>NC_048219.1:22265202-22311913 GCF_002007445.2 Ailuropoda melanoleuca
TTGGTGGGAATGCAAGTTGGTACAGCCACTCTGGAAAACAGTGTGGAGGTCCCTTAAAAAGTTAAAAATTGAGCTACCCTATGATCCAGCAATTGTACTGCTGGGTATTCACCCCAAAGGTACAGACGTAATGAAGAGAAGGGCCATATGCACTCCAACATTCATAGCAGCATTGTCCACAATAGCTAAATTGTGGAAGGAGCCGAGATGCCCTTCAACAGATGACTAGATTAAGAAGATGTGGTCCACATATACAATGGAATATTACTCAGCCATCAGAAAGAACGGTTACCCAACATTTGCAGCAACACGGACGGGACTGGAGGAGATTATGCTAAGTGAAATAAGTCAAGCAGAGAAAGATAATTATCATATGGTTTCACTCATTTATGGAACATAAGAAATAGGAAGATCGGTAGGAGAAGGAAGGGAAGAATGAAGGGGGGCTAAACAGAAGGGGGAATGAACCATGAGAGACCATGGACTCTGGGAAACAAACTGAGGGCTTCAGAGGGGAGGGGGGTGGTGGATTGGGATAGGCCAGTGATGGGTACTAAGGAGGGCACATATTGCATGGTGCACTGGGTGTTATATGCAAATAACAAATCATGGAACATTGCATCAAAAACTGGGTATGTACTGTATGGTGATTAATATAACAAAAATTATTTTTAAAAATGCTGCATACACATATTCAACATAAACTTGTAGATTAATTTAGGGGTCTTTCAAAGAATTCAATATTACCCATTAAGTTTTTCTATGTAATAGAAAATGCTGTCTTAAAGCAGTCTCTGGATTAAGAAGATGTGGTCCATATATACAATGGAATATTACTCAGCTATCAAAAAGAACGATTTCTCAACATTTGCTGCAACATGGACGGCACTGGAAGAGATAATGCTAAGTGAAATAAGTCAAGCAGAGAAAGACAATTATCATATGGTTTCTCTCATCTATGGAACATAAGAACTAGGAAGATCAGTAGAAGAAGAAAGGGATAAAGAAAGGGGGGATAATCAGAAGGGGGAATGAATCATGAGAGACTATGGACTCTGAGAAAAAAACTGAGGGCTTCAGAGGGGAGGGAGGTGGGGGAATGGGATAGGCTGGTGATGGGTAGTAAGGAGGGCACGTATTGCATGGTACACTGGGTGTTATACACAACTAATGAATCATTGAACTTTACATCAAAAACCAGGGATGTACTGTATGGTGACTAACATAATATAATAAAAAAATATTATTATAAAAAATAAATAAAGCAGTCTCATTAAATTGTGGAAACTGGTAACAATGAAAATTCAAACCTACTGAACTGAGTATTCTAAGAAAATTAATCTGTGGTTAAAACGTAACAAAGAATCACTGGAACGCTAGACAAAAATACTATCCTATGAATCAAGGGACCTGGGCTTCAGTCTTAGATTTGCCACAACTGATAATGACCAAATAGGGCCTTGGAGCCAAAAGCTGTTTGTTTGTTTTTTGGTGATTAAGCATCCATCTCCCCTGCTTTGATAACAGTACCACACTGCATCAACAGAATAACTCCTTCCCCATATGTACATCTTGGAAAACCAAGGTCTCTTCCTATCCCCTAGGCTAAGGGGCTCAGGGATGGGCACATAATATGAACAAAGCAAATTCGATCTTTTCCTACAGGACTTTGAAACCTGAGCAAAATGATGCAAAAATGGAGACTGAAAATTCTAGCGAAAGCAATTAGGCAAGAAAAAGAAGTAAAAGGCATCCCAATTAAGAAGGAAAAAGCAAAACTATTTCTATTTGCAGATGACATGATCCTAAACATAGAAATTCCCAAAGAATCAAAAAAATGTTGTAGGGTTCCAAGATCAAAACATAAACATTTGTGTTTCCATAAATAGCAATGAATTCAGCAATGAACAATCATAAAGGAAATTTTTTTTAAAATTCCATTTACAACAGCATCCAAAAGAATAAAATACCAACTCCATGCAGTTGAAAATCCGTGTATAACTCCTGACTCCTCCCAAAAATTAACTATTAATAGCCTACTATTGACTGGAAGCCCTACTGATAACATAAACAGTTAACACATATTTTATATGTCATATGTATGGTATAATGCGTTCTTATAATAAAGTTAAAGAAAACGTTACTAAGAAAATCATAAGAAAGAAGTAATAGGTTTACAATACTGTACTATATTTATCGAAAAAAATCCCCGTATACATGGACCCACACAGTTCAAATTCGGGCTGTTCAAGAGTCAACTGTAGGGGGCGCCTGGGTGGCACAGCGGTTAAGCGTCTGCCTTCGGCTCAGGGCGTGGTCCCGGCGTTAAGGGATCGAGCCCCACATCAGGCTCTTCCGCTATGAGCCTGCTTCTTCCTCTCCCACTCCCCCTGCTTGTGTTCCCTCTCTCGCTGGCTGTCTCTATCTCTGTCAAATAAATAAATACAAACTTAAAAAAAAAAAAAAAGAGTCAACTGTATTTGCAAATCATAAATCTGATAAGGGTTTATTATCCAGAATATATCAAGAACAAATCAAGAACAAAAACAACTCCATCAAAAAATGGGCAAAGGACTTGAACAGTATTTTCCAAAAGAAGACGTACAAATGGCCTATAGTCACATGAAAAGATGCTCCACACCACTAGTTATTTGGAAAATGCAAATCAAAACCACAATGAGTTATCAGTTCACACCTATTAGGATAGTGGCTAGTATCAAAATAATGGAAAATAACAAATATTGGTAAGGATCCAGAGAAATTGTAATGCTGGTGCACTACTGGTGGGAATGTAAAAACGGTGCAGATATATGAAAACAGTTTGATGATTCCTCAAAAAGTTAAACATCAAATTACAATATGATCCACCAATGCCACTTCTAAGTGTATGCCCCAAAGAATTAAAAGCAGAAACTCAAATAGATAACCAAGATACCAATATTCATAGCAGCATTATTCACAATAGCCAAAAACTAGAAACAACCTCATGTATATCAGAACAAACAAAATGTGGTATATACAAATAATGAAATTCTTCAGCCTTAAAAAAGAATGAAATTCTAAAAAAAAAAAAAAAAAAAAAAAAAAAAAAAATTTTNTCTGATAGACCACAACATGAATGAATCTTGAAAACATTATGAGCTAAGTAAATAAGCCAGACAAAGAACAAATATTGTATGATTCAGCTTATATGAGGGACCTAAAATAGATAAATTTATAAAGACAGAAAATAGAACAGAGGTTACCAGGAGCTACAATGTAGGGAAAATAGGAAAATAATAGGTACTGAGTTACTGCTAGGGACAATGAAAAGGTCTGGAAGCGGATAGTAGTAATAGTTGCACAACATCGTAAATGTACTTAATGCCACTGAATTGCACACTTAAAAAATGGTTAAAATAATGTTACATTTTGTATTTATTAGAACAATTTTACAAAATTCACAACCAGAATTTTCTCTTTTTGTCTTCCTACACAAGTACTAAATAAATGGCCAGGGTGATTTTCACTAAAACAGCCATGATGATGTAGATAAAGCACTCTTCTCTTGATATAGAGCAGCAGTTTTCAAAGTGTGTTCCACAAATCTCTGGGAGTCCCTGAGACTTTTTCAGGGAATATACAAGGTCAAAACTATTCTCATATTAATATTTCCTTTTTCAATGTATATGGTTCAGTGATAGTGTAAAAGCACCATGGATCCTTGGATAAATCAAAGCAGTGGCGTCAAACTACTATTTCATCACTATATTCACTCTATTCTTCACTATTACACAACTAGAGGTCTTTGTTGTGGTTTTTTGTTTGTTTGTTGTTGTTGTTGTTGTTTTAAGTCAATGGCACTTTGGGACGCCTGGGTGGCTCAGTCAGTTGAGCATCTGCCTTTGGCTCGGGGCATGATCCCAGAGTCCTGAAATTGAGCCCCGCATCGCATCAGGCTCCCGGCTCAGCCAGGAGTCTACTTCTCCCTCTCCTTCTCTCCCTCCCCCTCTGCTCGTGCTCTCTCTCTCCCTCTTTCTCTCTCTCAAATAAATAAAATCTTAAAAAAAAAAAAGTTAATGGCACTTAAAAATGTCCAATATGAAGCAGTAAAAATTTAATTTTATTAAATCTCTAGCTTTATCATTAAAATATGCAAAGACCTAAGATTTTATAAATCTTGATCCTTGAGTACACATCTTTTAATACTCTGTGACAAAATGAAAAATTTACATAAAGCAGTTCTGCACAATGCAATATGATGGGCATTCTTGAGGAAAAACACTTATGTGATTGACTTGCAACTGCTTTCTTCACAGAACTCTCCTTTTACTTAAAAAAAAAAAAAAAAAAAAAAAAAAAAAAAAAANAAAAAGACTAACAGGGGCGCCTGGGTGGCTCAGTTGGTCAAGCAACAGCCTTCAGATCAGGTCATGATCCTGAAGTCTCAGCCCACATCGGGCTCCCTGATCAGTGGAGAGTCTGCTTCTTCCTCTGACCCTCCCCCCTCTCATTCTCTCTCTCTCTCTCAAATAAATAAATAAAATATTTTTTAAAAAATGACTAACAAACTGCAATTATTCAGACTTGGGTTTTGGCAGACATATTTCTTAAAAATAAAGTAAGCCTGTCACTTTACAGAAAACTACAGTATTTGTTGTCACTGATAGTTTTCAAAAAAATATTAGAATTTTGCAAAACTTGAAAGCTTCCCAATAACTTAAAAACTGTTCTGAGATCAGTGGTGAAATTAATGTGATTACTTCACATTGCAGAATAACATGTGAAAACACCTGAAAGATCTACATATTCAGTCAACTGATATTTCCAAAAAGAATGCTATAGACAGTGTTTGTATCCCCCAGAAAATTTGTATGTTAAATCCTAACTCCTTTGTCCCTTCTACCACGTGAGGACATAGTGTAGTGAGAACACAGCCTGGAAGTGGGCCTTCATCAGATACCAAATCAGATGGCACACTGATCATGGACTTCTCAGCCTCCAGACTGTGAATAAAGGTCTGCTGTTGCAGCCCCTGAATGGTTCAGTCAATTAAGTGTACAACTCTTGATTTTGGCTCAGGTAGTGATCTCAGGGTCCTGGGATCAAGCCCCGTGTCAGGCTACACAGCACACTCTGCTCGTCCCCTCTCCCTCTGCTCCTCCCCCTGCTCATGCTCACTTGCTCTCTTGCGCACTCTCAAATAATAAATATAATCTTTTTTTAAAAATGTCTACTGTTGATAAGCCATGCAGTCTACAGTAGTTTTGTTATGGCAGCCCAAATGGATTATAACAAAGACCAATTCATAATGTTACAAAATCATGCATGAGTAAGAAATCCATTAAAGTGTAAAACAGACCAATGAACTGTAATATAACAGAGCATGAAAAGTTCTTCGATATAGTTTGATTCCATGTTCCAAATAATGTTTAGGAAACTACCACTTGTCAAGTTTTGGTGTAGTATCAAGGAAGAACTTAAATATCAATATTAATTGATATTAAAATAGTCCTCCTGTTTGAATTATATGTCTGTATGAGGCAAAATTTTTCTTCATAGACTTCAACCAAAACAACATATCATAACAGATTGAAAGAAGCAGCTGTAAGAAACCATCTGCCTTTTATTAAACCAGAGATTAAAGAAATTTGAAAAAAATACAAACCAATGCCATTCTTCTAACTAAATTTGTCTTGGAAATTAAATTACTTTTCATTAAAAATAATTGTGTCATATAAAATATAAATATCATATAAAATATAAAGATAAAGGACTAGTATCCAAGATCTACAAAGAACTTCTCAAACTCAATACACGAGAAACAAATAAACAAATCATAAAATGGGCAGAAGATATGAACAGACACTTTTCCAATGAAGACATACAAATGGCTAACAGACACATGAAAAAATGTTCAAAATCATTAGCCATCAGGGAAATTCAAATCAAAACCACACTGAGATACCACCTTACGCCAGTTAGAATGGCAAAGATAGACAAGGCAAGAAACAACAATTGTTGGAGAGGATGTGGAGAAAGGGGATCCCTCCTACATTGTTGGTGGGAATGCAAGTTGGTACAGCCACTCTGGAAAACAGTGTGGAGGTCCCTTAAAAAGTTAAAAATTGAACTACCCTATGACCCAGCCATTGCACTACTGGGTGTTTACCCCAAAGATACAGACGTAGTAAAGAGAAGGGCCATATGCACCCCAATGTTCATAGCTGCATTGTCCACAATAGCCAAATCATGGAAGGAGCCGAGATGCCCTTCAACAGATGACTGGATTAAGAAGCTGTGGTCCATATATACAATGGAATATTACTCAGCTATCAGAAAGAACGAATTCTCAACATTTGCTGCAACATGGACGGCACTGGAGGAGATAATGCTAAGTGAAATAAGTCAAGCAGAGAAAGACAATTATCATATGATTTCTCTCATCTATGGAACATAAGAACTAGGANATATATATATAAATATACAAATATAAGTATATAAATAAATATTTATAAATAAATAAAATATAAATATAAATATAAAATATAAATATAAAAATATATAAAAATAATCGTGTATGTTCCATGTATTTGTTATGTTATTTTATTATGTTATTTTTAAATAAATAAAATAACATTTTTAAACTTTCTCAGTTTCAATTTCTAAACAACAGATATAAGTCACATAAACAAAAAGTCTGTAGGGCCTTCAATATGTTTAAGATTGTAGAGCATCCCAAACCAAAAAGTTTGAGGGTGCATGGCTGGTTCAGTAAGTATAGCATGCAGCTCTTGATTTTGGGGTTGTGAGTTCAAGCCCCACACTGGATGTAGAGATTGTTTAAACTTAAAAAAAAATTTTTAAATAAAATAGAAATAAATAACAAAAATGAATTAAAAAAACAAAAAATTTGAAAACCACTAATCTTTGTTTGAAAAAGGGACTTTTTCATTACCCCCTTTGCTCAGGTACAAAAAGGGTTTATGTATAACTGAATTGTACCCTGAAACAAACAAACAAAAAAAGGGCTAGAATGAAGAAGAGGCTCAAGTTCTGATCCTACAATCTATTCAAAAAGCCGTATTTGTTAAGGTATAAAACATGCTCAGTGAAGGGAATAAAAATATGCCAGCCCAAAATATGCCACTTTGGCATAAGGATTATTTTGAGCTGAAGGCAATTAAGAAATAGCAAACACAGGAGGAATTCTGTGCCCTCCCTCTTTCTGCCTAAAAAGCAGGGCATGTATTTCCATTTATAAAGATGTCTCCCTCTCCCATACCAAGAAGAGGAGAATGACTCTTAGCTAGTGGGGATTATTCTTATCACAGGTGTCAGCCAACTTATGTCTGCATGAAACAAACTCTACTAAAATAATTCTTAACTTCCATTAGTTTCTTCCACATTTTACCTTCCCATAATTTACTGCCCCCACAAGCCTAAACCCCTTTTACTTTGTTCAATCACTTCTCCACAATTTACCACTCTTTCTTAAAATGGTATATAAACTCTCACTGGTTTTTTGAAAAGATAAACAAAATAGATGAATCTTTAGCTAGACTTAGAGCTAAAAGAGAGTTCAAATAAAATCAGAAATGAAAAAAAAAAAATCAGAAATGAAGGAGAGGTTACAACTGATACCACAGAAATACAAAGGATCACAGGAGACTGCTATGTACAAAAAATTAGACAACCCAGAAATATGGATAAATTTTTAGAAACATACAATCATGAAGAAATAGAAAATCTGAACAGACTGATTACTAGTAAGGAGATTGAGTCACTAATCAAAAGCCCCCCAAAAAACAAAAGTCCAGGACTAGATGGCTCCCCACTGGTGAATTCTACCAAACATTTAAAAAAGACCACTCCTCAAGCTCTTCCAAAACACAAAAGAGGGAAGGCTTCCAAACTCAATTTGCGAGATCAGCATTATCCTGATAACCAAGCTAGATAAGGATACTACAAGAAAAGAAAATTACAGCCCAATATCTCTGATGAACATAGCCACCAAAATCCTCAACAAAGTATTAGCAAACCTAATTCAATAAGACATTAAAAGGATCATACACCACGATCAAGTGGGAGTTATTCCAGGGATGCAAGGATGGTTCAACTTGCACAAATCAATGTGATACACCGCATTAAAAAAATGAAAGATAAAACCATATGATCATCTCAATAGACACAGAAAAATACATTTGACAAAATTCAGCATCTATTCCATAAACTCTCAATAAAGTGGATGTAGAGAGAACATACCTCAATATAATAAAGGCCATATGTAAGCCTATAGCTAATATCACACTTAAAGATGAAAAACTGAGACCTTTCTCTCTCAGATCAGAAATAAAACAAAGATGCTCAAATCTTAACACAGCTGTTTTATTATTTATATTTTGCTTTTTTTAAATTAGAAATTGGGCCATATATATAAAGTAACTTTAAAAAAGACACCCAGTTTTACCACTTTTTTTTTTTTTAAGTTTGTTTGTTTGTTTGAGAGAGAATGAGAGCACACATGCAGGAGCAGGGGGAGAAGCAGAGAGAGAGGGAGAAGCAGACTCCCTGCTAAGCGCAGAGCCTGATGGAGGGCCTGATCCCAGGACCCCTAGATCATGACACAAACTGAAGTCAGATGTTTAACTGATGGAGCCACCCAGGTGCGCCACTCTTACCACTTTTATTCAGCACAGTACTGGAAGTCATAGCCAGAGCAATTAGTCAAGAAAAAGAAATAAAGGTATCCAAATCAAAAAGGAATAAGTAAAATTGTCTCCATTTGCAGATGACATTATATATAGAAAACCCTAAAGACTCCACAAAAAAAAAAAACTGTAAGAATAAACGAATTCAGTAAAGTTGCAAGATACAATATCAATGGATAAAAATTAGTTGCATTTCTATATACTAATAACTATCAGAAAGAGAAATTAGGAAATCCCATTTACAACTGCATCAAAAACAATAAAATACCTAAGAATAAATTTAACCATAGAGATGAAAGATCTCTATACTGAAAACTGTAAGGCACTGATGAAAGAAACCAAACACACACATAAATGGAAAGATAGTCTATACTCATGGATTAGAAGAATTAATATTGTTAAAATATCCACACTATTCAAAGCAATCTATAGATTCAATGCAACCCTTATCAAAAGTCCAATGGTATTTTTCATAGAAACAGAACAATCTAAAATTTGTATAGAACCATAAAAGACCACAAATAGGCAAAGCAATCTTAAGAAAAGGAAGCATCACACTTCCTGATTTCAAACACTATTACAAAACTAATCAAAACAGCATGGTATTGGCATAAAAACAGACATGCAGATCAACAGAATGGAATATAGAGCCCCAAAATTAACACACATATATGTGTCAATTAATCTATGAGAAAGGAGCCAAGAATATACAGTGGGTAAAGGACAGTTTCTTCAGGACGGTGCTGGGGAAACTGGACACCCACATGCCAAAAAATGAAACTGGAGCACTATCTTCCACCATACACAAAAATCAACTCAAAATGGATTAAAGATTTGAGTGTAAGACCTAAAACCATAAAATTCCTAGAAGAAAACTTAGGTGGTAAACTCCTGGTCATCAGTATTGGCGTAATTTTTTAAATGCGATACCAAAAAAAAGGCAACAAAAAGTGGGACTACATCAAACTAAAGAGCTTCTATACAGCAAAGGAAACCATTAACAAAATGAAACAGCCACCTACCAAATGAGAGAAAATATCTGCAAATCATATATCCGACAGAGTTAATATCCAAAATATATAAAGAACTAATAAACTCAATAGCAAAAAACAATTTGACTAAATGGGCAGAGGATCTGAATAGATATTTTCCCAAGACATACAGATGGCCAACAGGCACATGAAAAGGGTGCTCAACATCACTAATTACCAGGGAAATGCAAATAAAGACCATAATGAGATACCCCTACACCTGTCAGAATGGCTGTTCTCAAAAAGACTAGCAATAACAAGTGTTCAAGATGATGTAGAGAAAAGGGAGCCCTTGGGCACTACTGGTGAGAATGCAAATTAGTGCAGACACTATGGAAAACAAATTCCTCAAAAAAATTAAAAACAGAACTACTGTATGAGCCAGCAAGTCTACTTCCGTATTTATGTGAAGAAAACAGAAAAACTAATCAAAAAGATATCTGCACTCCCATATTCAATGAAGAATTATTTACAATAACCAAGATACAGAAACAACCTAAGAATGAATGGATAAATAGAAAGTGATATAGGTGTATGTATATATATATATACACACACACACACACACACATTTGTGTGTACACACACACAGGAATATTATTTGGTCATAAAAGAAAAAGGAAATCTTGTCATTTGCAACACCATGAACGGACCTTGAAGGCATTATGCTAAGGGAAATAAGTCAACAGAGAAAGACACATACTATATAATCTCACTTACATATGGAATCTAAAAAAACTTAGAGAGGGATGTCTGGGTGGCTCCGTCAGTTAAGTGTCTGCCTTTAGTGTCCCAGTGTCCTGGGATCAAGGCCTGCATCAGGCTCCCTGCTCAGCAGGGAGTCTGCTTCTCCTTCTCCCTCTGCCTTTCCCCCAGCTTGTGTTCTCTCTCTCTCTCTCTCTCAAATAAATAAAATCTTAAAAAACAAACAAACAAACAAAAAAACAACTCACAGAGAACAGATTGGTGGTTGCCAGCAGAAGGTGAAAGATGGGTGAAATGGATGAAGGTAGTCAAAAGGTACAAACTTGAAGCTATAAAATAAGTGGGGATATAATGTACACCATGGTAAGTATATTTAATAATATTGTATTGTATATTTGAAATTTGCTAAGAGGGGCGCCTGGGAGGCTCAGTTGGTTAAGCGTTCAACTCTTGGTTTCAGCTTAGGTCATGATCTCAAGGTCATGGGATCGAGCCCCATGTCAGGCTCCATGCTCAGTACAGAGTTGGCTTGAGATTCTTTCTCCCTCCCTCTCCCTCCCCTTCTGCTACTCCCTCTGCTTGCACTGTCTCTCTCTCTCTCTCTCTAAAATAAATAAAATCTTTTAAAAAGTCGCTAAAAGAATAAATCTTAAACGTTCTCATCTCAAGAAAAAAAAAAACTAACTACATGTGGTGATGATGCATGTTAACGAGACTTATTGTTGTGATCACCTTGCAATATATACATATACTAGGTCATTATGCTGTACACCTGAAACTAATATAATGTTATATTCAATTACAGCTCAATAAAAAAAGTGGCACACAAACTATCAAGCTTAACTGCTGCTTTGGGTTTCTACTTCTTTCCTGTGAAGCTTCCTGGGTATGAGTAATAAACATTTTCTCCTGCTCATCTGGTGTTTATCAGTTTAATTTGCAGACCCCAGAAACTGAGCCTATGAGAGTAAAGTTTTTTTTTCTCTGTCCTACACTTAAGCAAAGGTGATACAGTAGATGCCAAAAATATTAGTCATTCATAGGATATTTCAGTTATCACTAAACCAGGACCTAAGTAACACATGCAGAACCAAAACGAGAAACATAAAAAGCAGTCATCTCTACGTTAGTAAAAGTTCCTAACACTTCTGGCTTAGTCAGCTGCTACTGGTAGGTTGGAATAACTAGAAACAATGAACTAGTAGAACAGAAATTATCTTTAATTTCATAAAGAAAAGGAAGAAAAAGAAATTTATGTCTCCTTTTTGTGGTTAACTCCTTTAAGCTACATTCATTTGCTGGTGCCGATCAATCAAATAAGAAGAAACAAAGGAATTTGCAATGCTCTCTTAATATCTCCCGTTCTTCTTCAAATTCTTGAATTTAGTTTTAAATAGTTTTTTAAGCAGGCTCCACGCCCAGCGTGGAGCCCAACACATGGCCTGAACTCACGACCCTAAGATCAAGATCTGAGCTGAGATCAAGAGGCAGACTCAACCGACTGAGCCACTCAGGTGCCCCTGATTTGAAATCCTAATATTAACCCTCCAAATAGTAAATCCTATCTTCTATGAATATCCTTGACATAAAAATTCTCAGTTTAAGAAAACTATTTCACTTATATAAACCTTTGCTGTATGGTATTGGTGGTATTAAGTACATAAAAAGATTATCTTGTTAAATATTGCCAAAGTCAAATGATATTATCAAATACACATGACAAACCTGAAATATTTCATCAGATGATAAATTCTGACTACCTGAATAGAAAGTTTTAACCACAGTACTCTGATTGACCACATTAGTGGAAAGGTATCTTAAATTTCTGGAAACATTAATTTACTTATTGTAAATTAGTACAGCTTTTACTATCTACTGCTAAGGAACCAGGGAACAAGAAAACAAAAAACCAATACATGTATTTGTGAATAATCAGAAATTATACAAGATTTCATATACAAGAAACAATAAAACTTAAATAATTGTATTAGAATACATTTCCTAAACTCATATTTTAGAGGAATACAAATAAAATTATGCACCTGAAACTAATATAATACTGTATTTTAATTATACTCAAATAACACTAAAGAAGAAGAATAAAAGAAAAATAATTAAAACTACCCTAGATGTTACGATGTAATCTTAGATACAGGAAAATGCTTAGGAAAAAATGGTTGATGAGGCTATCCAGAAGAAAATAATTATCTTCAGGGGAAAGAAAAAATTGTATTTAAATTAAATCTTCAGCTTTCTGAAATGCTAAAAGTAAAATTATAGAAGCAGGAGGAGAGAAACAAACAAAATTTTATCCCTCTAAAAGGGAAAACTTGCCATTTGCAATGACATGGATGGAACTAGAGGGTATTATGCTAAGCAAAATAAGTCAATCAGAGAAAGGAAACTATCCTATGATATCAATTACATGTGGAATTTAAGAAACAAAACAGATGAACATAAGGGAAGGGAAGGAAAAATAAGATGAAAATTGAGAGGGAGGCAAACCGTAAGAGACACTGAACTCTAGGAAACAAACTGAGGGTTGCTGGAAGGGAGGTGGATGGGGGGAAGGGGAACTGGGTCATAAGCAATAAGGAGGGCACTTGATATAATGAGCGCTGGGTGTTATATGCAACTGATGAATCACTAAATTCTACCTCTGAAACTAATAAAAAAAATAAAAAAATAAAAGGGAAAAACTGACAGCTTTAACGAACTTTTTAAAAGACAATGATTAAACAAAATTTCCCCTCAGCATCAGTGAGCTGCCACATTCAAAACCAGACTTCACTATTTGGCATGCAGCATCGAATTACAGAACAATTTTGCTCATGCATGGACAAATGCTACTTTTCACCACTGAAATGATTTATCAGTAGCACGCTCATTAGTAACACTAACCCCCCCCTTCCTATGTCCCAACAACCAACCTGCTTTGTGAGCTAAATCCCAATCTCAAATCAGATGTTGTTGGCAACACTAATCTCTGAATGAAAACAGTACAACAGCCAATCAGAACACAGAATTTGGATCGTACGTTACTGACGTTGAGAGAGAAAACTATGCAGTTTCCAGCAGGTAGTTTTAGTCAAGTTTCTTGGCTCAGCAAAATTAAAATATCATCTTTGGAGACATATATGCTATTTTCCTATAATTATATTGCTTATTTTTTTCCTGGAAAATATGTTTTTGGGTTTGTTTCTTTCTTTTTTTTTTGGAAAGTATGTTTTTCTAAAAGACTGTCTCACAACCAAAGCAATGATTTCAAAAATTAGGGAAATAATATGTAATATTTAATTAATTAAAAGTTAAAACATTTAGGTTGAAATAGTAACATGATTTTCTCTCCCTCTGTGCTCTTCCTCAAACTAGAGACAGAGCTCCTTCACATTTCAATTTATTTTGACACTGCCTTTTTTTGTCCACTCACTTGATATAATTTAGGTAAACAGCAGTTTGTCAGTTAAAACTAACTGCTTTGAAAATTTCAAAATGCTAACAATAATTTCCTCCCAATAACGATGTATTAATTATATTTTCAAGGACTTCTCCAGTTGGAGAATAGGATGATTAAGGCATGGTAAGTTTTAGACATATTCCATTCAAATAAACAGAATACTGTTTCTTAGCATTGCTCACAAACAGATGGAATTGAAACCATTTTTTTTTAACTTACCTTTTCACAGATTACTAATCACTGGTGAATGAAAGCTATTGGTCTGAAATAAAATCTCCTGGTTTAGCCATAACCTAGCAATAAAATTTTGGATAGTTCTCTTATACTTTGACTGCTTATCAATAAAAACTTTTGATTACATCTACATAGTCCCTCCTGTCTCTCATTTTAAATGAGCCCTTATAATTGGCCATCCAAGAAAGATAGTATCCTAGGCAAATTTCACAAATTCCATTAAAACTTGACTGGGCAGGGGGGTGGGGGGAGTGCTCAGTCTGTTGGGCATCCAACTCAACTCTTGCTTTCAGCTCAGGTCCTGATCTTGGGGTCGTGGGACAGGGCGTATGTCAGGCTCCTCATTCAGTGCAGAGTCCGCTGGCGATTCTCTCTCTCCCTCTCCCTTTGCCCCTCCCCCCATGCTCACTCTTGCTCTCTCCAAAATAAATAAAACTCTAAAAAAAATTTTTTTAAAACTTGACTGGGTACCATAAGTCATATTCCCAACTGGTAACCTAAACGCAATTATGAAGACCACAGAGTTGTTATGGGTGTTCATAAAAAGAATAACCAGGGCCAAAATGAAAAACATTAATGTATTTTTTTTAATGAGTAATAAACCTGAAGAAAACTGGAATTAGATTTAGGGGTAGGAGAGTAGAGAAACAAAACAGAGGAGGGAACACTTTCCAAATCATTGTATGAGGCCAGTATTGCCCTAATGTCAACACCAGAAAAAGACAATATGAGAGGGGCATCTGGGTGGCTTAGTTGGTTAAGCATCCAACTCTTAATTTTGGCTCAGGTCATGATCTCAGGGTTGCGAGATTGAGCCCTGCGTGGGTCTTCGTGGTGGGTATGGAACCTGCTTAAGATTCTCTCCCTCCCTTTCCTTCTACCCCATCCCCTCCCCCACCACTTGTGTGCATGCTCTAAAACAAACAACCAAAAAAAGACAATACCAGAGAAGAAAGCTACAGACCAATACCAATATCCCTTAGGAACACAAACACAAAAATCCTCAACAAAATACTAGCAAACCGACTCCAACAACACATAAAAAGGATTATATACCATGACCAAGGGAGATTTAGGAATGCAAGGTTAGTTCAACTAACAAAAATTAATAATATACACCATATCAACAGAATAATAGAACAAAGGTTTGGTTATAAAAATAGATGCAGCAAAAGCATTTGACAAAAATCAAACACCCTTTCCCAATAAAACACCCAACAAATAGAAAAGGGCATTTCCTCAACCTGATAAAGAGCATCTACAAAAATCCTACATCTAACATCATACACAACAGTGAAAGACTGAATGCTTTCTTCTAAGGTCAGGAAGAATACAAGGAGGTCTTCTCTTGCCAATTCTATTCAATACTGTACTGGAGGTTCTAGCCAGAGCAATTAGGGAAATAAAATAAATCAAAGGCACCCAGATTGGAAAGAAAGAAGTAAAACTATCTCTACCTGCATATAGAAAATACACACACACACACACACACACACACACACGCACACACAATTAGTTAATAAACAAGCTCAGCAAGATTGGAGGACAGAAGATCAACACAAAAATCAACTGAACTTCTACACACTAGCAATTAACAATCCAAAAATGAAATAAAGGGGTGCTTGGGTGGCTCAGTCGGTTAAGTGTCCGACTCAATCTCAGCTCAGGTCTTTATCTCAGGGTCATGAGTTCAAACCCCACACTGGGCTCTGCACGGGACACGGAACCTACTTTAAAAACAAACCAAAAAAATGAAATTAAAACAATTCTCTTTACAATAGCCTCCCTAAACATAAAAAATTTGAATATATTTCAGCAAAGAAGTACAAATGTCCAAAAAGCACATGAAAAAACGTTCAATGTTATTAGTCATTAGGGAAATACAAATCAAAACCACAATGAGATACCACTTCACACCCATTAGGATGGCTATAATAAACAAAGACAATAGACTAAAAAAAACACAAAAAGATAATAAATGTTGGGGAGGATACAAAAAAAGCAACCACAACACAAACATGTAGAAAACAGTTTGGCAGTTCCTCACAATGCTAAAGGTACCATACAACCCAGTAATTCCACTCCTAGCTATATACCCAAGTGAACTGAAAATGTCTATACAAAAATTAGTACATGTTCATAGCAGCATTCCTGGTAACAGCTAAAAAGTGGGGGAAAGCCAAATACCCCTTCACTGATAAATGGAAAAACAAATGTGGTACATCCATAAAGTGGAATATTATTCAGCCATAAAAAGAAATGAAGTACTGACACATGCAACAATTGGATGAACCTTGGAAACATTACATTAAGGGAAAAAAGCCAAACACAAAAGGCTATATACCATATCATTTCATTTATATGAAGTGTCCAGAACGGGTAAACCCATAGAGACAGAAAGTAGATTAATGATTGCGATAGGCCTGGGGAAGAGGAATGGGGAGAGACTACTAATAGCTACAGTTTCTTTTTAAAATGATAAAAATGTTCTGGAATTAGATGGTAGTGAAAGTTGCACAACTGTGTGAACATACTGAAAAACACTGAATTACAGGGGTGTATGGGTGGCTCAGTGAGTTAACTGGCTGGCTCTGGATTTTGGCTCAGGTCATGATCTCAGGATTGTGGGATGGAGCCTCGCATCAGGCTCCACACTCAGCATGGACTCTGCTTGTCCCTCTCCTTCTGCTCTCTCCCTGCTCGTGCTCTCTAAAATAAATAAAATCTTTTCAAAAATAAATAAATAGATTAACTTAACCAGAGACATAGAGGATCTATATTCTAGAAACTACAAATCACTCTTGAAAGACATTGAAGAAGACACAAAAAGATGGAAAAATATTCCATTGCTCATGGATCGGAAGAATTAACATAGTTAAAATGTCCATGCTACCCAGAGCAATCTACACTTTCAATGCTATCCCGATCAAAATACCGAGGACATTTTTCAAAGAACTGGAACAAATAGTCCTTAAATTTGTATGGAACCAGAAAAGGCCCCGAATCTCCAAGGAACTGTTGAAAAGGAAAAACAAAGCTGGGGGCATCACAATGCCGGATTTCGAGCTGTACTACAAAGCTGTGATCACAAAGACAGCATGGTACTGGCACAAAAACAGACACATAGACCAATGGAACAGAATAGAGAACCCAGAAATGGACCCTCGGCTCTTTGGGCAACTAATCTTTGATAAAGCAGGAAAAAACATCCAGTGGAAAAAAGACAGTCTCTTCAATAAATGGTGCTGGGAAAATTGGACAGCTACATACAAAAGAATGAAACTTGACCACTCTCTCACACCATACACAAAAATAAACTCCAAATGGATGAGAGACCTCGATGTGAGACAGGAATCCATCAAGATCTAGAGGAGAACATAGGCAGCAACCTCTACGACATCGGCCAAAGCAACCTTTTTCATGACACATCTCCAAAGGCAAGAGAAACAAAAGATAAAATGAACTTGTGGGACTTCATCAAGATAAAAAGCTTCTGCACAGCCAAGGAAACAGTCAAAAAAACTAAGAGGCACCCCACGGAATGGGAGAAGATATTTGCAAATGTTGTATCAGATAAAGGGCTAGTATCCAAAATCTATAAAGAACTTCTCAAACTCAACACCCCCAAAAAAACAAAAAATCCAGTCAAGAGATAGGCAGAAGACATGAACAGACATTTCTCCAAAGAAGACATACAAATGGCTAACAGACACATGAATAAATGCTCAACATCGCTCTGCACCAGGGAAATACAAATCAAAACCACAATGAGATACCACCTCACTCCAGTCAGAATGGCTAAAATTAACAAGTCAGGAAATGACAGATGTTGGTGAGGATGCAGAGAAAGGGAAACCTTGCACTCTTGGTGGGAATGCAAACTGGTGCAGCCACTCTGGAAAACAGTACGGAGGTTCCTCAAAAAGTTGAAAATAGAGCTACCCTATAACCCAGCAATTGCACTACTGGGTATTTACCCCAAAGATACAGACGTAGTGAAGAGAAGGGCCATATGCACCCCAATGTTTATAGCAGCAATGTCCACAATAGCCAAACTATGGAAAGAGCCAAATGTCCAATGACAGATGAATGGATAAAGAAGATGTGGTATATTCAGAGTTTTTTCCACTATCCTTTTCCAACCTATCAGTTCTTCTTTCCCCAGTGGAGGACTGTATTTTTTTTAAATGGCAACCAACATAAATGATATATGATCATAAATAAATAAAGTGATTCCAAAAAAAAAAAAAAAAAGATGTGGTATGAATACACACACACACACACACACACACACACACACACACACACTGGAATACTACTCAGCCATGAAAAAAATGAAATCTTGCCATCTGCAACAACGTGGATGGAACTAGAGGGTATTATTATGCCAAGCAAATAAGTCAATCAGAGAAAGACAATTATGTGATCTCACTGATATGTGGAATTTAAGAAACAAAACAGAGGATCATAGGGGAAGAGAAGAAAAAATAAAACAGATGAAATCAGAGAGGGAGACAAACCATAAGAGACTCTTAATCATAGGAAACAAACTGAGGGTTGCTGAAGGGGAGGCGGGTGGGGGGGATGGGATAACCGGGTGATGGACATTAAGGAGGGCACGTGATGTAAAGAGCATGGGGGGGTTATATACAACTGATGAATCACTGACCTCTACCTCTGAAACAAATAATACATTATATGTTAATTAACTGAATTTAAATTTAAAAAAAAGAAAGAAATCCTGTCACATGGTACAAAAGAGATGAGCCCTGAGGACATTATATTAAGTAAAATAAACCAGTCACAAAAAGGCAATCACTGTTATGATTCCACTTTACATGAGGTAACTAAAGTAGTAAAATACATAGAAACAGAAAATAGAATGGTAGTTACAGGGGGTTGAGGAAAGAAGGAAAAAGGAGTGGTTAACGGGTATAGCATTTCAAATTAGCAAGATGAAAAAGTTCTAGATATATGTTCCACAACAATGTGAATACGCTTAACGCTACTGAACTGCACACTCAAAAATTGTTATGCTGGTAAATTTTATGGCGTTTTAAAAATTGTAATTAATTATATGGGCCTGGAATTGTTTTGGTAGCTAGATTTTTTTTTATTACTAATTCAATTTCTTTTATGGCTAAAAGACTATAAAGATTTTTAATTTCTTCTCAAGTCAGTTTTGGTAAGTTATTCTTAGTTGTTTTTAGAATGTGCTTTTGTATCGAAGCTCAATAAAATGTCTATATTATCTTGACTTCTTTGTAGCTACCAGATGGGCCCTATTAAAAAGTACCAAATATTCATTTAAAGCCATAAGCCATTACATATGGACTTGATCTAAAAATTAGACAAATTGTAATGGTGACTACTTCTTGTAGAAATCTACAGATGCCAATTAGAGACACCTCCAAATACAAAAACTGATAAATAATGTATCTATCTATACATGGCAATCCCTACTTTAACTATGAGTAAAGTGAGATCATTCTGAAGTCCTTTCTGATAATTCTTGAAGATTCCTCAGATGTAAAATGTTCTATATTCAAATGCTTCTTCCACTAAAACCACAGAATGAAAGTGCCAAGACAGGAGAAAAAGGTAAGTGGAAATTTAACTACCCTAAAAAATAAATAAATAAATAAATAAATAAAAATCCTTATTTTTCCCCTTCCAGCTCATCATGGAAGAGCTAAATCCTTGGTTTCAATGGCCTTTTAACTATTGTTTCAAATGAAGTGTTTTCTTCCATTAACCATAATAAGTACCCAAATATAAAAGATTGTGTAAGGGGAAAAAGAACTAGATACATTTATACTTATATTTGAAACCTATTCTAGAAGGCCTACCAATGAGTTCATGATTCAACTTGCAAAGTTAGTTGGAAGACATTATTTCTTCCATTCCCTCCAAAGCAGTCTCAGAAGTGATGCACTAGAGATTCAGAAATTATGTTGGGTCCCTTTATGACATCTACAGATAGGCTTGGTCTTTCATTAAAAATAAGCAAGGGAAAAAAAAAACAAAAACAAAAATAGTATTTTTTTTTCTTATCTGAGCAAAAGGCTCCAGTTACGTGGTAGAGACTACTACAAGGAACCTTTTTTTAACTTGAAAAAAAACAAGTCAAAGAGACCAAAAAAATAAGACTAGCCTACATATCCTTCAGTCCAAGTTCAAATATCATCATCTCCAAAGTCTCTCTTCTACCCTAGCCCACAACAACCCTAGTCCGGTGAACTTCTAAAGCACCTGCTGGTACCACTCTTTTGATAGTTACCTATAGCTCTTATTGTTATTCACCTCAGAATCTGTTTTCTTAACTGGAAAATAAAAATCAGAGCAATACATGAGGAAAATATTAAGACTGCATGTATAAAACAATGCCTGACACAGTAACTATTCAATAAGTACTATAAAAGTTATCTCTCTGCCATTTATCAAATTTATGACTCTGAACAAATGACTTTTGCTAACTCTCATTTTCTTCATGTGAAGTAGAAATAATCCCTGTCAAATGATTGTCTATGTGCTAATAGGGATGACCAATACCCTTTAGTTTTCAGAGTATTTTTTCATCATTATGCCTAACACTATCCCTTAACTATTACAGTTGATCATTACTAAACCTTTGTACAACATACAACACTTTTATTACCTTATCATTATAAAATAAGCACTTTATAAACTATACATATAAATTTCAATAGCTACAAAATAGTTTATATGAATGTGTCATAATTTACTTAACTATTCCCTCGAAGTTGTGCATCAACTACTCTCTTGTCAGTATCTCTTCCCAGCTTCTTGTTCTTTTACCACACCAGCCCAGTAAATCTCTCAACCATGGGGAATCAATCCAACCACCTGCTGAATTCTGAAAAAAATCTCAAGCTGGCAATTTGTGCACTAAAAATTTATGAGTCTCTAATCTTTGAGATCAACTAACCTATTAGTAATTTATCTACATGCCTCTGACCAGTGACCTACTCCATCCCACAATGATCGGTGGCTAACGCCATATCTAAAGCCTAACACTATACACCTCTTCTCTCACAATTGCCCTCTACCAGAAAGAAGAAACCTGACCACACCCAATTTCCAATCTACATTCTTCTTCAAACCCATCTTCTTTCTTTCAAGTGTTAGACAAAAGTATCTCTCCTCCTCCTTCCCTGGGGTTATAATCTCTTCTCACCACCAAACACAACCTTCCTGTTCCATCAAATCACACCCCATATAACTCAATTATCTCTACTTTATCATCTCTGCCAAAACATAATACACACACAACTCTTCTTTTAAAAAAAATTGTTTCTTAGATTTACATCTCTCTCTAGCTACCTCTCACTTCTGCTTCACAGCAAGTTTTCTAAGAGTGGTCTATACTTGTAGTCTCTATTTTCTTAACTCCCACTCACTCTTGAATCTAACATGTTTTGATTTCTACCCCACTCACAAAATATAATATTGTTAAGGTCTTCTCAGCAAGAGTCCAGCAAAACCTTTTCTATCTTTATTTCACAATCACTTTAAATTTTACACTTTTAGCCATGTTTTCCTTCTTGAAAAGCTCTCTGGGTTTCACGAGAGACCAGTTTCCTTGTTCATTTCCTACCTTTCCTGCTGTTTTTGAGTCTTGAATCTAATCATGTTTGTTTAGCATACAATGTTTCAAGAGTTCCCCACTACCTATAGGATAAAGCCCAAACTTTTCATCGGCATGGCATATAAGGCCCCTCATGGTCTGGTCTCTGCCTGATTTTTTTTTTTTTAAGATTTATTTATTTGATAGAGGGGAGGAGCATGAGAGAGAGAGTAAGGGTGAGGGGCAGAGGGAGAGAGAAACTCAAGCAGACTCCGTGCTGAGCACTGAGCCCAACACAGGGCTCAATCCCACAACCCAGAGATCACGACCTGAGCTGAAACCAAGAGCTGGATGCTTAACTGACTGTACCACCCAGGTGCCCCTCTATTTACTCTAAGCTCTTTCTCCTATTACTTTCCCACAGGCACCTTTGACCCTAGCCACACCAAAACCACCCACAGCTCATCCAAACACACACTTTCTCATGCCTTTATACTTGCCTTCCTTCCTTGCCTCCATCCTTTTCTCTCACCACACTCCTATCCAGCTACTTTTGGTGGGGGTGGGGTGGACTCAGGTCATACATAATTTTTTCTGTGAAACCTTCCCTCACATCTTTAGTCTAAACACCACTACTTCTTTGATTCCACAGAGCTTTTCTCAACCTTCTAATATAAAGCTTATTCATTATAGTTTAGCTATTGACCTGTCTTTGTGCTAAACTGTGAGCTCCTTGAGGACATACATTTTCTTAATTATCTTTTGTATCACCAGGACTGAGTGACTCACAGAGAGAAGGCACACAATAAATATTTGTTGAATTAATACATGAGATGATCAGCATTTAGGCTTAACAGAGAGAAATAAAGATCCAAGAATAATCATGCTCTAAATACAGCATGGAATTTTACTGAAGGCGGGGGGAAAAATGATCAGCCTGGAGAGAGAAAAAAAATTTTAAAATTTCCCAGAGAAAAAGGTAAAAGAGGCTAACAGGAAAAAAAAAATGATAATCAGCCACACTTGCTACAAAGATTAACTCACTGTTCCTTTTTCTGCCCAAAATTTTACCCATACCGATCTTAGAGCCTGATAAACAAGAGAGTCAGGTAGCTTCTAGCAGGTGAGATGTGCAACAGCCTCTAGCAAAACTTCTAGCATAAGCCCTCACCTTAACCCAACATTTTCTCACTGTATCACAAAAACACTGACCTTCCAGAAAAGTGAATACCTGCTATATGCCAGATATAAGCTATTATTTCATTATACGTATATTTGTGTATGTATGTATATATGTTTTATAATTCTTACAAAAATCGTTGTGAATTAAGTATTACTACTCCCATTTTATAGATGAGAAATGTTCAATGCCACACCGTTGTTAAGCAAACTAAATTCAAACCAGTCTTCTAACAAAGTACAATCCTCTTTCCTCTCAAGGCAGCAACTACACGAACATATGATTTGAAAGTTTCCAGTTGTCTTTCAGGCACCCCTCATATCATGTGTAAAGCTAACTTTAAGCTAGCCTTCAATGGCAGATGCTGTAGAAAATTCAAGATAAGACATTCACTAAGTTCATTCTCTGCTAGTAAGGGTCTTCTTTATCTGTACTTCCAATTCCTCATTCATCAAACCCTAAGAAACAGGGTTGGTGAAAATTTTATTCTCAATTTTAGAGTCTGTAAGGTAGATAGAATAGCAGCCCTACAAAGATATCCACATCCCAATCCCTGGAACGTGTAACTATATTACAAAGCAAAAGGGACTTTGCAGATGTGATTAATTAAGAACATTGACACCGAAAGATTCTTTTGGATTATCCATGTGGGCCAAAGAAATCACAAAAGAGAGAGGCAAGAATATCAGAGTCAGAAACAGATATGAAGGGGCGCCTGGGTGGCACAGTGGTTAGCCGTCTGCCTTCGGCTCAGGGCGTGATCCCGGCGTTATGGGATTGAGCCCCACATCAGGCTCCTCTGCTATGAGCCTGCTTCTTCCTCTCCCACTCCCCCTGCTTGTGTTCCCTCTCTCACTGGCTGTCTCTATCTCTGTTGAATAAATAAATAAAAAATCTTAAAAAAAAAAAAAAAGAAACAGATATGAAAACAGAAGTAGGGGCACCTGGGTGGCACAGCAGTTAAGCATCTGCCTTCGGCTCACAGCGTGATCCCGGCGTTATGGCATCGAGCCCCACATCAGGCTCTTCTGCTATGAGCCTGCTTCTTCCTCTCCCACTCCCCCTGCTTGTGTTCCCTCTCTCGCTGGCTGTCTCTACCTCTGTCGAATAAATAAATAAAATCTTTAAAATAAAAAAAAATTAAAATTAAAATTAAAAAAAAATTTAAAAAAAGAAAACAGAAGTAGAGGATAGAAAAAGAGAGAGGTTTAAAGATGCAACACTACTGGCTTTAAAATGAAGGGGCCAGCTGCCAAGGAATGCAGGCAGCTCCTAGAAGAAAATGGACTCTTCTCTAGGGGCTCCAAAAGGAAGACAGACTGCTGACATCTTGATTTTAGGACTTTTGACCTCCAAAACTGCAAGATGATAAATATGAGTTATTTTAAGCCACTAAATTTATGGTAATTTGTTATAGCAACAATAGGAAACAAATAAAAGTTTCTACTTTTCAATGACTGAGAGTAAGAGGCAGCTCTAAGTTTACCTTTCTGAAGATTAATTTTTTTATATTAAGTTTAGTATTTACTTGTAAATCTTTTAACTCTTTATATGTACTTTTAACATTGTTTTTGCTATATAATAAATCTAGGACAAAAGTTGTCAACAACCCTGTTATCAAAGAGATGTTTTCATTTGATCATATTCTAGATCTTTTCCTTCACCACATTCTATTTTTACGTATTTGTGGTAATATCAAGGAATGGATTTTATAATCTATATTTTTACTAGTAATGCTTACTCCATGAGTTTTTTTCCCCATTTTGTTTCATTTTTTTCTGAGATCCTCTTAACCTGTCTCCTTTCCAACCTCAGGTAAGCATCTTTCGCTGCTCCTGCAACATTTCAAAAATACTCCTGCATCAAGTTCTTTGTAACTGCTGTTGACTCTACCTCTAATACCCTTCATTCAGCTATCCCCACAACCCACACCTTTACTTCCTCCAGGTATCTGCTCAAAATGTCACCTTATTTGCAATACACATAATAGACAAGAATACCCAGAATCTTTAACTCCAACAAACCAATAAGAAAAAAAGACAATCCAATAGAAAAACGGGCAAGGGGCGCCTGGGTGGCACAGCGGTTGAGCGTCTGCCTTCGGCTCGGCGTGAGCCCGGCGTTCTGGGATCGAGCCCCACATCAGGCTCCTCTGCTATGAGCCTGCTTCTTCCTCTCCCACTCCCCCTGCTTGTGTTCCCTCTCTCACTGGCTGTCTCTATCTCTGTCGAATAAATAAATAAAATCTTTAAAAAGAAAAAAAAGAAAAAAAAAAAAAAGAAAAACGGGCAAAAGACATGAAAAGGTGTCTCATTCAAGCAAATAACCAAATGGCCAACATGTGAAAAGATGATCAACTGAATTAGGAATAAGGAAAATGCAAATGATTTTAAACCATAATGAGATACCACTACCCACTTACAAGATTTGCAAAAATCTAAATGTCTGACAACACATAGGGTTACTGTAGATGTAGTTAACTCTCAGATACCATTACAGATGGAAATAATCTGGCATTCTCTAGAAGGGCTGAGATACACATATTTTGTAAACCAAAATTCTCAATCTTAGATATCCCTTACAGAAATGCATTCATATATGACATGTGCAAAACATTCATAGCAACATTGTCCATAACAGCCAAGACAGAAACTACCCAAATGTCTATTAAAAGTAGAAATAAACTGTGTTCTACAATGAAATACCATATAATAACCAAAAAAAGAAACTATGGCTACATAATAACAGTATAGATGCCTCAGCATAATAGTGAGCAAAACACACAAAAGAATACATACAGTGTAATTCCATATATACCAAATTCAAAAACAGGCAAAACTAAAATATATTATTTAGGAATACAATTATAAAGAAAACAATAAAATAATTATAAAAAGTTAAGTCGATGGTTTACTCTGATGGGAAGAAGGGGGATATATTTGAAAACAGGCATGCTTTTGGCTTCTAGGAAGCTGCCCATCTCCAACATCTTTATCCACATGGTAGTTACATAGTTGTTCACAAATGTCAATAAAGTACATTTATGTTATATAGTACATAAACTACGTGTATGCTTTATACACTTATTAGCATGTATTTTATTTCACAATAAGAAGGTTAAACCACTGTATCAGTGAGGTCTCTGATTATCCAGAATAAAACAGTAATTCCTCTCTGCCTTCTATCCCCTTTAGCCAGTTGGGTTTTTTCTCCATAGTATTTATCTTCACCTAACATACTATATATATATATATATTTTAAAGATTTTATTTATTTATTCGACAGAGATAGAGACAGCCAGCGAGAGAGGGAACACAAGCAGGGGGAGTGGGAGAGGAAGAAGCAGGCCCAGTGGAGCAGGGAGCCCGATGCGGGGTTTGATCCCAGGACTCCGGGATCACACCCTGAGCCGAAGGCAGACGCTTAACCGCTGCGCCACCTAGGCGCCCCCTAACATACTACATATTTACTTCTTAATTTATTGTCATACCTCTTCCTGCATAAAACAAGGACTTCGTTTTGTTCACTGCTATATTCCCAGTCATTAAAAGAGTACACAAGGGGCGCCTGGGTGGCACAGCGGTTGAGCGTCTGCCTTCGGCTCAGGGCGTGATCCTGGCGTTGTGGGATCGAGCCCCACATCAGGCTCTTCTGCTGTGAGCCTGCTTCTTCCTCTCCCACTCCCCCTGCTTGTGTTCCCTCTCTCGCTGGCTGTCTCTATCTCTGTCGAATAACTAAATAAAATCTTTAAAAAATAAAAAAAAATAAAAATAAATAAATAAATAAAAGAGTACACAGAATAAAATACGCCTTTACACCTTTGTCCATGTTCTAAAACAAACAAAAAAAACCCTACATATTTATACCTTTACTTTATAAAAGATATTATACACATTTCTTTATAACTTGCTTGTCTTAATCTACAACCTCTCAGATGTCCTTCTAGGTCAAGATATACAGATTTACCTCATTCTCTTTGGGTTGCATAATATTCCACAATGTAAGTACATTACAATCCATATCCATGCCCACTATTGATGGACATTCAGGTTCTTTCCAACTTTTGCCATTAAAAACAACATATTTTTCATGTTGATACTTTCATTTCTACAGAATAGATTTCCAGAAGAGGAATTTGACTAATTACTATTGCCAAACTTTCCAAAACGGCTATAGCAATTCACATTTTCACCAATACTGAACTTTACCCATGAATCTTAACAGTTTTTAATGTTTTATTAACATTTTTAAATTTTTAAATTATTAACATATAATGCATTATTTGTTTCGGGGGTACAGCTCTGTGATTCATCAGTCTTATACAACACACAGTGCTCACCACTACACATACCCTTCCCAATGTTCATCAGCCACCCACCTCCCCTCCAGCAACCCTTAGTTTGTTTCCTAAGATTAAGAGCCTCTTATGGTTTATCTCCCTCCCTGGTTTCGTCTTATTTCATTTTTTCCTCTCTTCCTCTATGATCCTCTGCCTTGTTTCTTAAATTCCACTTATCAGTGAGATCAGATGATAATTGTCTTTCTCTGACTGACTTATTTCACTTAGCATAACATCCTCTAGTTCCACCCACGTCATTGCAAATGGCAAGATTTCCATTTTTGATGGCTGCATAATATTCCAGTTGGTGGGTGTGGGTGTATATATACATACACCCACACCCACCACATCTTCTTTATGCATTCATCTGCTGATGGACACCTGGGCTCTTTCCATAGTTTGGCTATTGTGGACATTGCTGCTATAAACATTGGGGTGCAGGTGCCCCTTCGGATCACTACATTTGTAACTTTGGGTAAATACCCAGTAGTGCAATTGTTGGGTCATAGGGCATTAACAGTTTTCTTATAATTTATGCCCACTTGCAATGCAGCAAAAGTGGTCCTAAGAGGGAAGTATATAGCGATACAGGCCTACCTCAAGAAGAAAAATCTCAAATAAACAACCTACATTTACACCTAAAAGAATAATAAACAATGCCTAAAGCTAGCAGTAGGAAGGAAATTAAATAAAGATTAGAGCAGAAATAAATGATATAGAAACTAAAAAAACAACAGATCAATGAAACCAGGAGCTGGTTCTTTGAAAAAATTAACAAAATGATGAACCCCTAGCCAGATTTATCAAAAAAGAAGACAGAAAGGACCCAAATAAATAAAATCACAAATAAGACAGGAGAAATAACCAACACCACAGAAACAGAAACAATTAAAAGAGAACATCATGAAAAACTATATGCCAACAAATTGGACAACCTAGAAGAAATTGATAAATTCCTAGAAACATAAATTACCAAAACTGAAACAGGAAGAAACAAAAACATGAACAGACCAATATCCAGCAAAGAAATTGTATCAGTAATCAAAAAACACCCAACAAACAGAAGTCCAGGACCAGATGGCTTCACAAGTGTTTTCTACCAAACGTTTAAAGGGGTTAATACCTAGTCTTCTCAAACTATCCCAAAAAACAGAAAAGGAAGGAAAACTTCCAAATTCACTCTATGAGGCCAGCATTACCAAAAACCAGATAAAGACACCACTAAACAAGAGAACTATAGGCCAATATCCCTGATGAACATATATGCAAAAATTCTGAATAAAATGTTAGCAAACCAAATCCAACAATACATTAAAAAAAATCATTCACCATGATCAAGTGGAATTTATTCCTGGGTTGCAAGGGTGGTTCAATACTCACAAATCAATGTGACACATACATCACATTAATAAAAGAAGGGATAAGAACCATGTGATCATTTCAATAGAGGCAGAAAAAGCATTTGACAAAGTACAACATTCATTCATGATAAAACCTTCAACAAAGTAGGTTTTGAGGGAACATAACCTCAACATAATAAAGGTCGTATATGAAAAACCCACAGTGAATATCATCCTCAATGGGGAAAAACCAAGAGCTTTTCCTCTACAGTCAAGAACAAGACTGAGATGTTCATTCTCACCACTTTTATTCAATAAAGTACTGGAAGTCCTAGCCACAGCAATCAGACAGCAAAAAGAAATAAAAGACATCCAAATCACCAAGGAAGAAGTAAAACTTTCACTACTGCAGTTGACATGATACTTTATATAGAAAACCTGGAAGACTCCACCAAAAAACTGCTACAACTGATAAATGAATTCCGTAAAGTCACAGGATACAAAATGAAAGTACAGAAATTTGCTGCATTTCTATACACCAATAATGAAGCAAAAGAAAGAGAAATTGAGGAATCAATACCATTTACAATTGTACCAAAACCAATAAAATACCTAGGAATAAACCCAACCAAAGAGGTAAAAGATCTATACTTGGAAAACTAGAAGACACTCATAAACAAGATGACACAAAAAAATGGAAAGACGTATCATGCTCCTAGATTGAAAGGACAAATAGTTAAAAGGTCTATACTACCCAAAGCAACCTATACATTTAATGCAATCCCTGTCAAAATACCAACAGCATTTTTCACAGAGCTGGAACAAACGATTCTAAAATTTGTATGGAAGCGCAAAAGACCGCGAAGAGTCAAAGCAACCTTGAAAAAGAAAAGCAAAGCTGGAGGCTTCACAATTTGGAACTTGAAGGTATATTACAAAGCTGTAGTGATCAAAACAGTGTGCTACTGGCACAAAAACCACACAGGGAGTAATGGAACACAATAGAAAACCCAGAAATGAACCCACAACTGTACAGTCAATTAATCTTTAACAAGCAGGAAAGAATATCCAATGGGAAAAGGACAGTCTCTTCAACAAATGGTTGGGAAAACTGGACAGCAACATGCAAAAGGATGAGAGTGGACCACTTACACCATACACAAAGATAAATTCAAGATGGACTAAAGACCTCAGTGTGAGACCTGAAACCATAAAAATCCTAGAGAACACAGGCAGTAACTTCTTTGACATCAGCCGTAGCAACTTCTTTCTAGGCATGTCCCTGAGGCAAGGGAAACAAAAGCAAAAATAAACTATTGGGACTATATCAAAATGCTTCTGCACAGTGAAGGAAACAGTCAACAAAACTAAAAGGCAGCCGACTGAATGGGAGAAGATATTTGCAAATGACACCTCTGATAAGGGGTTAGTATCCAAAATATATGAAGAACTGATAACAAGTCCATACTCAAAAACCAAATATCCAATTAAAGAGTGGGCAGAAGACATGAACAGACATTTCTCCAAGGAAGATATCCAGATAGCCAACAGACACATGGAAAGATGTTCAACATCACTGATCATGAGGGAAATGCAAATCAAAACCATGATGAGATATCACCTCACACCTGTCAGAACGGCTAAAATCAATAGCACAAGAAACAACAGGTGGTGGTGAGAATGTGGAGAAAAGGGAAACCTTTTGCACTATTGGAGGGAATGCAAACTGGTGCAACCAGTGTGAGAAACAATATAGGGGTCCCTCAAAAAGTTAAAAATAGAACTACCCTACAATCTAACAATTGAACTATTAGGTATTTACCCAAATAATACAAAATACTAATTCAAAGGGATACATGCTTTTCTATGTTTACAGCAGAATTATCTATAATAACCAAATTATGGAATCAGCCCAAGTGTCTACCGATTGATGAATGGATGAAGATGTGGTATATATATACAATGGAATATTATTCAGCCATAAAAAAGAATGAAATCTTGCCATTTACAACAACATGGATGGAGCTAGAGAGTAATATGCTAAGAAAGTCAAAGAAAGACAAATAACACATGATTTCACTCATGTGGAATTTAAGAAACAAAACAAATGAGCAAAGGAGGAAAAAAGAGAGAGAGAGAGAGAGAGAGAGGCAAACCAAGACACAGACTCTTAACTATAGAGAACAAAGTGATGGTTACCAGAAGGGAGTTAGGTGGAGGATGGCTTAAACAGGTGATGGGGATTAAGGAGGGCACTATTTGATGAGCACTGGGTGATGTATGAAAGTACCAAACCACTATATTGTACACCTGAAACAAATATTACACTGTATGTGAACTAACTGCAATTTAAATAAAAAGTTTTAAAAAGAACATACAAAATAAAGTTTATGCCCACTTGCCTTCAAAAATCTGCTTAAATAAGATGAAGCAAACTAAACATCTGGGATTTTTTTTTTTTAGTCAACTCTATCCCCAATGTGGGGCTCGAACTCATGACCCCAAGATCAAGAGTCCCATGTTCTACCAACTGAGCCAGCCAGGTGCCCCATTTCTGGAAATTTAAATTGACCTCAGCAACTAATACCCTGGGAGTAGTTAAGGACCCACTAAAATCTCTCCCACACCTTTAGGAATTTAATAGTATCTGATTTACTACCATCTGCTCCAGGTTTCAAACCTAGAAGCAGTAAAAGCTATTCCCTTTTCCTCCCCCAATAAAGCCTAAGAGAAAAAGAACTCTTCCAAAAAGAGAAAACCTTTTCCATTTCACCTCTGCCTCATTTTGGTTTAAGGAGCCATATGATCCAAACCTGTCCTTCCTTCTTAAATTGTGTCTCTTGGTTTATAGCACCACATCTCCTAAGCCAGAAAACTGAAAGTCATTCTAGATTCTTTCATTTTTCTCAGGATAGTCTCTAAGTTCCATCAATTCTGCTCTTTAAACAATTCTATTTATTCTCACTGCTACTACCTTATCTTAGGCTTTGGGGGGGGGGCATTTTCTCTTTTTTAATGATTAGAAAGTGAAATAAAAATACAACCTCCAGGGGCGCCTGGGTGGCACAGCGGTTAAGCGTCTGCCTTCGGCTCAGGGCATGATCCCGGCATTATGGGATCGAGCCCCACATCAGGCTCTTCTGCTATGAGCCTGCTTCTTCCTCTCCCACTCCCCCTGCTCGTGTTCCCTCTCTCACTGGCTGTCTCTGTCAAATAAATAAATAAAATCTTTAAAAAAAAAAAAATACAACCTCCAGTTACAAATATTAAGTGGGTGTGGATGCAGAACTAGGGATCAGTAGTTAAGACTGGGTAATAGAGGTGTGCCTGAGTGGCTCAGTTGGTTAAGCATCTGCCTTCAGCTCAGGTCATGATCCCAGGGTCCTAGGACTCTCCCTCTCCCTCTGCCCCTTCCTACCCCCCCTCACTTGTGCTCTCTCAAATATTCAAAATTAAAAAAAAAAAAAAAAGACTGGCTAATACAGGGGCACCTGCCTGGCTCAGTTGGTGCAATGTGCAACTTTTGATCTCAGGGTTGTGAGTTCAACCCCCACATTTGGTGGTAGAGATTACTTAAATTTTTTTTAACCTTAAAAAAAAAGTGGTTAATACAATGTCACTACTGCTAAAACAAAACTAAATTTACAATGGAAATCTCCATGAGTCCACAGGAATTCTGTACACCAGTTCTCCACCTCCCCACTTCGTCCATATTTTTCTTTTTCACCTTAGGCTTTCATAACATCTTTCATCTGTACTGCAGTAGCCTCCTAACCAGCTTCTCTTCTTCAATCTCACTCTCCTCTAATCCATTTATCACTTTGCAGCTAATACATTCTTTTCCCTACTTGAAACCAGTCAATGGTTCCCCAACTTGTAGGATTCAGGGCTGTTCATGATTTGGCCCTCACCTATTTCTCCAGATTCATCTACTACCACTTCCCACCTCATACATCATGTTTCAACAAAACTGGATTACTCACAGTTCTCAAAATACAACCAGGTCTTTTAACAATACTGTGCATTTATCCAGGCTGTTACGTCTCCACTACCCCACCAGTAAACCAATCAATCCCTCTTCTGTTTCTTATTTTTCTATTACTACAGTTAAAACATTCATTCAACCCACATTTACTGAGTACTTCTATGTACCACAGAGAGTGCTAGGTACTGGAGATCCAGCAGTAAATTATAGTCCTTATCCTGATGGAATTTATAATCTAATGAGAACTAAAGACACTAAACAACTGATAATAAATGTGGTTAAGGATTACAAAGGAAGTAATACAGTATATAATGGAAATGTGTATTAGATGGAAGCCAGGAGAAAGGGCGGGAGTTATAAAGAAATACACTACATGCATTTGTTTATATGTTGGTTTTCCTTAATTACAGTCTGAGCTACTTAAAGAGAGGAATTATGCCATCTTTATATCACTAGCTAGGACAGTAAATAGTAATGTATAGTAATGTGCACTGACTGTTTACAAAGATGGCTGCCCTATTAATTCCTGAGCTAAACACTGAGGTCAGGTGAATGCAATAATCTTAATGGCCAGGCCTGGGTCATGTGCCCACCACTAAAGCCAATGGGTTAGATCAACTCTACCCAAGCTACATTGATTACAAATGGGAAATGAGTGGTTAAGAGAACAAAAGGTAGGTGTTACCTAAATAAGAGGGCAGGAAAGCTGGATAGACAAAAATAGCAATCCTCTCCTTAGTGGCCATTGTAATTATCTCCTCAAACCATATCTTCTTCCGGGGCACCTGGGTACCTGAGTTGGTTGAGCATACAACTCTTGATTTCAGCTCAGGTCATGATCTCAGGGTCATGAGATCAATCCCCCCATCAGGCTCCACATTCAGCGGGGAGTCTGCTTCAGATTCTCTCTCTCTCTCTCTCTTTTTCTCTCTCCTTCTGCCCCTTCCCATCCTCATGCTCACTCTTGCTCTCTCTCTCTCTCAAATAAATTTAAAAAAAAAAAAAAAGTATCTTGTTCCTTCCACACACTGGCAAGGTATTTGTATGGGACTGACCCCTTCCCCAGCTCCAGGAGTAAGCCTTGATTTGACACATCAGTGGTTCTCAAAGTGTTTGCAGACCAGCCAAATCAGGAACATCTGGAAACATGTTTCAACTACAAATTCTTAGAACCCAGCCCCAAACCTACTAAAATCAAACTCTGGGGGTTGGGGTTAGCACTCTGTGTTTTAACAAGTCCTCCAGGTGGTTATGGATACATGCTCAAGTTGAAGAGCCACTGGTCTAGACAGAAAGCTATGATTAATAGTTCAGATTTTAAGAGTGATCCTTTGGAACATGGGGATAGTCTAATGTTAAGCTTAAGATTTTCGTGTTATATTTGTGGGAAGCATCCTTTTTCTCCCCCTGATATTAGGAAACATGTAATCCCAGCAGCCAAAGGCAGTCATCTTGTACTACACCAAGGAAGCCTACCCGAGAAAGAAGCTGATAGAAGGGAAAGCCAAGAGAAATGCAGGAAAACAGGGCTTAAAGCCTGATAGTCTTGATGAAACTACATCAGCGGCCCTTATTCCCTTTGGACTTTCAATTACATGAAACTATAAATTCTCTTTGTTTAAACCAATTTCAGTTGGACTTTTTGTCATGGAAACTGAAAGGATCCTGATAGCCACTATATCAAGTTACACATCTATCCCTAAACACCATAGGGAAAGTAAATATACTAGGAAATACTATCTAGTCAACAGTCTAGCCTCTCTCTAAATTAGGGTTGCCAGATTTAGCAGTAAAAATACAGGACAGCCAGTTAAATTTGAATTTCAGATAAACAACAATTTTCCAGTATTAGTACATCACAAATATTGCATGGGACATTGCATGTATTTTATCTAGCAACTCTACTCTAAATGCCCATGGTTGATCCCTAGTAATCAAAAGAGAGGCCTGGGTCGGTTTCAGTCAGACCAGTGTCATAGCTGCTCTTATGGTTTATGGCTAGTAGGAGAAAAGACTAAACCCAAGTCCTGAACTCATGTCCCACAACAGGTCTGTACCACCTGATAGTCCTTTTAAAGCTAAGCGAACTTCTTTCTAAAAGCCAAAACATATTATATACCCTCTATAGAAGCTGAGTGTGACAAAATCAAAAACATTGTTGTGTGAGCATTCATAACTTCCTTTCTTTACTCCCTTGGTTCCTGACCCTTATTATACAAATCAGAGCAATGAAACAGGCAAAGGAGAGAGTTTAAAGGGAGACGGATACTCCTGGAAAAGGAAGAATAAATTTGAGAAAGGGAGGAAGAGACAAAAAGAACAAGACCATTCAAATTGTTGTAGGTTTGGCAAGTTTAAAAAAAAAAAAAAAAAAAAAGGAAGTTTGGGATTAACCATGCAAAGACATTGATCAAAAATGGAGAAATCAGATTTTAAGCAGTATTACAGTATGGTATGAATGTTATTCCTTTTGGCATTTTTGAGAGGCTGGAATAAAGATTTAAATTACTTTTCAACCTAACTGAAATGTTAGGCTGGTGTTTCCTCTGAATGGAAGAGAGGAGATATATCACAAGGCATCCCAGGTTAATAATAATGAAAATAATAATAAAACAACAGACACCTGCCTAAGGGTCTTACATACACTAATTCATATAATTCTCACAATAGCCTTAAATGGGGTTGATATTCTTCTCCCTGTTACACAGATTAGGAAACTGTCCAGAGTCACAAATTGTAAGTAGACAGGGCTAGAATTGGAAATCCAACCAATCTGAGTCTAGAGCTCCTAAACAGTGAGCAACACTTCCCTATTTTATAGCATTCTCTACACGCAAGCACTTAAGCATTACATTAATAATCAAAACCACAAATATATTTTAATTATTCTAAAATACCAATATTAGCATATAAAATAAAATTAAACATGTATGGCATGACTTTAATTCTCTTTAATTTCTTCTCCCCTTGGGTTACCTGGCTGGCTCAGTCAGTAGAGTGTGCGACTTTTGATCTCGGGGTTGTGAGTTTGAGCCCCATCTCCTCAGGTGTAGAGAGTACTTAAAAATAAAATCTTTAAAAAAAAAAAAAAAAACTTCTCCCCTTCAGAGCCCACCGCAGAAACTAAGAACCTTAAGATAACTTCCTTTCCAAAGTTACTTTTGAAAGCAAATTATAGTACAGTCCAGATTTATACAATAATGTTCATAAAAGTAACTCATGACTAGGTCTTCGCGCGCACGCGCGCACACACACACACACACACGCAGGGGGAATGGCAGAGGGAGAGGGAGAAGCAGGCTCCCCACCGAGCAGGGATTCCCACGTGGGGCTTGATTCCAGGACCCTGGGATCATGACCTGAGCCAAAGGCAGACGCTTAACCAACTGAGCCAACCAGGCACCCCATAAATTTGTTTATTCTCTACTTTCTCCCCTCCCTTAAAACATTCCATGAATATATCAAGTTTTGCTGTTCTGTTCACTGTTATACCTAGAACAGTACCTGGCGATCAAATATTTGATGAAAAACATGAATTAATTAATACAGAACAAAAACATTTATGGGTGCATAATATGTTCCAGTCACCATGTTAAGTGCTTTACAGTTATGAATTTATTAAATGCGCACAACAATCCTATTGAAGTTGGGACCATTATCAGCCTAAATTTTGAGGTGAAAAAAACCAAAATACAGAAAATGTAAGTTGCCCAAGAACACATACTAGAAAGTGGCAGAGACAAAATCTAAACTCAGGCAGTCTGATTCCAGAGACCTCTCTCTTAACCACCCCACTATACAATTTATACTGAAAAGTCAATACTTAGCTACACAGTACATTTTAATTGAAAGACATGATCTATAGGTTACCTTAAAGTAGTACCCTATTTTTTTAAGGCTATTCATTCAAATCATAAATCACACCACAGGTCTCAAGCTTATTACTTAATTTACTAAACTTTGAAATGTCGAATTTATGGTTTGGCAAAACGTTCTCTCATACTCATTTAACTGATACACTAATATATCCTATTCCCAATACCTGTGTGTCTCAGATTGTCTCAAAAAAGGAAACTGTCAACCAGAGATGTTAGCATCCTCATCTTCTAGTAAGCAACTGACAAAAAGGCCTGTCTTTTTTTAAACATATATTATTATTTTGGAGAGAGAAAAAATGTGAGCAGGGGGAGTAGGAGAGGAAGAGAGAAATCCTCAAGCAGACAACCCCCCCACCCCCACCTGGCTGAGCATGGAGCCCCTCCATCCCAGGACACCAAGATCATGACCCAAGCCAAAAATCAAGTGTGCCGGCTTAACTACGTGAGCTACCCAGGTGCCCTGAAAAGGCCTGTCTTACATTAACTCTCAATACTATGTGACCCTGTGAATTCCAATTTAGAAGAAGGAAACCAGTTTCCCGCAACTAGATTACAGTTTTGAAAAAGGAAAAAATGCTAATTCTTTTTATTCACAAACACAAAGAACTCTGGAAGGAGCTATTGTTCTCCAAATTACTTTCCAAAACAGCCACTACCGATTATTTACCTAGCTAGCATTCATCCCCTCCTTCTTCCTAACAGAATCCCACCCCAATACAAAGCCTCAAGGGAAGTCATTACCACTCCCAAATTCAGGCATGGTCATGGTTAGTTCAAGGGTAGTCACTAGTGATTGAGTCAGGAATGAGCATAGGACTCAATTCCGTCCAAAAAGATGTGAAAGTAGTCTGCTAGAGGTTTTTAGACAAAGTTTCTTCTCTGAAAAGAGGCATAGGAAGAGACATTTTTCTTCTTTTAGAAGTTCTTGTGTAGGTGTATAGAATTGTTGAATCACTATATTTTACACATGAAACCAACTGACGTTATATGTTAACAATACCGGAATAACTAAAAATTTTTAGTCAATTGTATTTACAAAAAAAAAAAAAAAATTCTTCTGTACGGATATGACACCTGGAATCACTACACCATTTTGCTACTAGCCTATGGATGAAGACAATTTCAAAGAGAGCAGAATTGAACAGTGGAGGGGCGCCTGGGTGGCACAGCGGTTAAGCATCTCGGCTCAGGGCGTGATCCCGGTGTTATGGGATCGAGCCCCACATCAGGCTCCTCCGCTATGAGCCTGCTTCTTCCTCCCCACTCTCCCTGCTTGTGTTCCCTCTCTCACTGGCTGTCTCTATCTCTGTCAAATAAATAAATAAAATCTTAAAAAAAAAAAAAAAAAGAATTGAACAGTGGAAAGAATATGAGATTTTACTGACGTTGTTGAACTGATGTAATCCACCAACACCTGAATCTGCTCATATGAGAAGATAAAATTTCTTATTTCTTAATCCATTTTGAATTACATTCTTGCTGCCTGTAACTGAAAATACACTACTTTTTATGAAATATATCCCAGAACTAATCTCAAAAAAAGTTTGTGGCTGGGATGCGGGGCAGGCTCACTTATGGAATGTGCAACTCTTGATCTTGGGGTTGTGAGTTCGAGCCCCACATTGAGTGCAGAGATTAACTAAAAATAAAATCTTTAAAGAAAAAAAAAAAAGGTTTGTGGTTAATTCCACAAATGCATATTAGAAACTCAACAGGAATTATACTATACTAAGTGTTCTTGTGGAGTTAGAAAGTTAAAAAGAACAGTCCACATGAAAGAACAAACTATTTTTCAAGCACAAACAATTCATTTCAATAAGGCATTCTCCAGAACAATTTATACACAAATTTTAAATTTTGATTCATGATTGAATTTACTTTTTCTAAGGTTTAAAAAAAAATCTATAAAGTATTTAAGATGATATAGCCACAAGCTCTGGATTTGTTGCTCTATACCCTTAACAAGGGTAAACAATATAGCACACAAACAGAAGTCCAAGGCTGGATAATGGTGGATGGTATGACATCATGGTATTGACTTTAGCTTTGTGCTGCTTATATTCACAGGGCACAGGGAAGTTTTTACATTGACAAGACACATGCAAAATGGTAGGATGTGGCAGGCTGGACCTAGCCTACTGCCGCTTTTATTAAAATAAAATAAATAAATAACCCTCTTACTTTGTATGAATTTACAAATATCCACAAAGAACAACAAATATATCAGCAAACAATTTGGAAACTAATCTTATGAGGCTACATGGCTGACCTTACCTTGATATCCCAAACCAAGTCCTACACATTCTAAACTTAATTGGTATAACACATTGGGTAATTTAAATCTACATTTGGTGCAGTGCTGTGTACAACTAGTCTAACAAACTTTTAAAAATTTACTACTCACTTCTAATTCTTCAAAATTTCAAAAATGACTAACTCAAAACCATAAAATTTTGCTAACAACATTAAGGATTGTACTTTTTCATTATTTCCATTGTTACAATAAATTATCTTGGGGCGCCTTGGTGGCTCAGTTGGTCATATGCCTGCCTTTGGCTCAGGTCATGTTCCCAGGGTCCTGGGATCCAGCCCCACATTGAGCTCCCTGCTCTGCAGGAAGCCTACTTCTCCCTCACCCTCTGATGCTCGCCCCCTGCTTGTTCACTCTGTCAAACAAATAAAATCTTTTAAAGATTTTATTTATTTATTTATTTATTTATTTATTTATTTATTTATTTATCAGAGAGAGAGAGGGCTAGCAGAAGGTGGGGAAGCAGCAGGTTAGGTGTCCCAATAAATAAAATCTTTTAAAAAAATTATCTTTATAAGTTTAAAGGTCACATGTTGTTTAATAAATATTATCAACATTTTAAAACTTAGGTCACAAAATGAAGCTGTTTGGGTCCACAGGCCTAAGACTTCAACAAAATATTTAAGAACAGGGTATTTCAAGGAAAAAAAAAAAAAAGAAAGAAAGAAATACATAGTTTGACCTGAAGAAACTGATCTTGTTTTGCGGAGATAAATTATATCCACAATTAAATGTCAATAACATAACATGATTTTGTGTCAAAACAACAGACCATAGTCCTAGATAATTATGGGATTCAGTGTTAGAATTTTTGGAGGGGGGCGCCTGGGTGGCACAGCGGTTAAGCGTCTGCCTTCGGCTCAGGGCGTGATCCTGGCGTTATGGGATCGAGGCCCCACATCAGGCTCCTCTGCTATGAGCCTGCTTCTTCCTCTCCCACTCCCCCTGCTTGTGTTCCCTCTCTCGCTGGCTGTCTCTATCTCTGTCAAATAAATAAATAAAATCTTTAAAAAAAAAAAAAAAAAAAAAAAAAAAGAATTTTTGGAGGAAGAAAAGAAAGGGGACCTGCAAAGGATCCAAATTTGAAGATGGGGGTGGGATGGGCATAATCCAACATAAGCAGCAGCATAAGTGAGAGGTTGGAGATGGGAATAAGAAAGGGTATAATACAGTAGATAGCAAGGACCTAGGCTAAAAGTAAAAATGAGAATGGGACGGGCAGGGGGGTGGGAAACAACCTGGCTGGCTCAGTCAGTAGAGCAGGTGACTCTTGATCTGGGGATCGTGAGTTTGAAACCCACATTGAAGGTAGTTTACTTTTTAAAAAAATGAGAATAAAGGATTAATAATTAAATTGGAAATGTAAATTGGTGCTAAAAATCATGTATGCTTAGTTTAAGAATACAGCCCCTGCTTAAAAGAAATGGATAGCGGGGCGCCTGGGTGGCTCAGTTGGTTGGATGTCTGCCTTCGGCTCGGGTCATGATCTCAGGGTCCTAGGATCAAGTCCCACATCAGGGCTCCCTGCTCAGTGGGGAGTCTGCTTCTCTCTCTCCCTCTGCTCTGCTCCTCCCCACACCCATGCTCTCAAGTAAATAAACAAAAATCTTAAAAAAAAAAAAAAAAAAGGATAGCTGATTATTTCCTTATATTATTATTTCAAAAATTATTTCAAAATAACATTTGAGCAGGATTAACCTGGCTGAAGAATTCTGGATAAATCTATGGGGGAGGAGAAGAAGAAATGAGAAACAGAGCAACCAGTTAGGAGGTGCTTATTGGTTAAGAACCAGGGCATTAGCAAGACAGACCTGCTCTGCTACTTGCTAGCTGTGAGGCACTGAATAAGTTATTAAACACATCTAAGTCTCAGTTTCCTGTCTTTAAAGTGAGGTAATAGTAGTGCCTATTTTATAAGGTGGTTGTGTGGCAAACAGTAATAGTACATGTAAAAACATTTAACATAGTGGTCTATATAGTCAACAAATGTTAGTAACTATTACCTTCATCATAAATCATTTCAAATGTGCGGTGATGAGGAACTAGACAAGGGCAACAGAAACTAAAAAGAAAGGATGACTTGGAGTGACATTTCCATAGACTCATGAGATGCTATAATTAGAAAAGACCCTAGAGAACTCTTCCAAAAACAAAATGACCCCAGTTTAAATGTCAGGGATGAAGGAAGGAAAAAAATGGAGCAAGATAACTCAAGAGGTTTTGACTGCAAGAGTATTCAAAGAGGTAGACTTGGGATAATTATGTGTTAACAACACACTTTAAGATATAAGCTACAACTGGGGTGCCTGGCTGGCTCATTCGGAGAAGCATGTGACTCGATCTTGGAGGCATGAGTTCGAGCCCCATGTTGGATACAGAGAGTACTAAAAAAAATTAAAAAAAAAAAAAAAGATATAAGTTAACAATGAATTGGTCCATACCATGTACCAAACACTATGTTAGATATTGATATAGTACATCTAATCCCCAGAACAACTCTGAAAGGTAGAGTATTAAATCAATTCTACAAAAGAGCACTGGCATCCTGCTTCTCAATGCAGACAGAGGTTAAGTACCAGCCATATAACCTTGGTAATGGTAAGAAGCAAAGCTAGGTCTGGAAGCCCTATCATGTTTCCAAAGACTGTGTTCTTTCTACTTTACTCACACTGCATCCCCCTTTAATACCAATAAAATTATATCACAAACACACTTGTAATTATTTTTCTACCTACCTTCTTAAATATGGTGAGCATAAACATGTTCAATCTTTTCTATATTCTAAGAAAAATATAAAGGTATTCAGCATGAAAACAATGATGAGAATGAATTTTAAAAGCGTTATCAAATGGAGAACTACCATACTTCTAATGAAATATAGCTGAGTATACTATAAACTATAATATGTTAAATGAAAGCAATGACTAATCTTTTTCAATAAGGGAATGCAAACAAATCTGGCATAGCCTTTACATCATTTGATTATATTAACATTTGTCCCACACTACAATATCATTTTAAAAATGACACTATGCTCATAAAAGAAATATCTTAGCACACACAGGAGAAGCATTTATATAATATCCCATCAAATGTTCAGTTACAGACAAAAATTCAACCACAGTAGAATGCCCAACCTGCTAACAGTAAGGACCACATGGTGGCAGGTGACCTATTTCTTCAGTGTGTTTCTCAGCAAATATTTTCCCCAACCACAGGGCCAGTGTGTTAGTTCTCCACCAGAATGTTACTTAATCTAAATTTCACCAGGATGAAAATACCAAGTATGCCAGAGTACGCAAGAAAGTTTCCTGAAACAATCTTTTCATCTGTATTCAAAAAAGTCAGAAAATACTTTCCTAGATTGACCAAACTGTGTAGTCACAAACTATTTAACTTCTAGACTAGTAGTTCTCAAAGTGTAGTCCAGAGATCCCTGCGTGTCCCCAAGACTCTTTTCAGAGGATCCAAGGGGCCAAAAATATTTTCATAGGATTACTAAGACATTATTTGCCTTTTGCACTCTCATTCTCTCACATCTGTACAGTGGAGTTCTCCAGAGGCTAAGACCTGTGGTATCCCAACAGATTGAATACAGGAGCAGACATGGGAATTTTTTTTTTTTTTTAAGATTTTATTTGAGAGAGAGAGAGAGAGAGAGAGAGTGCGAGAGAGAGCAAGTGCACACACAGGGTGAAAGGCAGAGGGAGAAGCGGACTCCCTGCTGAGCAGGGAGCCCGATGGGGGACCCGATCCCAGGACCCCGGGATCATGACCTGAGCTGAAGGCAGACACTTAACTGAGTCACCCAGGCGCCCCAGACATGGGAATTTTGATGTTTTCTATTAAGCCAGACAATAAAGATTAAAATGCCAGACATTAAAGTTATTTGCAAAAATGTAAAACAATGCCACTCTCCTCACTTTTTTCTTTTTAATATAGTTATTTTTTCATTAAAAGAAATTATGTTAGGGGTACCTGGATGGCTCAGTTGGTTGAGCAGCCAACTCTTGACTATGCATAGCTCAGGTCATGATCTCAGGATCCTGGGATCAAGCCTCTTGTCAGGCTACATGCTCAGCAGGCAGCCTGCTTGAGGATTCTCTCTCTCCCTCTGCCCCTTCCCTATGTGTGCTCTCTCACTCTCTCAAATAAATCTTAAAAAAAAAAAAAAAAAAAAAGATGTTAACATGTAATACTTTATTATTTTTAAATGAATATTTTTTAAATTTCTTAATTTTATTCTAATACAGTAAATATTAGTAAATAGCTCTTTGAGATCCTCAATAATTTTTAAGATTATAAAAGGGGCACTCAGACCAAAAAAAAAAAGAAAAAAAAAAGAAAAAAAAAAGAAAAAACCTGAGAACCACTTTTCTAGACCTTCCTATATTTATATAATTATAAATATATTTATAATTTATATACAAAAATAAATCATACAAAATATTCTATTTTGCCAATAAAAACTTATAATTTTCTACTTATACCAAAGAGATGTTGCTGCCCTACAGATAATTTCAGAAATTTGTCTTGATAAGAAAAATGTCTATAGACAATCTTTAAAAGAATTGTATCCGTTAATTATAAAAAGAAATCACCTCTTATATCTTCCCAAAATAAAAACAACAACAATGTCAAAACTAAAGTGCTAGCTTACAGACCACTATCTATAAGCTTTGGGCATGAGTTTATCATCATGCTGTATACTTGTAATCTTCTAAAAGCTCCTATACAAGAGACAGGGCTCTTTGAGAGGCCTACCCAGCAACTGTTCTGTTACGGAATAATCCTGATTCCCGAATCACAACAGGACTAACCAAGATGCTCAAAAGCAATTCTCTGTACCACACTCTTAACGTTTCCAAAACAAAAAGTTTTGTTTCATCTAAACTGTTCACTATTTCTACTGCTTCTGGAAAATACATAAAGATTAAGACATTGAACTTCCATTTGGATCCAATCCTTACATTGTCAGTGAATTACAATAGATGTAGCAATCCATGCAGTTATTAGAAACCTTTAGGATGCTTGGTAACAGTAGTTTTTTAAAAAAACAGGCTGGAGGGAAACACTTTTGGAAAACAGTTTTTGAGGCCACTGGAAACAATAACAGATAACAATTTTGCATTTATGGGTCAGTCTTAAATGAAGATGAAAATCATTATTTTTAAAACTGTAATACTAATATTACAGTTAAGGGCCCTAAGTCAACAACTGCCTAATTCAAGTTATTTAACTCTAGGCTATTGCAATAGCCAAGGAATGAGGTGACTAAGGACCATAAGCAGAAAAGCACTTAGAGGCTAGAACAAAATGATGCTTAGATATTTATTAATTCAACACATATTTATTAAATTCTCTACTGCTTGCAAGACCTTGAGCAAGCTAAGAAGCCCATAACTTGATGGGAAGATAATTCCACGGGGGGAAGTATACATAAACACTGAAGCTACTCCACAGACAGAATGAAAAAGAAGTTCTGAGAAGTGCTAGAAGAGAAAAGGAAAGGATGTCTTCTAACAGCAGAGATCAGGAAACATACATCCTGGCAAAGAAGGCATCTAACGTAGACCTTAAAACATACAGAAGATTTCAACAAGTAACCAAAGGTAGTGAAGAGCATCCCAGGAAGAGGAAAAAGCATACATTCAAGAAACAGCAAGTATAAAACAGCTTTCCACAGAACCTGTGATGGATTCTAGGAAGAGACTAGACTGAAAAACTAGGTTGGAAGCAAAAAAAGGAGGGATGTAAACGACAAGGTAGGCAATCTGGGACTCTCTTTAATAGGCAAAGGAAAGCCACTGGAAGGTTTGCAAAGTCATTGGAAGATTTACCATTAGAAGGCAAATCATCAGACGGTACTTTAATAATACTGTGGATTGAACAAAGTAGAAACAGGGAGAACAGTAAGAACAGTTAGAACACCATCAAAGCAGTCCAGTCAGGAAATAAGAGCTTGAGCTGGGATAGGAGGTAGGAAGAAGATGGATACAAGACATGCTGCAACCTCTTCACTAATAATTTAGTTTTAAATGTTTCAAAACCTTAATTTATCACACAAAACAAGACTGGCACTCACATTATTTCCATTAAAAACCATTCGCATTGCAGGCAATATTCCAGCATACTCAAGTGTGCTTCCTTTATAAAAAGCTATTAGGTATAACTAACCATAATCTACATTAAGGCTACAAAATGGGTAATAAAGAACAGCTTATGCATATTTCCAATATTTTGAATAGAATCTCAGTATGCAAAATTTCATCCAAGGATGAACATTTTAAACTCAAAAATTTATTTGTATGTAAACTCACAAAGTTTGGATCAGAATCTTCTATACAACCTTATAAGACCCACATCACTACATAATTATAATAGTCAACTTTTTAAAAAAATCACTTTTGGACAACTCAACTCAACTTGACCAATATTTTTCTATGAGGCCCATATTTTTCAAACATTAGTGCCTTCCTCATTTTCTCCCCTCCTCCCCACTCACCTCTCCGCCCAACAAATTCCCTTTGTATGTCTGCAAGGCAAGATACTATGATACAGTGATTCTGAGGCAGTTTGAATATATAATTCTTATAATATAAATCTAGAATTATTAACTTTACTTTTTATAGGAGGAACCAATGACGTACTAAATTTCCATTTACATGAATGACAAATGCATCTAATAGAAATGATGCTTTACCGTTTGGGGGAAACAAAGGGGAAAATACACACAATAGATGGGTGGCAAATCTTACAAACTTTGCAAAACACTGAAAAGCTGCATCTGGATTGCAGTCACAATTACAAAAGCAAATAACGAAGGCTCCAAAATGAAGGGAAAAGAGAAAAATTCTAAGTGATCGTTAAGAGTTTTTTTAAAAAGGTTGATTTAATAGGAGTTTTTAATATAGCATCATTTAACACTCTAATTGGAAAAAAAAACCCAAAGGATAATTTACAGCTCACAAGGACACAAGAAATAATTTCTATATACATTCTACAAGACAGTTACACTTCATTACACTTGCATGGGCTTCAATCCTTTCAAAGGTTTCCAAAAATACATAATTTTTTATAATAATTGAGGTTCCCCAATGACACACAATTTATTCTGTAAGCTTAACTATAACACATCTTTAAAGACATAACCAATTCACCCTCAACAAAAATAAGGAGTCACAAAGGCCCTCTACTTACTCAAAATCATTACATAAAGCACTATCTTTAACTGCAAAAAAGGGTTTGAAAATCTGACAGCTAATAATCATAAAATGGGGTTAGAATTTAAAGAAAAACAATTACCCAACTTTTCCATTTTCCCTTTCTTTTCCTTTCCCACCAGACACACAAAATGTCTGTAAGGGTCTCAGACAAAGCTCTGAAGTAAAAATACAGTATATGTATACTTTACATTATGTGCATTCGAACCTATCACATATATGTACACACCACATATATTCACACAAAAAAGGAAGTTCCTTCTTTTTTTGCTCCAAGAATTGAAGTTACATTAAACCCTATCCCATAAATTAAGTTAAATCACCGTAAATTAAAGAGTAATAAAATACTGCACGTAGATCTCTCTGACAGACTATATCCTGATTAGAAAAACCTCAGACTAAGACCATGACTGAATAAAAACGCCCAATCCCTGAAAATCACTAACCGGCATTTGGTTTCTGTAAGAGGAAAAAGGGGTCTTAAAATGAATAATCACATAGGCAACCCAGTTTCAGAAGTTAACGAAGGAAAAACACAAGGAACCAAATAAGACAAACGTATGAAATGACAAGCTTTAAAGAATTCCCCCAAAGGGAAAGACTGACTTCAAGGCTCGGATATAAAGCATCCTTTGCAGGTAGAAGAATCTTTAATTGAAAAAAAGGGGGAGGGGGGGCACAACAAAAACCTGAACGACACGCAATGGCAAAGAAGTAAAAGAAACGGGTCTTTCCTCCCACCCCCACTCC
>NC_048219.1:22312017-22346814 GCF_002007445.2 Ailuropoda melanoleuca
TCGGGACAATAGGATCAGGGTCCTAACTGCAAACTTTAAACGGATAAACCAGAAGCAGTTTTACTGCAGCTCTAACTGCAAATCTGCCCCTCATCCCAAACCTAGCGCTCCCAGGAACACTTCTGCCCTAAAAACATCACCAAGGTCTCGTTATATACAAATCAGACCCATCACAAGATTCTTTTTCTCTCCCAAGTACCTGGAGGATCCATTTCAATATAAAATATCAGTTCTGTCGAATAGGGCATCATCACCTCCCTCCAGTCTGCGTCATCGCGGTCCATACTCCACACCGTATTGTACATCGCGCTGTCAGGGGCAGGTCGTCAGGAAATATATAGAAAGCATATATATTTTTTATCTGATATTTAAAAATCTAAAAATATAGATCTGTAAAGTCCCACACGGATATGTACTTCGGGGTTTCCAGCGGCCGGTACAAGTCCAGCCAACTACCAGGATGAGGATGGGGTCCTCTCCCCTCTCCTCTTACAGCACTCAGCAAAATGCCCCCCGAACTTTCAATCTACGGGCTTTTTCTCCTCGGAGAGGTACAGGGAGGCTTGGGGGGGGCAGAGGGCTGAGGTGTTAAAACGCAGCTTCCCAAAAATCCCTTCCACACAGTCGCTCTCCAAAGAGAAAAGCTCCCACTGCCTCCAAATCTTTCCTCAGCAGCCACTTTTGTGTCCTTCGAGGGAGGGAGAATAAAGGGGGGGAGAAAAAGAATGCTCTGGGAGAAAGGTGAGGAAGTGACAAAGGAAGGCATAAAAAAGGGGTGGGTATTGCGTTCAAGTTTCGGGGTCCCACTGGTCTGCAGAGAGCGATCCCCTCAGGGGCCGGGACTCGGGCTCGGTTTCAGTCAAGCTCGGAACCGAAGCTGCTGCAGCCTCCAAATGGGGGCCCGTCGGAAAGTCCAGTTAGCTCTGCGCGGCTGGACGCTCCCGCCGGGCAGTAAGTAAGCCCGCCAGTGCCGGCTCCCCTCACGCTCTGCCCTGACTCCAGCCACTAGAGTTTCATTTTAATGGCACGGAGGGGGACACCCTCCCCCGCCTCACGCTCCCCCGCTGAGACACCACCCAACCGCACCGGGAAGGGGGGATAGGCGATATCACTCTTCTCCTTCCCCTCTATTCTGATTCAATGTATTGGGGATTCTATCAGATGCCTGTGAAAGTGTTCGGAAAACCGTCCTCCACGTTGGCTTTCAACTCTCCCCAACGCTCTCTGGGTTTCGACTTCTTAATCATGCATCCTCTCTCCCCCCAGCCTCAATCAGAATGGTACGGTCCGGGCGCTGGCCGCACGCCAGGAGTCAGTGCCGGGAGCACGCGAGCCAGGCCGGGAGGGAGAGGAGAGAGGGAAGGAGGGGGTAGAAAGAGAGGATAAGGTGAGTGGTGATTGGCTGATCCGGGTTGCCGGAGCCCGGAGCCTGCGTCTTTTGTCTGCCTTCCTCCCGCAAAGGAGCGGGAGACGGCTGCGCGCCCCAAGCGGGCCAATCAGGAGCCAACCGGCGCTGGCCGGCGAGGCGGCGATTGGTCAGAGCCCAGTTACTAAGCGGGACAAAGGCAGAGGGGGAAAGAAAAGGAGGAAAAAAAAAAAAGAAAGAAAGAAAGAAAGCGCAAACGGCGGTTACTGACAGGCTGGGCGAGCGCTCAGGGGCTCAGGCTGCCCGGAGACAGGCGGGGCTCCCGCTGAGGCTCGGTCGGGCCGGACAAGGGGGGTGGGGGGGGAAGGACGAGCTGGCGCGAGACACCTCTGCCCAGAGACTGGCCGCGGGGGAGGGGAGCGGACTGAGAGGGGTGCGTGCTGTCACTTGGCGGGACGTGCGCTCTTCTGGTCCCTTGGAAGTCCCCGGGCAGAGTCCCTCCCCACAGACCTCTTCACTGGGCTGGGACAGCCCCCAAACCCCGCGATAAGTTGTCTAATAAAGAAAAGGTCCGTAAAACCACTTGCAGGACCGTTACCACTCGGTGAGAGGAGATGCCCATGGCCCCGTGTAGCCTTCCCAGGCCGCTACGCGAACACAGTCCGTCCCGGCTTCTTCCTTTGAGCAGTTCCTCTGCGCTTCCCACCCAAGGACTTTTGAACCCAGAGGTAACTCACCACACCTGAAATAAATAGGGAGCCACAGCAGGCCCCTCAGCTCGAGTGCTCACGCCAGAAAACATGCCTTGCAATTACAGTGCGAGTGTGATTCGAGATAAATCACAGGTGTTAGAATCCCTAGCCAAAAGGGCTCTATTCTGTTTCCCTGACAGACCCCCTTCCGCATACACCCAGTCCCTCCCCCAAGTTTAAAACTATGATAGGCTTCACTATGAAAATGCTGAATATTACCATGCATTTCAGAAACAGCTAATTAACTTGCTGGGGAACACTGAATAGCCAAAAGCAGATTTGTGTCTCCTGAAGGTTATGCCTGGAATTGCCATCCTGCATACCCTACAATACAGTCTGGGGAGGCCAAAAACTGCTCCATTTCCTCTTTACACAGAAGTAACAAAGCCCATTGTGTTTGGGTTGACAACCTGATTTAAGCCCTAGTGAAACCTCCTACCCTGAGTGGCTCTGCTGTATTGATTCCTTCCTGTGGAAGAGTTGCCACGTTTCACCCTCTGCCTCCTAAAGTGATTCTGCCTTCCTTAAAGGTGCTCTAAGTTGAGACAGTTCCTGGGAGCCAACAGTCGAAATGTGTATGGGCTCTGTGTAGAGTCTTGAATTAAAAAAGACCAGTAAGAATAAATGGACAGGGTTGAACTGAGGAAACACATCAGGATTCTTACATGATTTATTTTTTTCCATTTCTGAAATCCAAACCTGATTCAGAAGCCAGATCAACTTTTGGGACAGAGCATGTTGTTAATTTGAATGTCCTGAGCCGTTTCTCAAAGTAGAAGATGCTGGAAGATCAACTTTAATTTGTGGCTGGCTTCCCAGCAGTCTCTTTACTTCACCATATCTGGGAGCCAGAAGTACTCACATGTGATAAGTCAAAAGGCAGAACAATCAGTCAAGGGCAAGTTGGTTTATTTTTGTTCACTGGTGTCCCTGTGCATTCCCAAACAAAATGAAGGTGAAGAGAGGAAGTGTGGAAAAGATAATGGCTTTCAGATTTCCACAGCAGCTTTTGCCTGGACCACTTTTCATCATTTAGTGGTGGGGTTTCAATTTCTAATATGCAGCGCAATCACCCAGCCCTTCCCACACCTAAGACTTGGAAAGATGTAGTGAAGAAGCAGCACAGTATATAATCTGATCCTCAACACTGGCACATGGAGTAAAGCTTGCGTCAACCTTGCCACCTAAAATTATATGACCCAACTATCCAACAAATAAAGCTTTGAATAGGAGACCTCCAAAAAATAACAGTGATGCAAGAGGCAATGATGAATCAAGGGGAAGCACATTTCCTTTGGATGGGCTTGAACCACTGCCCTGTTATGGTGGGAAGTGCCCGTCATATGATGCTGGCTTTACTTTCCTTCAGTTGAGAAATAAAAGTGAGGTTGTGACTGCATGTCATCAAACCACCTCAGGCTTTTTGGCAAAGGCAGAGAATGTTAGCTCTGGTGTCCTGGACCATTTCCATCCTGGAGAATTATATTTGGCCTGGGTGTGGATTAAATTCAGCTCTAAGAGCTCAAACTCCTGGGTCACAACCTGCTACTTTGGGATTTTTTCCCCCTTTGTCTCCCTCCTTTCTCTTTTTAATTTTTAAAAAATATTTATTTAGGGGCACCTGGGTGGCTTAGTCGGTTACGTGTCTGCCTTCGGGTCAAGTCATGACCCTGGGGTCCTGAGATCCAGCCCCACCTTGGGCTCCCTGCTCAGTTGGGAGCCTGCTTCTCTCTCTCCCTCTGCTGCTCCCCTTGCCTGTGCTCTCTCTGAGTCAAATAAATAATAAATACATAAAACCTTTAAAAAGTATCTATCTATCTATCTATTTGAGGTGGGGGTGCAGGCAGAGAGAGAGAGAATCCCAAGCAGAGTCCCCACTAAGCGCAGAGTCCAACTCAGGGCTGGATCCCACAACCCTGAGATCATGACCTGAGCAGAAATCAAGAGTCAGATGCGCCTAACCCAACTGAGCCACCCAGGTGCCCCTCTTTTTTTTAATTTAAAGTAGTCTTAGGTAAATCGAAAAAATCTGTCTGCCTTCATTTATGTATCTGTGAAATAGGAGATTGCCTTCAGATTTATGCAAGCTTCTTAGCTTTTTGTGAAACACTGAGAATAAAAAAAATGCCAGTAAATACCTAGAATTAATAGTACCTTCTGTAACTCCAAATGAATAGGATGTCCTTCACTTTTCCCCCTGGTATGGTCTTGCTATCAAACTGTTCAAATATGCTCCATTTCCCCCTCTTTATTTCAGAGATGGATGAAATATTTCTCCTGTGCACTGAATATAGGGTATGATCTCAGAGCTCTCCGTGCCAGCAGAATCAGCCTGGAACTCAGCCAAAAGTTCTTCATGATTAAAGGTGCCATCTGAGCACACAATATTTTTTTAAAAGCCTTGCAAAATGGAAACACACTTTTATTTTTTTAAGGTCACTAGCTTTAATGCCAGGACTGACTTTAGCCTTTGGGGAAGGATTACTGGCCTCAATCCCCCTCTTCTTTTTTTTCCCCCTCTCTCATCATTTTTCTTGACCAAATATCTTATGATAAGGCCAAGTCCAGCAGCTAAATAAACTCAGTAAATGGTATTCCAAGAAAACTCTACAAATCATCAGTTGCAGATTTGAGGACCTCCTCAGCCATATGCCTTGTAAATTGGTCATATATCAAGTTTTGATGGAAAAGTTTGCCTTTATTTTTGTAAAAAGTAAAAAGACCAATGCTAGTGGATCTTCCAGAAAGGCCTCTCACCTGGGTATTGATAGTCATCTCTTGAGATAGTAGTGTCTAAAATCATGATTTTCCATTTTTTCAGAATGGTATTCCTTTTACTTGGCATTTGCAATTTTTTCCCCTCTCCCACACATCTTTCTTAAAACTTGAAAAACTATGTGGTGGGGATGAAGGGGCGCATTGCTTGTGATGAGCACCAGGTGTTGTATGTAAGCGTTGAATCACTAAATTGTACACCTGAAATTGATACTATATTGTATGTTAACCACCTGGAATTTAAATAAAAACTTGTTTAAAAAAGGAAAGAAAAAAGAAACTACTACGATAGTGTTAATGATATCAGCCCAAGGCACTGAAAAATTGTAAATATTGAATGAATGAGTGGTTTTCATAGAAGTGGCGTTCCTCCAGATGCTGCTAAACTCCTGGGTTTAGGGGGCACCGTCTGAGGGCTTCCTCAGACCCCTCAGCACCTGATATTGATCTTCTCCGCCTCACTCACCCCACTTTGGGTCCTCCTGCAGCTTTAGGGGGGGTCACAAAAAAGCAGGTGTCTCTCTCTCTAGCCTAACATACTCCCCTCTTTTTGTTGTCTGCCCTTCCAGCAACACAGGGGCCCACCTGGATGGAATATATGCAGCCGCTGCAAACTTCCCCTCCATCAAGGCAACAGCTTTCAGCTCAGCTCTCACCAGGAGAGAGAGAGCAAATGAGATCCAAACGACAGGAACAATAGTCTAGGCTGTTTGACAAGGGCAGGGCACAAACAGGGCAGGCAGCTGGTGAGCTCTGTTACCTTGTTTAATCTCCATAACCCTGGAGGAGGGTTGTATTTTTATTCTCATTTTACAGATGAGGAAATTGAGACCCAGAGCAGTGAGGGGACTTGTTCAAAGTCACTCAGCCACTTAGTAGCGGAGCCAGCATTAGGGCCCTAGGTCCTGACAACCAGTTCAGTACCTTTTCCCCAGCTTCCCTCTCCCCTTCATTCACTTAGTGAAGGTTTATTGATGCTTCCAAACACTGGGGATACAAAAATGAATAAAACAGAGTGCCTAACATTGAGTCTGGAGCCCACAGAGGGGCCAAAAAAGAAATAAATAATTAAAGGCATGTAAGTGCTATAATAGAGAAATTGACAAAGTGAACAGGGATGATCTCTGCCCACCTGCAGGTGAGTAAAGGCTTCCTAAAGGAGATGACGTTTGGGCTGCCAAACCTACATACGTCTGATTTAAACATATGGTCTGTTTATTTCTGTTTCCCAAATCTGTATGATGAGCTCCAAGCTTGAAAAATTTTCACTGAAAGCTGACCCAAAAATTCAGGTCACCAAAGAGTCCCTCATCATCTTTAATCAGACTCTGCAACAACCATCTTATAATCTCCCTGCCTTGCCTCCTCCAGTCCATACTCTACACAGAATGACGGCGCTAAATAAAAAATGTAATCATATTACTCCCTTGCATAAATCCTGCCTTAATTCCTTCTGCCTTCAGGCTAAATTTTAAGTCTCAGCCTGGCATTCAAGGCTTTGATGATCTAGCCCCTGCCTATCTCTTTCATCTCTTCTCACACAGTTTTTTCCTGTCACTCCTAAGACTAGTCATACTGAAGTACTGCAGTCCTCAAAACAGTAGAAATTTCTCCTCACAAAACATACTCCACTGTTAAGAGGCAAACTCCCACTTACATGCATCTGATCTCTCAGACTCTGCTCACGCAGCCACCTGCACGGCCCTTGGTACACTATGTTCAAAGTGTCTGTTTCCAGGTCTATCTCTTCCTCATGATGAGGGATTTCCTCATGGGTGGAGACCATGTTCTTGAATCATTAGTGCCCAGCATCAGGCCTGGCATATAGTGGGTAGCCTATGAACGTTCTTTGAGCAAATAAAAGTTGTAAGAAGAAACTAAACTCTAAGAAGTTTCTGCGGCAGCCTAAGTTCAGGTTACCCTGATAATCCTTTCTGTAGGTCTTCAGCTGATTCCTGCTTATTTAAGAGGACAAAAAGAAAATTTAAAAATTGTAGTTTTTGCTTACAGAAATGCAAGGGACAGGCAGTGACCCTTCTATTCTGCTGGCTGCCTCTAGCGTCTTCATCACAGACACCGAGTTCTGCTGTCCTTCTATTTTATCAGCTGTGAATTGTTTGCAAAATTTCAAGCTGCTTGTAGGAAATTCAGGAAAACTCAGCCACAAGAAGAGAAACTGGTTTCATTTTCCAGCCCAGCTCATTTCTGAAATGTAACACCATATAGGGTTTTAAAGTATGCTCACTTCCTGTGGTCATTATTTCAATAGTTTGGAACAATTTGCAGTTCGTGCCTCCGTTCTGGAATGTACAATGATTACCTTCTAATTCCACAGGTCTCAAATCTGAACTGTCTTACATGTTTCGTTGTTACAGGGCAAAATCAGTGCATTTCCTGTTTTGGACATTTTGGTTTAAAGTTAAAAAAAAACAAACCAATAGCCTTGTCCCTACTTCTATGAACAATAAAATCGCAAGCATCCTTTAGAAATATTTTATAAAATCAATATGCTAAAACAAGGCCTCCTTCACCCTCCCCCGACACATCTGCAGGGACATCATCCTTGAAATCTGCGGAGATGATGCAACCTCTGGGGCTTAAGGATCACCATTAGAATAAGAAAAGTACAAGTATAGAATGTGAAAGCCCTGGTCTTTTATATCTTCAGCTCTTAGAATTTGAAAAATGATACACTCACAGTGATGTTCTTTTGATTCAAGAGTAGGGACCACCTTGTGTTCTGCTCATCTTATGCTTCTTGCAAAGGAGGCACTCAGTGAAGATCACTATTATTCCTTCTGGATCCTGTTTCTCCCTTCTTAGTACTAATGTGTGAAATTATAAATGATGTTAATTTAGAGCTAAGTAAAGGCACCCAAGGTGCTGGGAATATATATTCAAAAGCAACATCTTTTCATATTGTAAACAAAAAAATGTAATTAGTCATCGCATATATCAAATATGTAGTATGATAGTTGCACTTAAAGTAGATTTATCAAATGTTAAAAGTAGAAGGGAAGAACAGTCCAAAATGACAAGCCTTTTCAGTTCAGTTTAACCCGAGCCCCTTCCACATGCTAGACCTTGTGCTGAGTGCTCAGTAAAACAGTATTCCTGGCCTTGATGAGCCCACCACCTAGTAAGGGAGACTCATGTGAACAAGCAATAACAGTTTCTGACCCCTGTGCTTTCAAACTGATGACTCCCTGACGCCTTAAGATGAGGGCAATATAGCACCCTTTATTCACCCTTTCCAACAGGTTTCCTTTCGAACAAGTTTACTCTGTTTCCTAGCCTCTTCCTGACCTCCTGGACTGCTGAATCTCAACCTCACACTCCTCATTGATTCTGTTCCTGCAGCATTGACTGCTGGCTTGTGTTCCCCAACCACAACTCAAATGTGTCCCTTTTCTTTTTTCAGGACAATGGAGAAATCCAGCCCACTATCCAACCATAGGACCTGTGGTTGATGTTTCTCCTGAGTTCTTCCAGAACTCTCCAAACAAGAACTAGATAATACTATACCCATGGACTGCTCCCTCTTTGAAATCTCAATTCTAATAGATGACTCTCTCTGACTTTCCCCCACCCCCTTTTTCTTTTCCAAGCATAGACTTCGGGGAAAAATGATTACCATCTAATACCACTGTAGTGAATAGAATAGTGGCCTCCAAAAATGATATATACAGGGGCGCCTGGGTGGTTCAGTTGGTTGAGAGCCTGCCTTCGGCTCAGGTCATGATCCCAGGGTCCTGGGATCGAGTCCCGCATTGGATTCCCTGCTCAGCAGAGAGTCTGCTTCTCCCTCTGCTGCTCCCCTTGCTTGTGCTCTCGGTCTCTCTCTCTCTCTCTCTATCAAATAAATAAATAAAATCTTAAAATTTAAAAAAAATATATAGATATATATAATCCTCTTATCTTGACAAATATACCTTCACATAAACCTAGAAGACTAGGTTCAAATTCAGAATTCATGGGTCCTTAGAGTTCTGACAGAACATGGTGGTTGGGGGGAGAGTGGACTCACATCTCTTCCTACCCGTTTTCATCCTGCAGTGTGAAGAAGGTCTTTGTGCATTTGTCCAAGCCTCTTCCATCCATCCACGAAGACCTATCCCTTGACCACCTCTTTGGCCTAAAGGTACTGACACTGACATTCCTTTCTGTCCTTAAGAGAACAGATCCATGGAAGAAGGCCCAAAACAGGTTTTGGAAACAAGATCCTTGGGGTCATTTGGGCACAGAATTCCAAGAGCATGATTGAGAAGAGGGAAGCCAGAGGGCTCTGGATGGATGAGATTCCTTGACTCCACCGGTTTTTCATACTCTGAGGAGAGGTGGGCTCAGAGCCCTTTTTCCTGCCCTGGGCCCCTTTTTCCCAAGTCTAATAGGGGCTGCTTGTATGAATTCCTTGTTTGTTTAAGCAGGCTCCAACTAGATACTGTAACTTGCAACCCAAGAATCCTAACTAAGGCCTCTACCTTTAGCCTCTGAACTACTGTCCAATTTTCTCACTCTTTCCCCAAAGGGCCCGTAGTGGTACCTGACAGGGCTTCCTTCAAGAACCGTAATGCTTACTGTGTGGGCCAGAAACAGACAAGCAGTTTTTTTCACAGGTTCTCCCTGCAGTGTAAATTATTTTGATCAATCACTGCGACTTTCCTCTCCCTCTTTCAGGCTAAAACATTTACCTCCAATTAGCTATTTTGAGTTTAATGGGCAGCCCCAAATCCTAAAACAGCATTTTATTTCATTCTTGCATCTTCTAGCACCACACTCAACATCATATTAGAGTTTATGGGCCTTGCCTCCCATCTGATTTGGGAGTCCTCCCAAATGGGAAGGGTGTTCAAATGCTAGGCAGCCAAAAATGTCAAATGTTCCGTATAACCCCATTAGTCAGGACTTGAAGTCATCTCCGTTGGAGGATGCTCTGGTCCTCTCCCTTGGGAAGCTTAGAGCATTTTCTTTGGGGACAACCCCCATACACATACACTTGGCCTGGGTCCTGCCAATCACTCCTTTTCCCAACTCTACATTCACAGTTAGGGTATTAATGATTTGCCCTGGACCATACAGTCAAATGCCACCATAAGCATGGTATCTAAGGCTTCCTACTAGACCTGTGTCAGAGCCTGACTCTCAGAGGCCTATGAGTATAGCTAGGGAAGAAAAATCACTAGCGCGCTCACAGACCTATAGTAGCCGGTTACGAGAAGCAACTAGCCCAGCCCTGGGGAGCATACGAGCACGTGAGGTGTAGTCTAGTAGCTGACACAGCTGTCTCAGAACTTACCCATGATTTCTCTCTTTTGATCCAGGAACTCTTTTTTTTTTTTTAATAGTGTTGTACCTCACTACTGGACAAAGTAATTTGGCACCCCTGGAAACAAAGTTAACAAAAACTATAAACTTTCCCTCTTCTTCATTTTTCTAACATAGTACCTACTCCGATGCCCTCAAAATTGCTATCAGAGCAGGTGAGCAATTGCTAGGACAAGCCTGAACTAAGTAGCTTATCAGGTTACCTAGGCCATGAACTCCAGCAAGGGGTCAAGGGAGTGAGGGAATTGACTTCCTTCTGGATTTTAAGCTAACTTCTGAATTGGTGCTCTGGGTCTGTCTTGATAACGCCAAGTTAGAAAACAAAAAATGTTTCCAATGTAATCCTGGAAAAGTTTTTCATAAACATAAACATTATGATTTCTGGTTTTCCATACTTGATAGGGTGGGGCTAGTTATTAACAATGGTATCTTCTCATGGCCTGTGTTTACCCCCTGTGTGATATGACATGTCATCACCTTTTATTGAGATCAAATAAAATTACTCAAGTTGTAAAATCTCCCACATGGTCTAGTATCACCATTGTATTAGGGTGACTTTTTTTAGTTATAAATGACAGAAAACGAACTTAAACCAAACAAAAGAGTGGTCTTACTTGACACACAGCTAAGTAGAGGTGCTCAAACAGCGTTAGCAGGAACCAGATTCATTCTCAGTTTCTCCTTCCCTCTGATGTTTCACCAGGTGTTGACAAGGATAGTCTCCAGCAGCTGCAGGCTACATTCCACCTGCTTAGCAACTCCATCCAGCGGAGTGCAAGTTTTTCCACATAATTGCAGAAAAATTCTGGGGGTTGAGTCTCATTGGCTTAGCTTGGGTCACATGCTCACCCCTGAACCAGTCACTGAGTCCAGTGAGATGGAATGTTCTAACTGGACAGGCCTAGGTCATGTGGCATCCATGGAAGCAGGGTATGGGGTCAGCTGCACCCAAGCTACATAGATTGAGAATTTGGGAGGGGCGGTTTCTCAGAAACAATCTGGGCAGACAAAAAAAAACACTTTCACTACTCTTGAAGAGCCATTGTTTGTGCTTTTCCAAGGTTTTGGAGAATTTACATATATATGTGTGTGTGTGTGTGTGTGTGTGTGTGTATAAATACTATATATAATACTATATATAAATGAATAAATAAAACACTTCCAGATAAATTCACATGACCAATCACTTTGTCCAGTAACTTCTGAACAGTAACAAGGGTCCTGAAAGCCCCAACCCTTCATATTGGTAGATCTACATAAGACAGGTAAAATCCACCCTGCTTATGTCCTCTGCAGTCTGGGGACTTTACAGTACCTGCTCTGAGACCCAATGCTGGGAACAACCGACTCCATAGGAAGTGGTTAAGCCATCCTGTATAAGGAACACAGTGTGCTGGACTATTTCGGTCTATTCAGAGCCAGGAAATCCACACAAACCCAGATCCAACCTGATTTTTTTTCTTCTCTATTACAAAAGGGAATCTATGGGATATGAAACCCAGACATGCAGTTACTCAGTAGGTCTTCAAAGCGATCTACAAAATCATCCATCTCAGACAATACAGGCTTCCCACACTGTTTTCTAAAGGGCCTGGGTTTCCAGCTTCAAGCTTACGTTGCTTATCTTAAGCCCAGTCACTTCTCATTCTTAGAGAAAACTATTCCTGGTTTTGGTCCTTCCATGACACCTAGTATTTCCACTTTTGAATTTGGGGACTCCTCCAAAGTAAAGCTTTAAGGTAGAAGACCCAGAGTGGAAACAGAGAGGGTGGGGATTTTTAACTCTTCCTTACCTTAATTTTCCTGTGGCTTCCACTTCTGGATGAGGATAAGTCCAGATGCTCTGTCCCTGCATACTTCTGGTAAATAACTCTAAATAGTCTACACTTGATCCCTGCCAATATACCTACCTCTCCTGAACACTACCAGGGTCCAACACGTAACTACAAATTTTTCACCTCTTCTCTCATCTCCGCAAGACCTGTAGCCTCACAATCAGTACGAAAACCGCATCCGACCCACTCGATTTCCATCATGGGGAAGTGGCTGGGGTGCTTGCTACTTGTGAATTAATCATTAAGCAGCATTAATTAATTATTAATTAATGGCTTTCTTGGCTATACCTCTTCCTAGGATTCTGCCTCCATAAGACAAAGATGGGATCTTCTGGGAGGCCTGGCCAGGGCCTCCTCTTGTGAGGGTTGAAAATAGCTCGAACTCCAGGCCCATCTTGACTTCCTCTTTCCCTGATGTTCTTTAGCTTTAGGGATGCTATAGACAGGCTTTCTTCTTGGCCAGGAGTCCCCTGACCCCCAACTTCCTCCAGTGTTCTGCCTTTTAGAGGCTCAGAAGTGTCTATCTCCTTTCCCTAAATCTATAGGGCCATCATTAGTGCTTTCTTCCGTCCCATTTAGTCCTCAGGTATAGTAGTCATTGGAGTCTTTGCTGGATATCTACAATCACCTCGGATGATTGAGTTTCCTTTACTCTAAGACTTGAGCTGCCTCCCTTCCTCCTTTTCTCATGTTACTTTCAACAGTTGGCACAATCTAAAAGACCATTCTGGATCTGGCAGCTGAAATTTTCCCTAAAGCCTCACACTGGGACAACCCTAGTCCTTGACTGTTACATGGGGGACCTGATTCATACTGTTTGAATCTTCGGCTCCTATTTCCTCTGCCTTCTATAAAAGCGTCTTTAGCCCCAAATCAAAGGCAGGTATCTTTTCTCACACTCTTTGATAGAGCAGAGGGGAAAAAATCTGAGCAAATCTGTGGTTATAACTCCTCCAGGGGCTCCTGCGTGGCTCAGTCAGTCTGACTCTTGATTTCGGCTCCGGTCATGATCTCAGGGTTGTGAGATCGAGCCCCACATCAAGCCCTACATCCAGCCCTTCGTTAAGCCCCGCATTGGATTCCATGCAGGGCATGGAGCCTACTTAAGATTCTCTCTCTCCCTCTCCTTCTCCTCTCCCTTTCTCTCTATCTCCCTCTCCCTCTCAAATAAATAGTTAGATAGATAGATATTAAACCCTCCAAACTGCTAATTTGGTCAGAACATTCAGTACTCAGCCAACTGACCCTGAAGCCTTGGTAGCCTTGAGAACTTCCTTTGTCACTCAGAAGTTCTGCTATCACTTCTCCACATCTGGTATCCACCACTCACAGCATCTCAGTAGAGTGCCCAACCAAGAACATACTTATCTCACGCCAGGAGTGGCCTTCTTCAAAAACACTCCCAACTTTTGGATCCTCATAAATCTCTGTATCAACTGAATGGCCTTTCCTTTCACCTGTCTCCAGTCACTAAGCCAATAATTCTAGTGGCAGCTGGGGCTCTTTCCACACAGGAGAACTTCTAACCGTATCCTAGACTGAAACCCTGTTCCCAGTGATTTCCCTGAGACTGCAGGCTAGTTACCATCTTTAGCAAACTTGAGTAGGACTGTATTCTTACCCCTCCTAAAGACCTCCATGGGCCCTCTTTATCTGCTCGAGGACCTGATAGAAGTTTGCATGTCTTCTTCAGTTTCAGGTTTTTCACAGTTCCTTCGAATCTCACAATTCATAGAGGCTTCTAGAAGTCTATTATCTACCTCCATGTGCAATTTTCAAATGTTATCTTGGTCACTGTCCTAAACATTTTAGTTGGCTTTATTTCTAGTAGTAGTGATGAGTCATTGGTACAGATATAAACTTCAGTAAGATATAAAGATACACATATACAGATAGCATGTAAAAATCCCAGACAGACGGGCGCCTGGGTGGCTCAGTCGTTAAGCGTCTGCCTTCGGCCCAGGGCGTGATCCCAGAGTTCTGGGATCGAGTCCCACATCAGGCTCCTCCGCTGGGAGCCTGCTTCTTCCTCTCCCACTCCCCCTACTTGTGTCCCTTCTCTCGCTGCCTGCCTATCTCTCTGTCAAATAAATAAATAAAATCTTAAAAAAAAAAAAAAAAGAAATCCCAGACAGAATCCCCAAAACATAACCCACATGTCCTTAGGCTCATTTGCCTGTATGAAATGAGATTATATTATTTCATAAACTTTTTATACCAAGTTATTCTAGCATGAGCACCCATTTGCCGACTTATAGGAATTAACCCCACCTCAAAATGTCTCTCAGCTATTTCTGAGAGTCTCTCCAGGGCCTCTTGAGTCCTTGAGAATAAGTTCAAAGGCTGGTCATCTTGCCACCATATTTTCAGCTTTGGTGGCAGATGACTCCAGGAGCTGCCAGCTCCCAGGAGTTTACACATCTCCCATAGCGGCCACAAGCAGCAACCCATTCCAGCCTCCAGGAGAGACGACGCATTCTGTCCTGGCCAGTCCCACCTTTGCTGGCAGGGCAAGAATGTGCCCTCTTGAGGCTGGCGTGACTCACAACTGCTGTGCCCATGCCACCTGCCTTCCTCTCTCTCTCCTTCCCCTTATGGTAGTTTCCTCAGATCTGAATCATTCAGCCTTACTCTCCCTGATGTCTCATCAGAATTGGATGTGGGAGTTGAGGAGGAAGGAAGAATGAGGGATATCTGTGCTCCCCTACAACTTGCTCCTCACAGAGAGTGTAGTATCACTGCTTTGCAAGTACTCCATCACGTGTCTGTTTTTCTCTCCAGACCACAAACCCCTTATTTACCACAGTGCATGCCTTATATCAGGCTCCTAGTCGGTGCTCATTGACTGAGTAGAATACTGTGATAGCTGCACACGCAGAGTACCGTGAGGCCACAGAGGAGGAAACAATTAGCTTTCCCTGGAGAGAATGGGAAAAGCAGTACTTACGGCCTGGTCTTGAAGGATAAATAAGAGTTCACCAAGAAGATGAGGACAGGTAAGAGTAGAAGCAAAGGTGCTCTAAGCCGACATGCAGCGTAGCAAACAAGACAGAAGTTTCTTTTTCTGTCATGTAAGAGTCTAGAGATAAGCAAGTAGTCCAGGGCAGGTAGGAGGCTCTATCCATAAGCCCAGCTAAAACTCAGGGAAATCTTATTACTCAAAGGAAGGAGAGAATTGTTACAGCCACACATGCTGGCTTGAAGGGACAGACTATGCAAATGTCAAGAAAAGAACAGCTTGTTTGGAGAACAGAAGAGTTCAGAATGCCTGGAAAGTGGAGTGTGAGGGACAGACCAGTGGGAGATGAGGAGAGGCACGGTGCACTCTTGATTGTAAAGGTCCCCTATCTCTCCTTGCCTCATCTTCTTACCCATCTCCCTACACACACTCGCACCTTTGCATCTTCAGCTTTGGCCTTCCCCGTCAGGATCAGACAGGCCTCAGGGCCCTCTATGTAGAATATTATTTATCCCAGATCTTCACCATAACTTCTCATCATTCAGGTCTCAGCTCAAGTGTTACCTCCTCAAAGTGGCCTTCCATTGATGATGCTAGCCAAGGTAATCCCCTCGACATCAACTTTTATTCCAGCACCTATTTCTATTTATTACTAGCACTTACGACAACCTGAAATAATGTTGCTTACATTTTTTGTTTATTGACTCTATCCTAGTTAGAAAGTAAATCCTATGATGTCAGATGTTCAGATGTATGATTTGTATTTCTGTATAACCAATACCTAGAACACTGCTCCATAAATGTTTGTCGAATGAACTTAGTTTCATTCCTTGTTCTTTTTTTTATTTTATTTTTTTAAAGATTTATTTATTTATTTGAGAGAGAGAATGATCAGGGAGAAGAAGGAGAAGCAGGCTCCCGCTGAGCAGGGAGGCCGATGTCAGGCTTGATCCCAAGACTCTGGGATCCCAATGCCAGCTGAAAGCAGACACCCAACTGACTAAGCCAGCCAGGCACCCTGCTTTGTTCTTTTTAATTGTGACCCAGAGAAGCTATGGGATCTGCTTGAAGCCATGGGTGTTTCAGTGTTCTCTCAGCACCCTCACACGTATGAGTCATCAACTCTGCCACCCTCCAACTTTGTTACAAGATTTCTACCAAAATGTACGTTTGGGGTTTAAAATATTTCACAATCTTGGATGTGTTCAGCATGCCAGAACACTTAATGGACACATAATCATTCCAAAAGAATTCACCTCTAGGAATTTTATTTAAAATGTGCAATTAGACGTATGGTATTAGCAAAACTAGCATTGACACGTAGATAAATGGAACACAATAGTGATCCCAGAAATAGTCCCACCCATATAAGCTCATTGATTTTTGACAAAAGTGCAAAGGCAATTCAATGGAGAAAGGATAGTCTTTTCAATAAATGGTGCTAGAACAATTAGGTGTCCACATTAAAAAAAAAAAAAAGAACCCCAATATATCCCTCATACCTTATATAAAAATTAACTCAAAATGGATCATAGACCTAAATGTAAAACCTATAACTATAACATTTCTAGAAGAAAACATAAGAGAAAATCTTTGTGACCTTGGGTTAAGCAAAGACTTCTCAGAAATGACATAAAAGTACAATCCAGGGGCACCTGGGTGGCACAGCAGTTAAGCATCTGCCTTCGGCTCAGGGCGTGATCCCGGCATTATGGGATCGAGCCCCACATCAGGGCTCCTCCTCTATGAGCCTGCTTCTTCCTGTCGCACTCCCCCTGCTTGTGTTCCCTCTCTCGCTGGCTGTCTCTATCTCTGTCAAATAAATAAATAAAATCTTTAAAAAAAAAAAAAAAAGTACAATCCATAGGGGTGCCTGGGTGGCTCAGTCAGTTAAGTGTCTGACTCTCAAATTCAGCTCAGATCATGATCCCAGAGTCATGGGATCAAGCCTTGCATCCTGCTCTATGCTCAGTGGGAAGTCTGCTTGAGATTCTCTCTCTCTCTCGCTCTCGCTGTCACTCTCTGGCTCCCACTGCCCCTCCCTCAACTTGCCTATGTTCTCTCTCTCTAGAAAATAAGTAAATAAATCTCTCTCTCTTTTTTTAAAGTACAATTCAGGGGCTCCTGGGTGACTCAGTTTGATTAAGCGTCTGCCTTCAACTCAGGTCATGATCCCAGGGTCCTGGGATCGAGCCCCACATGGGGCTCTCTGTTCAGTGGGATCCTGCTTCTCCCTCTGCCTGCCATTTCCCCTCCTTGTGCATTCTCGCGCTCTCTCTGTCAAAAAAATAAATAAAATCTTTTAAGAAGTTAAAAATTAGAAAGTACAATCCACAAAATCAAAAAAAAATTGATAAACTGGACTTCCTAAAATTAAAAGGTTCTGCTTGCAAAAAGATACTGTTAAGAGAATAAGGAAAAGCTATAGACTGAGAGAAAATATTGGTAGATCACTTATCCAACAAAGGCCCTGTATCTAGAGTACATAAAAACTTAGTAATAAGAAAACAAGCCACTTCATTAAAAAATGGGCCAAAAATTTTTAGTGAGTACCTCACTAAAGAAGATATACAGGTAGCACATAAAATGATGCTTAACACCATTAGCCATTAAAGAAACGCAAATTAAAACCACAATGAGACATCACTACATACCTATCAGAGGGGCAAAAAAAAAAAAAAAAAAACCCCCCCCCCCNAAAAAAAGCCCCCCCCCCCACACACAAAAGAACCCTGACAATACTGAGTGCTGGTAAGAGTGTGGAGCAAATGAAACTCTCAACCATGGCTGGTGGGAATTTAAAATGGTACAATCACTTTGGAAAACCTTAGCAGTTTACTATAAAATCAAACATACAATTACCATATGATCCATAAATTTCACTCCTAGGTGTTTACCTAAGAAAAATGAAGACTTAGGTTCACACAAAAACCTGCACACAAATGAAAGCAGCTTCATCCATAATCACAAAAGACTGGAAACTACACAAGTATCTTTTAACTGGTGAGTGGACAAACTGTGGTATATCCATATAATTGAATACTACTCAGCAATAAAAAGGAATAAATTACTGATACACTCAACAACATGAATGAAGGTCAAATGCATTATGCTGGGTAAAAGAAGCCAAACTCGCAAGGTGACTTACTGTGTGATTCCATTTATACGTTGTTCAGAAAATACAAAATTCTAGGAACAGAAAATAAGGACTACCACAAATTGGGAGGGCGGGAGGTTTTGACTTACAAAGGTAGCATGAGAGAGACTTTTTTTGAACAATAGAACTGTTCCATATCTTGAGAGCTTGTTGGGAGGTGTCAGCGGGGGAGCACAGCTACGGGTACACCCTTGACTGAAGATCTGTCCTCTTCTACTGGGGGAAGGTCGTCCTCTTTGACAGAGTTCGCACAGCTTCAGGAGGGATGCAGATGGAGCGGCGAGGGAGAAAGGGGATCCCCATCTACCCAGCCAGATCAGCCGCATCAACCCTGGTGATGAATGCGGTGACTAGATGTCACAGCCAGATTGCCCTCACATCTGAGAACTGTTCTGTATCTTGACTGTGGTGGTGGTTAAATGACTGTATACAATTATTTAAACCAGTGCTTCTTAACTGAGAGCAATTCTGGTCCTTAGGAGACATTTGGCAATGTCTAGAAACAGTTTTACTTATCAAAGTAAGAGCAGATGCTTCTTGGCACCGCTGGGTTGAGGCCCAGGATGCTGCTGAACATTCTACAATGCAACAGGACAGCCCCTACAGCCAGGAATCATCTGGCCCCAAATGTCAATAGTGCCGAGGCTGAGAAACCCCGGTCTAAGCCAGAGGTCAGAGAGTATAGCCCAAGGGCTAAATTCAGCCCACCACCTGTCTTTGTACAAACCACAGGCTAAGAATAGTTTTTAGATTTTTTAATGATCAGGGGGAAAAAATCAAAAGAATAGTTCATGAAAATTATATAAATTCAAATTTCAGTGTCCATAAATAAAATCATGCTCATTTATGTATGTATTATCTGGGGGCATTCTGGCATTCCAAAAGTAAAGTTGAGTATTTATGACAGAGACTATATATCCACAAAACCTAAAATATTTACTACCTCGCTCTTTACGGTTAAGTTTGCTAATCTGTCTAAACCATGGAAATGGACACAAAAAAACAGTAGGTTGTACTTACATAAAATTTGTAAAGTGAATTTAAAAATGTGAAATTATAAGATGCCTATACTGATTTAGTATGAGCTGTGCCTAACACTCATTTCTGTAAGTGTGCATGTCCTTTCTGGTTTTTCTGATGGAAAATAAATAGTGAATAATAGGAATTTATCACTGACTGGGTTCTGATGTGAAACTTTCCTATTTAAAAAAAAAAATCATATGCAACATCTCTGACCGTGAAGAACCTTATTCAGTTTCCTGGACACAGAGACAGTTCTCCAGAGAAGACATCTGTGATGAAGCAGCTAATACCCCGTGCACTTGTCATCAGATCAGTAACGGGGTCTGACTGGGTCTCTCTGACCGTGACTGCTCCTGGACTGAATGGGGCATTTATCACACTGTCTCAGGCAAACCAGCTGACCATCATGCACACGGGTCCAAGAGCCTGTGACTTAGCTCCTGTCCGTTAGCCGCTGTCCAAACACTCTCGCCCTAGTACTGTAGTCACGTTATCAGTCCCCTCCAGACCCTGGAAGCGTGATCAGGCATGAGCTCCCTGTCTCCGACCATCCCTCATCTCCACTTGGACAAACTGTCAGTTAATTAGCTAATGTGGGTAAAAATGATCGTAGCTGAAAAATGCTCAGCTGGGCTATTATGATAATCATCTGCTGGATCCCCTCCCTCCAATTCCCTCCACCCCAAAGCCAGCCCACAGGACCTCTTGCTGTCTGCGGATGGGAAAACTCTGGAGGAGGTCACTGAGTGGTCACTCATGTTTAAGGCCAGAGTCCCCCTGGTCTCCTGATGCTATGCCAACTGGTATTGTAAATCCTGAAGCCCAGGGTCTGGATCGGTTTTCCTTATTTAAAGGAATTGGCCGGGCGCCTGGATGGCTCAGTCAGTGAAGCGGCTACCTTTGGCTCAGGTCATGATCCCAGGGTCATCCTGGGATCGAGCCCCACATCGTAGGGCTCTCTGCTCAGCGGGGAGCCTGCTTCTCCCTCTCCCTTTGCCTTTTGCTCTGCGCTCTCTCTTGCTCTCTCTCTGCCAAATAAATAAAATATTTTTTAAAAAAGCAACACGGCAGATCTAGGATTCCTTAAATTATCGAATTTTGGATGATCTTTGATTTCTTTCTTCAGCTATATAGATCATTTAGAAAGTCAAAACAGCCTTTTGAAAAGATTATGTGGTAATCAGCATTATCTGCTCCAGGTTTACAGAGCTTTAAGCCTGACATTCCTAGGGCCAAAACTCAATTCTCCATCTCTCAATTCAAGCCACTTTGAGAAATCCCTGTTCAGAAAGTTGATCCCTGAAGTACGGGGTGATGGCTAGAGTGCCCCGAGCTGCTGAAGTTTCGTGCAGTTATCAAATGCCAAAACAGGAAGGTGCCCAGGGCAGACACATGTTACTCCTATCCATCTCCCCTTTCTGAAAGGTCTTTCTGTGTCGTGGGACTGAAAATAGATGACCTCAATTGCCCAAAGTCCAATTTCAGAAGAGTTAACAGCACAATTTCGTCCTAGCCATACTCGGTCAATTCCTATATGTTCCCCGATGATCCTTAGAGAGCAGTTAGAGTATCCTGTTTCTCTCTGCATCTCTATCATCCTTCTTCTCCATCTCCATTCCTAAGGTCCCATCAGTTCTCACCAGGGCAGCTGTTACAGCCTCTTCACTGGGTCCCTACTACCATCCCGTGTACCTGCTGGCTCCAAGCTCTCCTCCTCAACAGCCAGACAGGTCATTCTGAAACACAACTGTGACCATATCACTCCCTGCCTAGAAATGTTAATGGCTCTCTATCATTGGCAGAGTAAGTTCAAACTCCCTAACTGGGCAATCAAGTCCCTTCAAAATTTTGTCCCCACTTCTCAACCTTCCAGCACACTCTGCTTATACCATACCAGGCCATTGCCCCTTCCTCACCTGTGACTTGGACATGCCAGCCTCTGTGCCCATGCTCGCACCTTTTTCTTCCTTCTGGAATGCCCTTTCCACCTCATCTGCATCTATGAAAAACCTTTCTTCAAGAGTCAGACCAAATGCCACCTCCTCCAGGAAGCCTTCCATGAGCTCACCTCTGAACTGTCAGAGCGTTTTGTTAGTTATTCTTTTGGGCCTGCTTTGCTTTCTATGGTGGCTATTAATGTACAGATGTACTTTCCCCCATGGGACAATAGGCATATTAAAAAAAGCACTATAACCTAGTGTAGCATATAGTAGGTGCTGGTAATCATTAGTGACTGACAAACAGACTGCAGCAGAAGACATAGGCTATAGGTTAACAACAGCATGAATCAGAGGAAGGGAACTGGGATGGAGGGAGAAGCACAGGTCATTAGAAAAAAATGGCCAACACGGTTGAAGACTTAGCTGTCATCTTAAGAACAGTAGCTTGCAAGGCCTGGGAATTGTGCTAAGCATTATCCCATTTACTCATCACAACCACTCTGAACCACAGACACTATTACCATCAACATTTTTCAGATGAGAAACTGAGGCTCAGAAAGGGCAAATTCATTGTTTCAGCCACTGGCCTCCTTATTGGTCTTTAAATACATCCCACACACTCCCACTTCCGAGTCTTTACACTTGCTCTACCCTCTGCCTGAAACATTCTTCCCCCAAGTACAGGCAGGGCTTGCTTCCCCTCTTCTTGTAGGTCTCTGTTCAAATATCACTTTACCAATGAGTTCTCTTCTGGCCACCCTATACAAAATGGCAAATAATCCCCCAGTCAGGGCCAAAGCCAGTTCTGACTCCAAAGCCAGATGACAAAGTTATAGTCATGTGGGTCAAAGGGACTAGAAATGCCCATCACTGAACCAATCACTGTGATGATTGGTCAGGCCAGGGTCTCAATGCCCATTGCTGGAATTGGGTGGTGTGGGGGAGGGGAACCCCATTTGAACCACATGGGTCAAAATGGAGGAGGGATGTTCCCTGATGAAAAATTGGGAGACTGCAACCCAAATGAAGAGAGAATTCCAGGCAGGTAAAAACAATAGATGTTTACAACGATAGCCAAACCCTACTAATATAGTGAAGTCTGATCAGTAGATGAATTCACAAGACTGGACCAAATCATTGACCTAGTAGACCCACACTGCTCTGGCCTCCAAGAAACTACTCAGCACCAAAAAAAAAAAAAAAAAAAAAAAAAAAGATATTCCATTTTTCACTTATAAAATTAGCAAGAATTTTATTTTATTTTTAAATGTTTTTTTATTTATTTATTTGAGAGAGAGGACAAGAGCAGGGGATGGGGCTAGGGGGAGAGGGAGAAGCAGACTCCCTGCAGACCAGGAAGCCTGAGGCAGGGCTCCATCCCAGAACCCTGAGATCTTGACCTGAGCTGAAGTCAGACACTTAACCGACTAAGCCACCCAGATGCCCTTAGATTTTTTTTCTTTTTTTAATGTTAATACTTCTATCAGGGTGATGGAGTGTAATTGGTAGAACCTTTCTTTCTGGAAAGCATTTTGGAAATACGTATCAAGATCCAAAAAAAAAATTTGATCCTCTGACCCAGTAATTCCACTTCTAGAAAAATTTGTTTAAAAAAAAAAAATCGAAAATATGGACAAAGATTTAGGCACCAAGGGGGCCCCCAGGTGGTTCAGTCACTGACTTGTTGATTTCCGCTCAGGTCATGATCTCGGGGTCCTGGGATGAACCCCATGCCAGGCTCTGGGCTCACTGGGGATTCTCTCTCTCCCTCTGCCCCTTCCCCCACTTGCATACACTCTCTCTTAAATAAATAAATTTTTTTAAAAGATTTAGACACGAAGATTTTTATCACAGTTTTTATAATAGCAAAAAAGAAAGAAAAGAAAAGAAAAACAAGACAGAAAAGAAGAAGGAAAGAAAGAAAATCTACATGTGTAAGGATTAGGATTTGGTAAAATAAAATATAATAACTCCATATAGAAGATTATGCAGTCATTAAATTAAATGATATGGATAGTTCATATCAATTTGTTGAATAAGAAAGCATGATATAAAACTGTCTACACAGTATATTAACCATGTAAAGAAAGCTACATATGCCCAGAAATGAAAAAAAATAAATATATAAAAATGCTAGTAGCATTTCTCTCTCCTTAACAGATGCTTTTATTTTTTCTTCTTACTTGCATATATTTTCCACAATCAGCAAATATTACTTAAACATTGTTTTGAAAGTAACCTCTTCTTAGCTCCTAAGAATTTGGCTACCCGCTTACCATCTCAGCCATTTGGACACATGGGGAGAAACACTTGGTGGGTGACAGAAGAAGGTTAGCAGCATTGTTTGTGTCTTACAACTTTTCCCCAATCATTCACAGAAAGATCAGTTTTCCTTGTATTTGCCAGTCCTCCTTTAGAAAGAACCCATGACTTCCTCACATCATGCCTCTTTTTTTTTAAGTAAAACAAAACCTGGGAACGGACCATAAACTTGTGCTGAACGCTGACAGGAAAATAGGTAGGCCCTAGGCCTCCAGCTGCCAGTGGAGGGCCAGTGCGGAAGGGATGCCCAGGCTGATGGGTGCCAGAGGCAGGTAAAAGTGCCCCCATTGCAGGCCTGAAATGCCTGCGAGAATTCCAGTCTGCCACTTTGTTTGTTCTGTGGGCACATTCTGCCTAGAGGCCACTCAGAAGACAAGGTCTCCCTCACTGCAGGCAATGGCTGATTGCCAACGATTGCTGGCCTGGGAGACAGAAAACAAGATTATGCTTCTATGACAACACAAATGGCACCACCTCCAGGAAGCTTTCCTTGCCTCCTTCCCTGATCCCCACTACTCCTCCAGATTACATTTCTCCCCCAAGGAACCATAGCTCTGGGTACTTTCCTTGCCCCTCTTGGAGGAAATGTCACCAGTGATGATGTGGCAGCCGGTACAATGAGAAGACATCCCACAGAACTTGGTTCCCTCCCTGGCTCTGCCACTCAATTCCTGAACCTCAGTTTCTTCGGCTGTAAAATGGAGACGATAAGCAGCACAGAGAACTGCCCTCATCCTGGGACCTGACAACCCTATCCTCGAGTTCCTGTAACATGATTGTTCCCAAAGAAGCTGTCTGGCAGCCCAGAGCCACAAAAGAATACTCACTAGGCCCAGCCCAGTGGTGGCAGGCCCCCCCCCCTCAACCTCCCCACCCAGACCTCCAGCCAGCCGCAGCCAAGGAACAGACAGCCAGCGGTGGCTAATGATACCTCTGCCATCTTCTGGACAGAGTAATTGCCAGGTGGGATGGCAGGACCCCAATTATTGAGGGTCTGTCCAGGGGTGTGGTCGCAGGCATGTCCAAAACTGAATTCAGCTTCCCCTCAAATGTGTTATCCTTCCTGCTCCCCGTCTCAGAGAATAGCACCACCCAGGGGACCCAATTTGGAAATCAGGATATGGTCCTCACATCTCCTTGTCTCCCATTCAATCCATCAGTTGTCACCAAGTCCTGTCATTTCTACCTCTCAAATCCATTCATTTCTTTCCGTCGCAGGGATGCCACCGTAGTTCATGCCACTATCCCTCCCTTCACAGGCCTCCTGGACTCCACACTGACCCACAGGGAGCCTCTCTCCTCCCGCTGCTCCTGAAGACCCCTCGATAGCTCTCAGGAAAACAGCCGCAGGAACGTTAAGCCCCCCACCTTGCTCCAGTTTGGTCCCAGCTTACCTTTCTAACCCCATCTCCATTTCCTGCCTCCCATCTCTAGTTCCCAATTCACTGTCCTGTTTCTCACCGGCCTGTTCTTGCTCATGTCATTCCGTCATGAATGTCCTTCTCTTCTTCCCTTTTCTTTTCTTTTTTCTTCCTCCCTTTTCCACGGACTAGTTCCTTCTCATATTTTAAGACTTAGCTCAGATTTCCATTCTTCCAGAAGGCTTTTTTCTCCCCCATTCCCCCCACACACTCCCAAACTAAGTGTCCTCACTGTTGCCACTTAGTGTGAGCATGGCTTCAAGCATCTTTGAGGCTTTAACTCATTTAATCTTCACAGCAAATCCTGTGCCTAGGTCCCCCTATTATTATTATCTTCAGATAAGAAAACTGAGGCTTGCAGAAGTTAAAGCAACATTTCCAAGGCCAAATCAGTGGCTTAGCGGTGCTGAAACCAGGTCTTTTTTTTTTTTTTTTTTAATAAAAAGACCTGCATTGTTCTTTTCTGATTGTGAAAGTACCAAGAAAAAGTAAGAATCTCTCTTCTTTTTGTCAATTTGGTGAATACCCTTGGTCTGGCATGCAGTAGACACTCAGTAAATGCCATTTCTTTATGCCTATATATACATGCTGATTTGGATAGCATTTTATGTAAACTGTTCACACCCGTCCTGCAGTTTCCTGAACCTGGAGCTCTTGCGAGTGCACCGAGCAGCCCACTCACGCACCATCCAGTCCCTAGTAGTGTTAGGTTCCCAGGTCTCTGAGGTGTAACTACAGCTTCGTTTCCCTGCGAGATGAGGACAGAGATCGGTGGAATTCGTTCTCAGTGCACAAACCGCCAACTGTACACAGACCAGGCACCAAAGACCCGGCGAGGTGCCGAGCCGCGCTCAGGCTTGGGGTGGCCCCTCCTAGGCCGGGGGATTCCCCCTCGCTCCACCCCCAACGCTCTCCAGCCCTACACCTTCTAATCTCTCTACCAAAACCTCCGGCCCGGACCTGGAGACCAAGGTCCCCACCTGCCCAAGGTGCCCCCACCCCCACACTCCCAGTCGGGCTCTCGGTGGCTCCCACTCGGCGTGTAGGATCTTCCACACACACCGCGGCTTCCGGCTCCCCACCCTACTCCCCCCCCGCGCCGCGCGGTTAGTTACAGCCCCGCCCCCATTCCTACAGCCACTGCCGCGCGATTCCCGGGCTCCCACCGTCACCCTGCCCCCGGGCTGCAGCCGCGGGAGCCGCTCGCTGGGAAAGTACCGTCCCCGCACCCCACCCCGTTCAAGGCCCTGGCGCCCTTGGGTCAAGGCGGGAGGAGGCACTTCCAGACAGGCGCTGGCGCCGGGTGCGTCGCACTTTACGGAAAGGACGCCCGAGAATAAATCCGGAGCGGATTTGCATCACAGCAGCAAGGGAGGGCTCGCAGCCACCGAAGTTCCAAAGCGAAGGACGTCCCCGTCCTGTCCCGTAGGGGTGGCGGGTTTAGGAGCAGCGGGGGAGTGGAGGGAAACCGCTTCAAGGGAGGAGGTGTGCGCACCGGCTGTGAAACCTGGCGCGGGGCGGGGAGTAATCTCTACCCCTTGGCTGGGCGGACCTCAGCCTGGGCCTGGGTCCTTGTCGAGGGAAGTGGGGACCGAGGTTTTCTGTGCAAGCGTGTAACTTGGACTAAAGGAAACAGCCCCGGCCCGGGGCTGGGAGAGCTTAGCAGTCCCAACCCATACTGCTAAGAATCTCCCGGCCCTGGTCTCCTGAGATCCCCCCTACCGCCCGCTGGGGCCCTTGTATCCCTGTGGCCTGCACCTCTGTGACTACTGTGTGCTCACAGAGCAGGCAGTCCTGATCTCAAGTCCTAGCCTGGGGTTAGACTGCTGCCCATCAGACTTCCACGGGCCAGTCTTTGCAGGGTAATTCGTTCATGTCCTTCGGTGAAGCAGCTCATGCTTTCTCAGCCAGAAAGTCTTTTACTCCTTTGTATCATCTAAAATGTTGTTCCCTCTTTTAAGCCCAGCTCCCAAACCACCTATACATCTTTGGTGAAGCCTGTAGGGGTACTTGCCCCTGCCTTTCTAAGCCCCCAGTGCCCCAAGTCTGAACTTTTCTTTTAACCCTGACACTTCTCTCGGTTTATCTACCACTTGTTTTCTCCATTAGGCTGCAAGTTTTCAAGAACAAGGTTCACCTGTGTCCTCAGTGCCAAGGGCAGTGCCAGGCACTCGGTGGGGACAGCATTGGCTGCTGTGTGATCTTTGGCAGGTCCTGCTCCCCTTCTGGACTTCAAACTCCTCTCTCACCTTCAGAGTGAAGCATTTGGATGAGATGGCCCGCAGGGTTGCCTCCCTCTCTGACCCTGTGAGCCAGTGAGTTACCAGATCTCCAAGCCTCCCGTGATGACCCACCTTAGGAAGGGCAAAAGTCAGGGTTCCTTTGAAATTCTTCCACTCCATTGAGTCCGTTAACAGAGGCAACTGTGCAAGGTTGCTGAGGCTTAGGGATCCAAAAGTTTCCTAGAGGTGAGGCTAGTGCTAACATACCACGATGCTACCCCAACTGGAAAGTCCCCTGCGACCAGGTTCCAGAGCCCCGAAAACCAGTTTCGTTGGGGGGTAGGGGGAGGGTGTTTAGGCCATCCCAGAAAGAAGAAGCCCCCATTCACTGCCCCTCCCCAACACATACACACTCTCTCCAGGAACAGTGGCAGCAGCCCCTCAACCCCCTGAAGACCAGCCCAGGACCACCCCATTCTCCACTCCCACCCTGCATATACCCGCCTCAGTCCAGCTCTCTCCAGTCTGAGCTGAGAACACCCAGAGTTTCCAATAGGAAGCGGCTCAGTTCAGTTTCTCTCACAGCACAGACTGTCAGCCCCTATCCCTCACTTCACTCAATGGAACTCCTTACCTACCTAGGGCCAGCCACATGGACTGCTACTCCCTGAAACTCCCATCCATGGGTTTTCATTTGACCTGTTGAAGCCACATGGATTAATGCTAATCTGAAACCATAGCCCTCAGATTAAGACAGCCCTCCCAGAGATTCTGGTTCTCCCTAGCCGGATGACCTTGGGCATGTTATCTTCCCTGAGCCTCGTCCATAAAATGGGAGCAATGACTTATATACACGGGGTGGTTGTGGGTATCATGTAAGGTTTATAAAACACCTGTCATAGGAACTGATACATGCAGGATGTCAAATGTGAGAATTATTTATATTCCCTACTCCCACCATTCTCCCCTGAAGCTGCCTGACGCTTTCTCTGGAAGCTGAGCATGGAGACATCTGAAAGGGAACTGATCTGGACAAAACCAGGAGTATAAAATACTAAAACTTGTGCTTAGGACCCAATTATAGACTTCAAAAGAAAGCAAAGGAGGTTTCAGGCCTAGAGAGGGGACATGATTTGCCAAAGATCACACAGCAGATGGAGGTAGGGAGAATGGCAGGCAAGCAGGGAAAGGGAGGCAAATGAGGATGTGGGTAGGGGTCGGGGCTGAGGTATTAAGCTGAATCCGAGGACAGGCAGCCGAGCAAGAGGATCTCCAGCTGGCATTGCCCCATTTCCCATGCCCAGAAGAGCTTGGCATTTGCCTCTCTCTGGAACTGCTCCTTCTGGGTTCCTGAGTTTGCAGTAGTTTCCCAGAAATGCTAGGTAAATATCCCTGTTGTTTACTGAGTAACCAACCCAGTAATCAGGCAAGAGTCCCCATACCAAGTGCTGCTTCAAGTTTGGCTCCTTCTGTAAAGACGCCTCTCCCAGGCATCACCCCAGGCAGACGCCTTCCACAGGGTCCCCTACCACGGCCTTGCTAGGAGCTCTGCACCCCACACCACAGCGTGGCTTTGTTGGTCACAGCTCAGCACCCTCTTTAGAGAGTCTATTCTTCCCAGCAGCCCCAAGAAATTGTGGTATACAGAATATTTTCTACTTGGTACTTTTCTTCCCAAAAAAGCCAGATGTGGCTTGCTGTTCCAAGGTGATAAGGAGTCTTACTAACCTTTGAAAATGTCCTGGGCTGGTGTTAACCCCAATCATGGAGAAATCGGGAGGCATTGTGGCTGGTATATTATGCTACTTGATAATCTTTTCTTTAGACTATGTTTTGTTTCTGTAGTTCCCCTCTCTGTGTCCCCCTCTTGCCACCCCACTCCCCTCATCCTCAGAAACCAAGAATGTGTCCTCATGGAAAATGTCTGTCCTCTGTCTGGTTTATTGCAGGTTTCTTAACTTATCCTAAGTTCATGTATCCTGAGCTCTCTGCCTCCTCCTTAGCGTTCACGTGTGAACTCCTTTGCCCATCCCCAATGTCCATCCTCTAGCTTAGACATCCACCTGAAGGTAAGGACTTCACTAATTGACTTCTCAAGACTTCTCTATTCAAGGATACTCTAACCTTGTGATCTGGGAATCAGTGATGCCAGAATTCTAATTTCTGATTCTGTAACTCAGATTTCACCATGTTAGAATTCTGTGATGCTAAGATTCTATGACTATAGATTCTATGCATTTAGAATTTTATGGTTTTTGGGGCGCCTGGGTGGCACAGCGGTTAAGCGTCTGCCTTCGGCTCAGGGCGTGATCCCGGCATTATGGGATCGAGCCCCACATCAGGCTCCTCTGCTATGAGCCTGCTTCTTCCTCTCCCACTCCCCCTGCTTGTGTTCCCTCTCTCACTGGCTGTCTCTATCTCTGTCGAATANTAACCACTGTGCCACCCAGGCGCCCCCTATGACTATAGATTCTATGCATTTAGAATTTTATGGTTTTTGGGGCGCCTGGGTGGCACAGCGGTTAAGCGTCTGCCTTCGGCTCAGGGCGTGATCCCGGCATTATGGGATCGAGCCCCACATCAGGCTCCTCTGCTATGAGCCTGCTTCTTCCTCCCACTCCCCCTGCTTGTGTTCCCTCTCTCACTGGCTGTCTCTATCTCTGTCGAATAAATAAATAAAAAATCTTTAAAAAAAAATAGAATTTTATGGTTTTTGTGTTTTCATGAATTTATCATTGACTTAGTGACCATAACAAGGACTCGCTTGTCCTGGGTTTTTGTGTTTGTTTTCCAGAGGAACAAGTCTCGGCTCTGGGCTCTCTTCTCTGAATTCACTGAAGGCACAGGAAGATTGTTGGATAGGTAAAGGGTAGCATTCCCACTTCCCCTGGGACTGCAATATGCCCAGGGCAGCCCAGTCCTAGGTCCCAGCACTCAGTCCACCCCCCTCCTCTCAAGCCCCTCATTTGGGCTTCAAGTATCTGACGGTAACAGGAAAAGCAGGCCTCTGTGCAGGCCTTCCACCCAGCTTCCTTTTCTCCCGGGCCTGCCCCAGGATCCAGGGACAGAAAGTTAACTGGGAGACTGGCCTGTCAAGTGGGCAGAGGGGGGAGGGAGGGTTGAGCACAAGGCAGGGGGCCAATGAAGGAGGTATGGGAGATTCCCCAGGGAGCCCAGTAGCTTTCTCTGAAGGTGAGGAAGGAACAGAGGACGGAAGTAGGGGTGGGTGAGGGTACTGGCAAGGGTGGGGTGACCCGTATAGCATTGTAGGGCTGGAGCTAGGCTTCCGGCCATTGACCCATTGGTGACAAGGGACCTCCAGCCTGGCGCCCTGAGGGCGGTCTATTCCCTGTCCATACCCATTGTCCCAAACACAAACTTTGTGTTTCTTTGCCTGAGCCAGACTCCCAGGAAAAGCCAGAGGGCAGGAATTGGGAATGGGGAAACTGGTCCTCCAGCACTCCTTCCTGGGAGGGCCCACGCAGGCCAAGAAAGGGGGCAGGACTTTCCAAGGATCACACTGGGGTTTGGGGCAGAACAAGGGCTGGAATTCCGGGCTCCTGCTTCCAGCCCAGAGCTGTTCCCCCCACACTCCAAAGGGTCCCAGTATTACAAAATGCTCCCGCAACAGGACATCTGAGCCTGGGGCCTGACGGGACTCTGGCTCAGAGGATGAGCCCACCCCCAGGCAGCCTCCCCAGAGCTGTCTGGACCCCTTCTCCAGCCCCTGGCACTTGGCTGAAGCTGCCAAACCTGATTTTCCTGTGGCTGCCCAGAGGCTGGCAGGAGCAGAAAGCCTTCTCTGAGCAAGGACCCCTCTGGCGACTGTCCTCCTCCCCTCCTGACCCCACCCCTTGCTCTTCCCGCACCTGTACTGCCACCACTTCCTCCTCCCTTGAGGCCTGCCATCTCCTCATGTCATGGCCTGGGCACCAGGAGGTGTGGTCCAGCCCTGCCCCTCTCAGAGTTCGCTTTTCTCATCTACAGATGGAGGACTAAGGACTGGCTCCCCGGGGTCAACCGTGGGGAGGTTCCAAAGAAAAGGGGCCATGAGTAGTGGTGGGCCACCACTTGGATGGTGGGTTGGGGCAATGTTGGGAGCATGGCCTGGGGCGTGAGGAGGAAGTTCTGCTCTGTGGAATTCTGGAGTGTGGTTGTCAGGGCGGAAGGTGCAAGGTCGGGGAGGGTGCCCCTCTGGTTTCCTCAGGTTATCTCCACAAGATAGAAAGAGACAGAGAACATCATCCCAGACCGAGTCCCCTTGTTACCAATGTTCAGAGCCTTTGCCACAGTTTGGTGCAGTGCCTATGTGATCTGTTTAATGTCTGTCTCCCACCGAGCTGTAACACCCACCAGGAAGAACTCCTGCTGTCTTGCACACTGCTCTATCTCCAGAACTTGGCACCCTCCCTGGCACATGGCAGGCACTTCTGACTGAGACAGAGTTTCAGATTGAAAAGCAGAAGCGGAGGCACCCTAGGGGCTGGAGACCAGCCAGGTCTGCTCACCTAGCCCAGGCCCCTGCTCCAGGCTGCCACATGGCCCAAGCCTCTTCCTCTGGTGTTCTCGACCTCCAGGAAGCTCTGGTGGGGTGGGAACGAGTGAGCTGTACCCAGTCATCCAGGGGTCACCTAGCCTGGAGTGGTGGGTACCCTCTGGCTGTGGCTGCCTCTGGGAGCCTGGAAGGGGAGGGGCAATGGAGGAGCCCGTCATTGCAGAGGGAGCTAAAAATAGCCAGAAGAGATGATGTCATCAGGTTCCCACAGCTCAGCACCCCCCCTCAGTCACACACATACAGACACATTCTCACAGACACAGATACACACACGCACAAGGGTGGGTACACACACTCATAGGGGAGGGAAGCTTCTGGGTTCCAGGGCTGCAGGGGCGGGGATGTCTGGTGAGTGTGTCTGTGTGTGCCTCGGTTTGCATGAGTGGGGATGCATGGGTCCGTCTATATGCTGTGTGCTTGCCTAGATGCGTGCATGCTTATGTGTGTGTGTTCTTTTATAGGCGTGTGTATGTGTTGTTAACATATGCCAACTGGGGAGGTCCATGTGCATCAGTGGCAGTGTGTAGCTCTGTTTATAAGCCTGTACTTGCGTGCACCTGTGTTTGTTGCGTTGTGTGTCTGTGAGTCTACTTCTATTTACACGTCTGCATATGTTCATGGACTATGACATGTGTCTTTAAATGTGTGGGCCCCTTTGTGGGCCTTGGGCACTAGCCCAGCCACCTTCCTTCTTTGACTGAGGTTCAACACCACTTCCCCCATACCCTGAGGAGCCTCGTCCCCCGGCCTGCGCAGTCTGGGTGCAATGTGTCAGTGACTTCTCTGCCCGGTCCCTCCTCTCAGGGCCCCCGTCTCTGGCAAGGCTTGGAGTCAAAGGACACAGACACAATTCACTTTCTCCTCACAGGCTTTCTGAACCCCCAGGGGGCCAGGCCAAGGCTCTGAGTCTTCACTCCCACCCCCAGCCCTCAGGGAACAGAGCCCCAGACACACACCCACGCATACAGTGACACCTCAGAGAAGAGTCCCTCACAATGCTTCCCGCCACTGAGACACAACTGCACGGAGACACACCCCACAGCAACCCGGTTACACCTGATGACACATGGGCACACACTCAGAAGTCCAAATGGAAAATCCCCAGGCCGAGCGTTCAGCGCCCTCCCCCTTCTGGACGCGGCTCAGTCTTGCCCCACCCCTAACCGCCCGGCTCCGCTGACAGTCCCGGAACACACTGGCCTCAGGGAACAGCTAGGGGCCCAAGGTGGCCCGCCCTCCTCAGAGCAACCCTCTCCTGCGTCAGGCTGCCCACACCCCGTTCCTGCCCTTCATTCCTCTCAGCCAGCTGAGGCCTCCCTCCGGCCCACCCTAACCTTACAACACACCTCCATGCTCCGCCGCCTCAGAGGCACGCTCAGCCGCCTGTCTGCTCACACTCCCACTGTCCTGGCCTCACAGGCTCGCACGCGTCTCACTCCAAGATGTCTGTGGAGACCTTTTTCCTGTGCAATGCAGGAAGGCCCCCTACCTCACGGGGTGGATCAAAAGCTGAGGCCAAAGATGGCGAAATGGTGTATCAGTTGCCGACCTTGTCCTGTCCTTCCATTGTCTAACTGTGATCCCAGCTGTCCTCACTGAAGCCTGTCCCTGGGAGCATTTAGCCCCAACCCTGCCCTCGTACCCTGCATGGTTGTCTGGAAACACCTTGGTGTGGAGTGAGACAGTTGGAGCAGAAATGATTGTATTTGCCTGCTGTTAACCACCCATGGCCCCTAGGAGATGCAGGTCTGGAGCCAGCCAAGCTTCTGGACTAGTTTCTGGACATTTCTAGAAGATCAGAAAGCTGCCAGGTTGACAGAGGTATCTGAGAACTGAGGAGAGGAAGGAGAGGGAAGAGTGTGAGGAAGACAGCAGTTCTGGAAGCTCCACTGTTCTTAGATTCACAGTTCCCCAGGCCCTCCGCTCTCAGCCAATACACCCTCCATTAAGGCTCCCCTTAGGACGTCTGCCCTCAAGTCCCCACCATACTTTGGGGGTGGTTTTTCACATAGGGTGTGCCCCCAACGTGCCTATGCAAGGTTAAAATGGGGGAAAACTAATGTCCCTGGTTTTTCCAACCCCCACCGCACCTCAGGGCCCTTGGCTAACCTTGTGGCGGAAGGATCCACACCCTGGTGGTGGCTGTAGGAGTGTTGTTGATATCTGTGGCCACGGTGGCAGGACTGGTGGCTGCAGCGGTGGCAGCTGGGCCTTGGGGTTTCTGCCGGTACCTCCTGCGGCTACACTTGAACATCCTGGGAAATCGAGGCCGAGGCCAGCCCAGCCCTGGCCTGCGGTAGGGGGAATTTAGGCCCCGGGGCCGACGGGCACGGACTGGCTGAGAAGGCCCCATGGGCACAGGGAACTTCTGTAGTGTGCTTGAGGGTGCTCCTGGCCAGGGCAGCTGGGGCCTTTATGACATACAGTCCGCATAAGGGTGGTGGTCTTTATTATAGGTCCTGGTCCCCCGCCCCTCCCCATGGGTCAGGCTCCCTCATGGTTCTCTCCATGGGTCTAGCCCAGGGGCCAGAAAAACCTCAACCTGGCCCCTAGGGAGGAGGAACTCTGAGTAGGGGAACATTACTCCCTCGCTTTCTCATTTACCCATATTGACAATATCAACAATGCTTCTTAGGCATTTACAGGGGCGAGTACTTTACAAACACTCTCCCATTAATCCCACGACAACCTTACAAGGAGACTATCGTTATTCCTATTTCATATACAGTCAATTCTCGTTATTCACAGTAGTTATGGTCTAATAAAGTCCCCACCACAAATAGCGCATTAGCAAATCGCGCCAATGCACCTGCAAGGTTAGATTTCTACCAGCCTCTGGTCACATCATTTTTGTCAACTGATCGATCAGAACATGACCTTGTTTTATGTGTGTTTCTGTTTATAGATATCTAATTTAAACTATATTGTTACTGAGTCATTAACATTGAACTCACAGGCAACAGCACTCTAACTTGTACCTGGATGACATTTACTTGACATACTCCCTCTGTAACGCACATCACAGCCTTCTTGTGCTCAGAAACACTAGACAGGGGCGCCTGGGTGGCACAAGTGGTTAAGCGTCTGCCTTCGGCTCAGGGCGTGATCCCAGCGTTATGTGATCGAGCCCCACATCAGGCTCTTC
>NC_048219.1:22346927-22366446 GCF_002007445.2 Ailuropoda melanoleuca
AAAAAAAAAAAGAAAGAAAGAAACACTAGACAACACGTCAGCATTATTTGATAAAGAGCAAAATCACCAACAAAAAGCACAGAAATAGGAAAAATGTGACACTGAATGNGAAACACTAGACAACAAGTCAGCATTATTTGATAAAGAGCAAAATCACCAACAAAAAGCACAGAAATAGGAAAAATGTGACACTGAATGGACCACAAGAGGAACAGGTGTACATTATAAGAGGCAGAGAATCCTCTTGTTCAGCCTCAGCTGAGAACATGCGAATGAGGCAGCTCAACGTTTCTGCAGCTCTGCAAATGTCCACGAATGACCACAAAGGTGACATGAGTATTGGTGTGGGGTTACAAATAAATTCTAGCGAGTAGGTAAATTCACAGATATGGAAGCCATGAATAATGAGGACCGACTGCATAAGGAAACTGAGGCTCAGATAGGGAAGGTCGCACAATTAGAGGCAGGCAGGGGTTCCAATTTTGATGGGTGTGGTCCAAAGCCCAGACATTTAACTCTTGCTGTTCTGCACTCATTTATTCAATCAATCATTTAGGAATTGTTCACCAACAACTTCATATGTGCTGGGCACTGGGGTCATAGATGGAGGAGACCTGGGTTTGATTCTTCCTGAGGGGAAAGAGAAAGCCATTAATTAGTGCAGGCGGAGGAGCAGCTAGGTGCCTAGGGGAATGTAGGTTGTGTCAGCCCATTATTGTAGCAGACAGGAGTGTCAGTGTCTCTGCCAGGCCTTATACTGAGCTGTTGTGGACCTGAAGACTTCCACCCCCTCTCTCTTTCCCTCTTACCCCACCTCCTGCCCTCCTTCCCAGCCTCGTCTTTTCTCTGTTCCTGTAGGAACCTGCTAGGAGACTTTGGGCTCCTCAGCACCACCCTAAAAGGCCTCACACCTCCTCCCCCTCCATCTTCTACTCTTGCTATCCTCAGTCTTAGAAAATGGACCTCGCTCCCATCAACTTCTAGCCACTACACCTGTAAACCCACTTGCCCTTGGCCATTTTCTTCCTCAAGTCCCAGACCAGGGCCTCCTCTCCTGCTTTTCCTGGAAGTCAGCTCCTCCTGCCTTCTTAGAGATTCCATCACTATAGAAAGTCTACTTGGTGGTTAAGACACAGACCTTGCGCCAGACTGACTAGGGGTGAATCCTGGATCCGCCACGTACCAGCTATGTGATCATGGCAAGTACTTAACCTTCCTGTGCTTCTCTTTCCCCACATTTAGAAAGGGGAGAAAAGAGACTCTGCCTCACAGGATTGTTGTCAAGAGGGAGGAAAAGACCATATATGTAATGCATTTAAAACATGATCTACACAGATATTAGTATTATTGGCCCCCCTCCTGTTTCTTCAGTTGCTTCCTTCCATTATAAGAAACAAAAATTACTGTCAACTATATTCACATTTTTAAAAAATTTTAAAAGTCCACTTCATCCATCCCACACCCCCTCTGGCTATGACTCTCCTCACTCTGACCTTCCCACTCTGCGGTCATTCCCGTTTGTCCCAGACTGGGAAGAAAATCTTATTTAAAATCCCTATAACTCTTCTGTTATATTGACCAGGAAACAGGCTTAAAACCAAGCCTAAGAACTCCACACCCCCCACCCCGGGTCACACAGCTAGGAAGCAGCAGAACCAGCGTGGGAGCACCTGGTCTGAGGGACTCCAAAGCCAGAACCTCAAAGCACTGGAGTGGAAAGTAGGACCCGCAGTGGAAAGAGGCAGGCAGGGGTTCAAATGAAGCCCTTGAGGGATCCATGTAGACTAGGACTGCAAAGTCTTAGACCTGGGGGTGATGCTTTTGTGGGATCATGGTGCCACCTGCTGGCAGAGAGGAAAGGGGTGCTTGACACAGATTGCTAAGAACACTGGGTGGGAGAAAGGATGGGGAGAGAGACAGAGGAGAAAGATGAAGCTGGGAGAAAGATGGGGAAATTGAGATTTTATAGAGGGAAAAGGACTAGGAGTCAGGTGCTACTCAGAGGAGGGAGCAGAAGCTGCTAAACCTGGGTCATTTCCTTGGGAGTGTGTGTGCTTGAGTGTGTGTGTGTGAGAGAGACAGAGACAGAGAGAGACGGAGAGACTTTGAGTATGTCCCTCGGATGTAGCTTTGTGGATTCTTAGTTGCTGGGAGTCAGTCCACACACGGTGGAGAGTGTGTGTGATGTGATGTGTGTGTATGTGTGTGTGTGTGTGTGTGTGTGTGCACTCATGGGCACGGGTAGGTGTTAATGTGTGTATCTGTGTGTGCCTCATTAGCTGGGTGTGCCCGTGAGCACAGAGGGCTTGGGGGAATGGGTGGGCAGATGCAGGCTAAGAAGCAGACCGCACCCTTGCGGTGGAGGGCACATGGAGATTCTGGCGGGGCCCTTGTTCACCCTCGGACTTCTCTTCCTCCTTCAGATCAGGAAGGGTGTTGCTATGGTTGGCGTTGCCGGGCCCAGGAGGCCCGCAGCTCCTGTGGCTATGGGGACAGATCTCCAGGCAGCAGGGGGCAGCAGGGAAAGAAGAGGCTGACGGGCTGTGGGGTGGGGCAGGTGGGAGGGTGAGCAGAGGACTTGAAAACTCCTGCCCCGCCTGCAGGTGAGCAGTGGTGCCTGAGAGCCAGCTCCGTCTCACTGCCTGCCCACTCGAGTGGCAAATCCCTGGAGTAGTCTGTCCCCTCTGGAGCCTCAGCAGATCCTTCTTGCAGAACTCACTACCAAGAGCCCTGAACAGGTGATGGTACAGGATAGGGATTATCCTATGAAGTAAAATCAACCTGGAAACAGGTTTGGGAAGCTGGAAGGCCAATGCAGAGGGTCCCGAAAGAGTCTAGGGTTGGTTTGGTGGAGGGGTCTAGGATATATAGGTGCCAAGGAAGGGTGTGGAGTGACGTGTGGTGTGGGCTTTGGGCTTGGGGCGCCAGTGGAGAAACCTGGGGTGTTAGTATTTGAGTGTCAGGTGCTGGGAGAGGGCCTGGGCCCTACGCAGAGAGGCAGGGGTGTCAGGAGAGGACTTAGGAAAAGTCCTGAGGCGTCAGAGGTTAGATGCAGGGGAAATGGGGTGATTTATGGGTCCTGGATGCTGGTGTCTGGTATGTCGCGGTCCAAATGCCAGGGCCAGCCCAGGTGGCAGTGGAGGTGGGAGGCACGAGTTCCTAACTCACACTTGTCTGCCTCCCAGGAGCCACCATGCAGTGCTTCACCTTCATTAAAACCATGATGACCCTCTTCAATTTCCTCATCTTCGTAAGTAAGGGGGTTGTGGGCTTTTTGGGCCTCCCTACAGGAGTGGGTCACAACCTAAACAGAGCCCAAGCTGGGAAATGGGAGACCGCTGTGGCCAGACTCTGTTGTGCAAGTTTCCCATTATGATAGGGTGCAGAAGTCTCCCCAAATGCTGCGTCCTGGTCTCAGGAGCAGCCTGGCTGCCACACAAGTTGGGGTAGAGAAGTTTAGGAGAAGTTCCTCCCTTCCAGGACGTTTCAGACCCGACTTAAGGCAGGGTGGGGTAGGCTCACAGGAGTGATTGTCCCCGTTTTATAGGCATTGGGAGCCCAGCGAGGGGAAAAGGTTTGCCCAAGCTTACCTACTGTACAAGGAAATTCAGTGGCCTCTGTAGGATGGACGGGGAGCTGAAAGGAGAGATGCCCAGAGACCTCAGAGCAGAGAGTCTGCCCAAATAACCCTTATTCATTCGACAAACATTTATTGCCTAAGACTCCGTGCTAAATGCTGGGGGAAAGGTGAGTGAACCCTTTCTCTGCCCTTAAGGATCTCAGGTCCAGCAGGCCAGATAGGCAGACAGTTGGAACATCCAATGTCTGGCCTTAGCACAAGGCTATGGAAGCCCCCAGGAGGGGCTTGAACCCTGGTCAGATAAGACTATCTGGAGGAAATAGCTGAGGCTGGGCATTTGCGCTGGGTGAAGGGGTTGTAAAGCATGCAAAAGGACACAGAGGCAATGAAGTCAGGTATTGTTCAGAAAACCAGGAACAGATTGTATAGGGCATGTCTGAGGAAGCTGAGCAATGAGGTATGACCCTGGAGATGGTGGTGGAGATGGGGAGAAATGGACTAAGGACAAAGCCCTCAAATGGTGGCTGAGGGATGGAAGGAGGAGCAAGGGAGACAGAGGCTTTGAAGATAAAGCCCATGTCTCTGGTCTGAGCCACCCGGGGGATGTTCCCCGGGCAGCTGTGTACCCAATGGGGTTGCAGCTCTGGTTGGAGCTGGATGTGGATATTTGGAAGTCACATGACCACAAATGATCAGCAAAACCATGGGGGTGGGCAAGAGCAATCAGGCCGAGTGAATTCCACGAAACACAACTTACAAGGAATATGTGGAGAAATGGCCACCAGGAAGCTGATAGAGAAAGCAACAGGAGGAAAACAAGGAGACCACGATCTCAGTGAGGTCAGGAGGGTGTGGTGCATGAAGTGTCCACCTGATTCAGCGCAGGATGACACCACTGACCTTGGAGCCACATTAGAGTGGCTAAGAGTGAGTGGAAGGTGAGGAGGTGGAGATGTGAAGCGGAGAGGGATTTGGAGAAATTGAGCTGCGGGCATCTTACCTCTCTGACTCAGATGTGGTGCATGCAGTGGGTTTCTTTTGGCTTCAGGAAAGTAGCCTTTATCCATCTATCTGGAGAAGGCAGCGGAATCCCAGCAATATGGAGAGCAGGTGCTCTGGCCCGAGGGGGTTAAAGGCAAATCCGGTTTGGTTTCTGGCTTCTGTTGCTCAGGCTTCACCAGGCTGGGCAAGGCAGGGCAGGTCTCAGGCTCCTTGAAATTTGACCCCGTAGGCTGGAAGCCCAGCTCTCTGTCCTTGGGCAAACATGCCTGGGATCCAGCCACAGTCCGTCATCTCACTGCTGGTTCTAGCCTCAGTTTCTGCAGCTGGGGACTGGGCATCAGGGTGGTATCGGGCTGATTCCTCCGCTGAGGCTCTGGCTCAGCAAGGCTTTGCTCTAGAGCTGTGGGATCTGGACCGTGTACCTCCTCCCCCATCTGGGCCTCTGGATTCCCTGAGGTTTGGGGTTGAGCCAGAGAGCCTCTAAAAGAAGCCCCGGCTGTACACCCCCTCTCGTGCCTCAGTTTTCCTTTTTGGCAAGGAGAGGTCTAGGTTAGATGAAGGGCAGGCCTGAAGTTTGATTCTGGAGAGGAGCCAAATAAGGCCCCAAGTTAGGTGTCCCTTCTCACCGAGTCCCTCTCTGGGGTTGGAAGCAGCTGTAAACCTCAGCCCCACCTCTGTTGCTACGGTGACTGTTGAGCCTGTTCCCGGCTTCCACCCTACTGTTTCACCTGTCCCAGGACAGAGGCAGGTCAGCTCAGCAAGGAAATGGGGTGGGGGGCCCCTGCTGGCCTCACCTGCTTGTCTTCACTCCCAGCTACGCGGCAGGACCCTGACAGCAGTGAGGAAAAGTCTTGCTTTGCCCTCCCCCATCCTGTGGATATTTCAGAACCCCCGATCCCATTTATATCTGCATTGGTGTGCAGCCTGGTGCTGGCTATGGGGAGCCCAGCTCCCATCCTTCTGGCTCTACAGAATGTTTTTCCTCCCTACAGGATGTTTTTAGACTCCTTAGTCAACAAAGGGAGAAATTTCTCGTTTTCCATCTTCCTGACTCAACTGCGTGGTAAGGGGCTGCTTGCCCGCACCATGTTAAGGCCTGCCTCTCTGTCCCCAGCTGTGTGGTGTCGCCCTGTTGGCCGTGGGCATCTGGGTGTCAATCGATGGGCCATCCTTCCTGAAGATCTTCGGGCCGCTGTCGTCTAGTGCGATGCAGTTTGTCAACGTGGGCTACTTCCTCATCGCTGCTGGCGCTGTGCTCTTTGCGCTCGGTTTCCTGGGCTGCTACGGTGCTCAGACTGAGAGCAAGTGTGCCCTCATGACGGTGTGTCACACCCGGCTCCACGGGCCCGTAACTGAGACCCAGGGTCCCCTCACCCTTGAATCCAGGCCCTGGGGATCCCCAAACCCTGCCCTGGACTCCCGGACCCTGAGCAGAGGAGGCCGCGGCCTCGTTTTACGGGGTGGTGGGTTACCACCAGTAAGGCATGAAGGACCGTCTCTCTCTTGAACTCAGACCTCTGTTCCCCCTTCAGTTCTTCTTGATTCTCCTCCTCATCTTCATCGCGGAGGTGGCAGCTGCTGTGGTCGCGCTGGTGTATACCACCATGGTGAGGAGGGGGGCGGGGAGGGGGAAAGATCGGGAAGAGCCCCGCAAGTGGGCTGTGGCCTGTGTGTGGCCACCTTCCCTACCAGGCCCTGAGCACCGGCCTGCCCCACCCAGGCTGAGCACTTCCTGACGTTGCTGGTGGTGCCCGCCATCAAGCAAGACTACGGTTCCCAGAAGGACTTCACCCAAGTGTGGAACACCACCATGGCGGGGGTAAGGAGGGCTGAGGGAGATTTTGGAGGTGGGGGGGAAAGAAGCAAGGCCCCACTGACCACCCCTCCCTCCTCCTCTTCAGCTCAAGTGCTGTGGCTTCAACAACTACACGGATTTTGAGGGCTCTCCCTACTTCATGCAGAACCATACCTTTCCCCCGTATTGTTGCTTCGACAATGGCAATGGCACAGCCACAGAACCCTGCACCGAGGAGAAGGCTAAGGACAAGATTGTAGAGGTGTGGTATGGAGGATTGGGGGCTGCTTTAATGGCCTCGAAGCGCTGAATGACGGTGGCTGCTCTCTCCCCTCCCCCCAGGGTTGTTTTGGTCAGCTTCTGTATAACATCCGAACCAACGCAGTCACTGTGGGTGCTGTGGCAGCCGGAATTGGGGGCTTGGAGGTAAGGGGGTGAGGAGGTTGGGGCAGGACAACCCCACTGGACCAGGGTGCTTGACCCATCTCAGAGGCCTTGCTAGAGGAGACAGACTTCTAACAGAGCTTCGTGTAGGGTGTCTGGGAGGCAGGGGACTAAAGCATAAGGGCCCCCGGATCACATCCCTCACCTCTGCCTGTTCCTTCCCCACCAGCTGGCTGCCATGATCGTGTCCATGTATCTGTACTGCAATCTGAAATAAGTCTGCTTCCGCCTCTGCCACGGCTGCTGCCACCTAAGAGCTGGGGAGTGATTGGGGCGGGGACAGGATCCCACGGTGTCCAAGTGGGCTGGCCTTGCTGCTCTGGACTTGGGGCCAAATAGGGGATCGCCGCCCTCAGGCTGTGCCTGACTTTTGCCTTCATGGGTGGGGCTGCGGCCAGAACCTCTAATGCAGCCAGTCCTCCTGCCCTTACTTCTGGTCTGCCCCTTAAATCCTTGACACCCCCTCAGGCCCAGGGGTGCTCTTGGTGACCCCAGCAGCCCCCTGGGGGATGAGAGAAAGACACCCTATAGCGCAGGCACATGTAAAATCAGCGGGCACCGGGCGGAGATGGAGAAGGCACTTCAGAACTCATTACCCAGGGGCGCCTGGGTGGCACAGCGGTTAAGCGTCTGCCTTCGGCTCAGGGCGTGATCCCGGCGTTGTGGGATCGAGCCCCACATCAGGCTCCTCCGCTATGAGCCTGCTTCTTCCTCTCCCACTCCCCCTGCTTGTGTTCCCTCTCTCACTGGCTGTCTCTGTCTCTGTCAAATAAATAAAATCTTTAAAAAAAAAAAAAAAGAACTCATTACCCAATTAAAATGTCTCCATTCGGAACTCTTTCTGTGTATCCTTGGAGAGGCAGGCCCGCCTTGCCTAACCTGGCCTCAGATTCCTGAGGGGCTGGTGACTCACGAGGCCCCTGTAAAGGTCACAGAAGGGAAGTAGGGTGGAGGTAGGTGCCTATTTCTCCCTCACTTGGATTCCAGGCCTGGGAGGGAGCCTGACAGGGATGACCTAGCGAGCACTCAGGGCAGGACCTGGGGGCTGGGCCAGTCTGCCTTCCTGCGATGTGGGAAGACTTTGGCCTGAAACTACCCCCTCCTGGGTGGGGGCAATGGACTGGAAAGCTATGAAAATAACAAGCCTGTGCCCAAGTGGGGGCGGAGAGACCAGAAATACTGCCAAGGCAATGGGAGAGGGTCACTTCTTAGGCTCTGGAAGTCCTCCAGAAGCTACCATCGGAGGATTCAAGCTGCCTACCCTTCTCACTCAGGTAAAGCCCCACACCTGTCCCTGCCTTGGGGATTTTAGAAAGAACTTTGTTTATTCTTGGTCTTGGCTTGCCTCTGGGACTCTACAGATCTGATCTCTTATTTAATCTTAACCACCCCTAGAAAGGCCTAGAAAGGCCAAGTGACTTGTTCCACATCCACAACCTGCCCTGAAGAGCTGAGCCTTGATTTGGGCTGCCTGACTCCAGAGCCTGGTGGGGTCCCAGGTGGCATGCAGTCAGATTTACTTGAAGGCCAGAAGATCCCATAGATCTGATTGCTGCTGAACCAGGACTGACAGCACTAACGAGGGAGGCTATGGCCAAATAACCCAGCCTGGCAGACCGTCCTCCCTTGCTTCCCATTGACCCCTGATCCTTCCTCCCTGTCTTTTCTAGGGCAGCCCAGAACTATTTACCACCCCTTGCTGAGCCCAAGAAGGAACAACAACCAGGCCAGAGCCACACAAGTGCCCAAGGGCTAGTCTGAGGCCTTGATCAGGAGCCTGCAGGGGGGGCCGGGCAGGGAGAGCAAGTCCCCACTAGTCCCTCTCCCCTCCCTTCACCACCTGACCATGTCTCACACATCAGGTGCCCACACAGAGGCTGTCGGGGATGTTTGCCCAGGGCGGGCCTCCACCTCGTCATGGGCTCACTTCCCCTCAACCTGGCCGTCAAGCACTATCTCTCTCTCCAGCAAACACTGAAGGCGTCAGGCTGGCGAGAAACGGTCAAAGCAACACACCACCTGTGCCACCTGTGCCATCGGGGAGCTGGGCTCCAGGCACCAGTGGGGGGGGAGGGGTGGAGCTGGCGAAAGGGTGGGAGTTCTAGTCAGTTCCTGCCTCCCCGGCCAAGGCTCTGTATAAGGAGCTCACCAGGCTCACCTTGAAAGGACTCTGTCGGCTGCCCCCTTCTCAGGTGTGTTCTACACTCGCCTTCCGGATCCTAAGCCCTGTACAGATCCCTTAAACGTCCTGCCCCCTGCCTTAGGCTTTCTCCTCCACTACCTCCCGACAATCCCATTCGTTTCCTGGTGCCTCTACGGCTATCTAAGTTAGATCTTCCTCATCTCTTTGGATCACTGGCTGGGTGAGAAGCTGATGAAAATGATGGCTTTTCTCCAGAAAAATGCCTAGATATGGAATCTGCATACAAAGTGCCCTGAGGGCCACAGATCCTTCTTCCTGTAACTCTGTCTGCAGCCCAGTCCTAGCCTGAATGATGCCAGCCCGGTTCTGTCTCACCCACTTCCTCTCTGTCTCTACTAGACTCACCCGCTCTCCCATCGCCACCTCCACCCCCAAGTATCTCTTTTTGCTCTCCTGCTCCATCTTTGGGGACAGGTACCTGCCCAGACAAGCTAGGCAGGTTAACAGCTCCGTGGGGACGGGGTTTGGGGTGGCTGCTGTAAGCTCAGCCCCAGGTAGGGCAGGGCTAAGGTCAGGCTCAGTTGTCCTAAGGTGGAGCTTAGGGAAAAATCTTGGAGTTTGAGACTTGGGCATCCCCTGGTGGCCAAATGGCCCCAAATGGAAGCTAGACCCTGTGGAGGACAGTAAGGAAAACTCCCTATCCATCACGACCATTCTCTCTCCTACTTATCTATTTCTCTCTCTCTCTCTCTCTCTGTCTCACACACCCGCCCACCTGCCCCCCTCTCACACACACACACAATCATAAAACACACCCCCAGAGGTTTTCTCCTTTTTTAATCAATGACCACCTTATCCAGCTTTGGAAACCTGGACAAAGGGGAGGCTGAGAAGAGGCCTGGTTCCGTGTCTGAGGGTCTCTGAGTGAGTCTGCATCAGCAGGCGGGCCCCAGCAGGCCTGTCCATGGGTTGGGCACAGCAGGTTCCTGAGTAAGAGCCGGCCCCACCCTCAGGGCAGCACCCCAGCCAAGAAAGGAATCAAGGCCCTCCAGGCTTCAGCCTGTTCCCAAGGCCCTCAGGACAGTCAATAAATAGGTTAGATTCTGAACCAGGCCTGGGATGAGGGAGTGTGCAAAGGGCAGGATCAGCTGCCCAGGGACCCCAGTGATTCCCAGGTACCATCCTGCCCCTTCCCAACAGGGAAGTAAATAAATAGACCTCCAACTCAGGTACAGGGGCGTTGGAGCAGGGAAAGACTCCCCTCTGAGTTAGTAATTAAGTCTCATGTTAAAAACAAGCCAGCCCCAACCCCTACCAGCGTCTACAAAATCCTACAGGATGGGGTGAAGGGCTAGCCTGCCTGGGGTACACAGTACCCAGCCCTGCAGGGTCCTGGAGGAGGTCTCATGTCTGTTCTGCGGCTCCTGGGGCTCCCTCTTCCTTTGGGGGTGGCTCCAGGAAAATTGGGGTGATTGATGGTGGCTTCTTCACCCTGGGAATTTGAAAATGTATAGGGAAGAGGTTATTAGCTATGTCCACTAATCCCGCTAGTCTCCCATTTCCCAGGGCAGAAAAGAATCACTCACGAGTAGGGGGAGGCTGGGACGCCCACCACCAGGAAGTGATTCTTCTTTCGAAACAATCTCCACAGGCCCCGGTGGTTGCCACGCACATCCAGGTCCCAGATATGGAGGCACTGGTAGATGGGGTAGGGGGGAGAGGCAGGGATCAGAGAACTGTGGGGAGGGGGCATTGAGGACCCTTGGCCCAGACCCCACCCCTCCTCAGCAATCTCCTTAATTTGCAAGATGTAGCATCTTCTAGAATATGGAATTGGACAAAAGCGTTGGAAAAGGGGTTCCCAGAGTATGAAGAGAAGGTTCTAAGGTAGAAGATTCCAGAAAAAAGGTTCCCTGTATCTGGTGGGGAGGAGTAAGCCTGGGGTGGGTGTGTTAGTGGGGCACCTTGGCAAGCTGGGTCCAGGTGGTGAAGTCATCATCTTTCTCCATTCGGATGAAGGCCACATAGGTGTGGCCCTCTGTGTCTGGCAGGAAAGAGTCTTCACATGGGTTCTTGCTGTGGTCCAGAACCTCAGCCTCACTGTAGCAGGGGGTAGGGGAGAAAGGCCAAGACGGAGACTGCATCACACGTGTGTTACCCAAGGCCCTGTGCTTAGTTTAATGCTCTGCTATTGCTATCTTGAAATTCTTAATTTTTGAACAAGGTGCCTGATTTTCATTTTGCAGTGGGCCCCAAATTTATGGGGCCAAGACCCCCAGTATTTGCCTCCTCACTCCTTGCCATATATCCCTACTGCCAGAGGCCATACCTGAGCAGTCTGTGAATTTCCACTTCATAAGCTTCCTTCTTCAGACTGAAGGAGAAGGAAAAATGGGTCAGGGGAACGCGTCACCCTTCAGGTTCCAGGGGTAAGGCAAGGGATCACATGGGAATTGGGTGGCAGCAGGGCTGGGGTAAAAAAAAAAACAGGTCCCAGGGTTGGAAGGGAATACTGGGGATTGGTCACCAAGGCTCCTGGACATCCTTCCCTTTGCCCTGTCCCCAGCCCCCACCTGTCCACGTTCCTGAGCCGGACACCTGGAACCGTGTTGAACTTGTGCTTCTTGAAGTAGGCCTCCTGGAATGGGCGTGAGGGTGAACATCAGGTCTTCCACTGTCAGGCCCACACGGGCCCAATGACCCACCACATATCTACAGGGACCACAGATGAAGTCCTGGACCCACAGAGGTCCCTCTAATAAGCGCCCCCGCAAGTCTTCCCCATTCTCTTCTTCGTAACATTCTTGGCAGGCTCTTACTAGCTGTTGTTTGGGTTCCACTATTGCTAGAGAGCTCATGCCCACACCGGCAGCTCATGCTACTGACCCCTGAGCTAGTCCCTGTTCCCAGTGGTTGTCCTTGGGTCTGCTGTTGTAGGGCCACAGAAGCCAGAATGGGCCCTATAGGGTGAAAGGGTGAAAGGACAGGCTGCACTGAGAGGGAGGAAAGTGCTGTGACTAAGGTACTGACAGTGACCTCAGGTAAACACCTGCCCCTCTCTAGGAGATGACTGGGATCTTGTATAAGCCAGCCTCTCAGGATCCTTCTGGCTTCTAGGAGTTTCCAAGCCACCTGTCTGTTCCTTTGGGCTGGGCTATCTCAAGGCATACTCTTGCTGTAACTGGGGAGTGGCCCTTTAGACACGGCCAGGTAAGGCATGGGGGCCTGGGGACGTCCCTGTTCACTTCGGGCGGAGGCTTGGGCGCCCACATTTGCAAGGACAGGGGAGGGCAGAGCTTGCAGGGCTACATAAGTGCCTGGTGGCAGAAATACCCTCCCCACACCAACAGTCTGGTGCTAAGAATAGTAATAATAAAAATAATACCAGCTAACCCTTATATAATGCTTGTAGTTCAAAGCATTTTCCATATAGTAACTCATTTAAACCTCATCAGCTCAAAACCTTATGAGGTAGATAGGATTTTTATCCTCCATTACAAATAAAGAAACTGAGGCAAAAGAGGATATGGAATTCCCCCCCCCCCCAGGTTAGCCAGTGGCAGAGCTGGACTGCTCTGGGGTCCATGTTCTTGCTCCGTCTGCCATACCGTGCCTGCCTCCGCAACACCCTGCTCCCCACTCACATGGAAGTAGCCGTTCATGTTGAGGCCAACGATGCCGAAGTGGTAGGATCGGGAAACGTCGGGGATGATGCACTCTCGGCCTCGGCGTTGTTCGGGCATCCGCATCCACATGTCCCAGTCCCAGAGCTGGGGGCATGCAAGGTGATGAAGGTGAAGAGGTTTGGAGCTGGTGGAGGACTCCAGCCCACTCCCCTTTCCCTGCCAGGGCACCTTTTCAGGCGTGGGCCACTTGGGCTCAAGCTCCTCCTTGTACAAGGACTTCCTGAGCACCCAGCCCAGCCCAGGCATGGTGTCCACACGGTACAGCAGCGCTGGGTCCTCAGCTGTGTGTTCATATCCCTGGGGATGGAGGGGGGCAGGGTGGGGCGTGGTGGAGGTCTTAGCTTGGTGCCGGTACCAATCCCGCAGCTGACCCCTGGCCCCTGGGCTTACCTGGTCATTCCAGGCAGAGATACAGTACAGGCTGTCATCCTCCTCCAGCAGGTGGATGGACTGGCTCAGGAAACTGAGAGAGGCAGGGTCCAAGGGTTCAGGGAAGGGCAAGGACAAACGCAGTCACACAGTGATGCTGGAGGAGCTGGAGATGGGACTCAGGAGTCATGCCTGCTTGTCCCATCCCCCAGATCCCCAAAATCTCCACCCATCCTTTCTACTCTCTACTCCAACCCCAACACCTGCCATCCTACCTTTGCTCAGGCTTTTCCCCCACTTTTGAGCTGAGTTCTCCTACAAAGCTCCCCCAGACACCCCCCTGCCTTCTTCCCTGGAGAGCCAGTTAAGGAAAGAGGCCCAAGGCAGCAGACAGAGGCTGCAAGGAGAGGCACTTATGGAGGGGCACTCCCCTCACCTGAAAAAATCCACAGCAATGTCCAGATCCTCTTCCAGAACCACGGCAAACTTGGCTTCCTGCAGGGGAAGGGGGGACAGCATGACCCCAAGGGGGCATTTTCATCCTGTGCCTCCTCCACCCCCATCTCACTTCTCAGGCAGCACTACCCCCATTTTCCAGATCAGGAAGCTGAGGCCCAGAGAGGAGAAGAGCTTGCTGTCTCGTTAAGACCAGACTTTATCCCCATGTTTCCCCTCCCTAGGTCCAAGGTCTTTGTCCTTACTACTCACCGGAAACAGGTTGAAAGTGGCAGTGAGGCTGGCTTTGTAGTGCTGGGTGGGGAGTGGAAATAGGGCTCATGAGCTTTGGGGTGGACGGCGGGGTCAGCTGTCTGCCCCTTCCATCCTTCCCTAGGCAGTACCTGAGACACGCGGGCGTTCTTGATGCTGATGGGGGTATGCTGGATGCCCCTCAGACCGAACAGTGCCACCACATCCATTGGCTCCTGGGGGGCATGGCTACTGGTCACCATGTGAACCACCTGCTCCCCGTCCACCCTGCAGGCTCCACCATGCCAAGCCATTCATGTTCCACAGCCTTTGCCTGGGCTGTCTCTCTTCTGATCACTCTACTCCCCGCCCGCAGCCCTGGGCTCTGCTCTCCCCACAGCCCCCAAACCCCACTCACCTCGTAGTAGCCATCGATGAAAACTGTTATCATCTGGGGAGACACCCCCTGGGCTGACAGTAGAGAGCGCAGCATCCTGGGGAGCCCAGGGAAGGGTTAGGCCTCTCCGTCCCAACCCAGGGCCCCCCTGTGCTTATAGATGGGCTCACATCCCCCCTGTTCACCCACCTGGGTGAATGGGCCTAGAATCTGTTGCCTTTCCTCCCACCTCAAGAGTTCCTCCTGCAGGCTGATGAGCCCGAGGCTCCCCATGCCAAGCACCCTCCCGTTCAGGGCTGGAACAGCCCACTCCCAGACTCACCTATACAAGTAATTGGGCCGGTTCCCTGCAATGACAGCCACAGGCACGTTGAGGACCTTGTTGTCTGGGAGCTGAGGGAAAAACAGCTTTTAGCTCTTGCCTCTCTCCCTCTTGAAACCAGGATCCCCGTCTAGGGAAGAGTTCTTTGGGGAGAAGGCGACTCCAGAGTACAGAGGGAAATGGCAGAGGGTCTCCCTGTCCAGGCCCTTCCACACACTCAACCCAACTCTAACTCTGGGCCTTTGTTCCCATGGCCTACCCTTCCCCCCACCCGCCCCCCTCCCCCTTCCCCGTCTTTCAGAGGTCAGGATAAATCCCCAGGTCCTGGTTCCCTCTCGGGCTGAGGTGGACAAAGCCCATCCTGGCTCTTTCCTAGATCCCCCTGCCAAGCTGAGGAGGAGTCCAAGCCTCACTGTCTGAGGCCCCACTCACTGGGTCAGGGCTGAACTCGATGGGTGTGGGGTCCTTGCAGCTGCACACACTCCCATAGCCCTCCACTTTGCTGCAGAAGCGCCGCCGGCGACGGTTCAGCTCCGTGTCTGCCCAGTGGCACTCCGCCTCTGACAGAGGGATGCGGTCAATGGGATGAGGCGTGGGGGGCGTGAGGCTAGTGTGGTTTACAGAGCCCCAGGAACCCAGTCAAGAAAATAAAGCTTAGGGGTGCCTGAGTGGCTCAGTCATTAAGCGTCTGCCTTCGGCACAGGGCGTGATCCCAGCGTTATGGGATCGAGCCCCACATCAGGCTCCTCCGCTATGAGCCTGCTTCTCCCTCTCCCACTCCCCCTGCTTGTGTGCCCTCTCTCGCTGGCCGTCTCTCTCTGTGTCAAACAAATTTTAAAAATCTTTAAAAAAAAAAAAAAAAGAAGATGATAAAGCTTAACAAATAGGCCCCAAATGCCCGCCTCCAGCCCAGGCACTGCCCTGAAGCCCAGCCCCCACTAACCCCACCTTCAGCTGAGCTCAGCGGCACATCTGTCTTCAGCAGGACTGGGTCGCCCCAGGAGGAGAGGGCAGGTGACTTAGAGTGTTTCTCCCCAAGTACAGGACCTAGCAGGGGATAGGAATGAGGCACAATGTGGGCCCAGGTTCCAGTTTTAAAGCGTCTTCCCATCTCTTTGCCCACTTTCATCCAGCCTACCACTTCTGGCTCTTTGACCCCGACCCCACTCCATCTCTTGGGGTTCTGCTCCTCCTGGCCAATACTATAGGGTGAATGACCTATGGTGCTGGTACCTCCTTTGCGTCCCACGAAGGCCCAAGTGTCCCTCCAGCCCAGGGCGGGGCCGGCCTGGCTGCCCAGGCTCCTCAGCAGAGCCTTGGCTGTGTCCTTAAGGTGGAAGGAGCCCTCGTCCTGGGAGACCAGAGCAGACAGTCAGCCTGACCAGCATGGTTCTGGGAGACCTGGCTGCAAGGTGCACTCACTCTGTGTCAGGCACCATGTGAAACCTTTTATTGTAACTGAACTCATTAAACGATCAGGACAACCCCCTGAGCCTACTCTCTGTTCTCAGATAAGAAAACTGAAGGCTTAGAGAGATTCTGAGAATCATCCAAGGCCACCAGGCTACTAAATCCTTCCTAGGATCCCACACAATCTGCACCTCCCTGCCCTCTTTTCCCACCCCTCCCCTCCCTCCCCAAATCTGCTCCAGCTCCACTGGCATCCCTGCAGTTCCTCAAGCACACCAGTACCTTCCCACTTCGGGGCCTGCCCCCTCGCCATTCTTAGCTAGAACACTCTTCCTCCAGATATTCGCCTGGCCCTCTCCTTACTTCCCCAGCTTTCTGCTCAAATGTCACTTCCTGACAGAGAGCCTCCCTTTCTAAAATGCATCACCCATTACTTGGCTCCCTTGCCTTATTGTCTTAAGTTACTGTTTCCTGACATTATACGAGTATTGGGCTTTTTTGTTGTTGATCTTGCCCTGCGGAATGTAAGCTCCATAAAGGTTGCTTCCTGTTGTATCTCCAACACTCAGAGTGGTGCCTGGCACACAGTAGGTGCTCAATAACTACTTGCTGAATACAAATGACAAGGCTAAGATCCTGTATTACCTTCCCCAGAGGCTCCTCCCACTGTGCTTTATTAGGGGTGGAGAACCGAGGGCCGAGGGCCGTGAGCAAGGTTGGACACGGGGGCATAGAGAAGGGGATCGAGGCGGAGCCACTGACCTTGACAGTGCAGATGAGAACTCGGCCAGGGGCCACCATGTTGAGGAACAGCACCATGGCTTCATCCTCATGAGGTGAGTATGTGTCAAACACACGCTTCGCCATCACATGGCCCTGGCAGCAGACATACGTTTCATGAGTTAGTGTCACCAGCAAGGAGGGCTCCGCTTCAGCCCTCCAGGACCCCCACCCCTAGAACCTCACCGTAGCCTGGTTGAGAACGATGACATGGATGCCACGGCCCTGCTCTCGAGCCTCGTCCTCCAGCACCTACCGGGTGGCAGAGACCAAGTACAGCTCTTCACTCTGGCATTCAAGGTCTCTCTGTCTTATGGGAACTCAAAAAACCAGCTGCATGAAATCTCCCCTCCTGCCTGTGCTTCTGTGAACAGCTCTTTTCCGACCCAGCCTGAATGCCACCTCTTCCGGAAAACCTCCTTAACTTACCCATCAAAAGAGATCAGATCTTTCTACAACCCTCCTCTCCACGGCTTTCAGGCTCTTAGAGCCCTCGAATGTCTCTTCCTCATGCTGGAGATATCATAATCGACCAGATTGAGCCCCTCAAATGGAGCCAGGTCTGATTACCCCCTACATCCCCCGTGCCCGAGACAAGGCTGAGGCCAAAGAAGGGACCAGAAAATAGTTATGAAATAAATCAATGAATTATCTGCCTACTGCTGCTATGATCACTTTTTTTTTTAAGATTTTGTTTATTTATTTGACACAGAGAGAGAGAGAGTGCACAGACAGGGGGAGGGGCAGAGGGAGAAGCAGACTCCCCGCCGAGCAGGGAGCCCGATGCAGGGCTTGATCCCAGGACCCTGGGATCATAACCTTAGCCGAAGGCAGACACTTAACGACTGAGCCACCCAGGCGCCCTTAATGATCACTTTTGATAAGATCCCACTACATGTAACACCTTTCACATCCTTCTCACTTACTCCTGAGAAGTAGAAATCATTAGTCCCAGCCTACAGAGAAGGAACCGAGGCCTCCAGAGCCACATACTCGAAGTGGCAGAGATGCGGTACCCACTCAGGCAGTGGATCCCAGAGCCAGGGGGCCACGCCCTGAGTAGAACACAGTGACACTACACCAGACACAGGCCCACTCACCGTAGTGCCATCCACGGCCACATATACTTTGCTGCGGCTTGAGTACACCTCCACATCCAGAACCCGTCGGGGACCACTGCCTCTGCGCCGTGAGGGCTCTAAGCGGCCCAGGGCCTCCTCTGTGGGGGTGCGACAGGTTATGGAGATAGTCTCTCCAGCAGAGCCTCATCTGTTCGGATCTGCCTACTTTCTCATCTGTGAGATCCTAGGGGACCCCCGACCCCATCCTTCACCCCACCAGCCAATCCCATCCTCAGCCTGGCCCTACCATAGTCTTGCTCTGGCTCCGGATCTCCATTGGCCTCGCTGATTGCTCGCCGCGTGTCCAGAATCAACTTGATGTTGACAATGACGGTCACCAGTAGGAAAAGCACTGCCCCTGTCTGAGGGGAGGGGTAGGGATGACTCAGGAGGGGTCCCCCTCCAGATCACTGAGGGTCTTCCTGAAAGGAAGGCCCTGGCTGCAGTGAGGACACAGGGAGAGCCTGCGGCTTGTCTTTCCTCCCTCTATCCACCCTGTTCTACTCCCCCAACCAGGGTCCAGTTTCAAGACCACCTCCTCCAGGGAACCACCCCTGACCCTTCTCTTTTCATCAGGCCCTCCCTACCCAGAGCTCCTGTATTCTTCCATTTGAGGCCCTGATTTCCTTGGTCCCCTCCACAATTAGTTCCCAGAGATGGAGCCAGTCCCAGAGAACAAAGCCGGGGATCAGAAGAACTGGGTCTTAGCTCTGACTGTCTGACAGGTGTGTGGCTCTGAGCAAAGTTTTCCTGATCAGACTTCAGGTTTCCGTCAGAAGCCTAGGGGGTTGTACTTGGGTTCTGATTCCAGAACTCTGGGCCCAAGCCACCACCTCGTAGGGGCATGACACAAAGAAGGTTTCCTCTCTAGGAACCTGCTGCCTCTTTCCAGGGTTGGGAGCAGCCAAGGTAGGTCCCAGTGCCCACAGTCTAGGCTAGGGTAAAGCTGGGAGGGAGCCCGGCAGGGGAGGGGGGGTGTTGGGACATCTCTATACCTGACAGAATCTCCGCAGGGCCCGCTGGTTGGTCAGTTTATACTTCCAGGTAAGATACCAGCTCCGCTTCTTCCGAGCCCCAAAGGGCTTGATGAGGGAGCTGGGCTTCCAGTCGTCCATGCCGGATTGGGGAGTCACCACTGTCCTGGCCAACCCATGCCTTCAGGAACCTGAGAGGACCAGAGAGTCACAGGGAGTAAGGTGTTCCTCCCAAAGTCTGATGTCTTTTGGGGAGACCAGGGAGGACCTCCCAGCAACTCTTCCCTGCAGACATCCAGGCTGTGTGACCTGGGAAAATTGGCTCAACTGCTCTGGAAAGGAACCCTTCAGACGGGTCAGATCACCTGGAAACTCCCCTGGGGCTGGGCAAACTGGCAGAGCTGCCCAGGGCCCCCAGAGCGGAGGCCAAGTAATCGGCTCCCAAGGTTCAGCAGCCCCTAAAAGGACCTAGCCCCAGGCCTTCCTGGTCCTGGGGTGGGCAAAGGGCACAGATACCACCCCCCAACCCTAGCCCCCAATCCTCCACCCTCCTGCGCCCTCGCCCTCTCCTATCTGGCCCCGCTCTTCTCATTCCAGGGCTCGGAGCCGCCTGAGGACTCGGGAGACCTGCCCCGGCCGCGCCACCCCTCCGGGCCTCCCGCCCAGAAGGACTCACGGCTCAGGGGGCCCGGGCCCCTCTCGGGCCCCTCTCGGGCCCGCACTGCTCTGCCCGGCGCGCCGCGGCCTCCGCCTCCTCCATGCCGCTCGCGGCCCCGCCCCGGCCCGGCCCGGCCCGCCTCCCCGCTTCC
>NC_048219.1:22366529-22415780 GCF_002007445.2 Ailuropoda melanoleuca
GGCTGCTGGGGGAGAGCAGCGCCCCCCCCGCCCTTAGCCTTGGCCCCCAGCGTCATGGATGGCAAACCCGATTCGAGTCGGAGCCCTAGAGCCTTGGACGAGACCACCTACAGGCCTCGGACACAGCTACCCGCTTCCCTTGCTTGGGCAGGGCTGCACCCAGGCCTGGGGTGTGCCTTTGGAGGCTAAGAGGAATTAAAAATCTGCTAAAACAATTACCCTAGGCCTTGGGCAAGTCACTTCACTTCAAATGTCAGCCTGGATTCTCTAATCTGTGAAATGGGAGTATGCTTCCATGACGCTTACTCTATGCCAGTCACTCTTCCAAGCACTTTATTTACACCAACTCATTTGATTCCACAAAAACCCCATGAGATAGGTACTATTAGTAATGAGACCCAATGTTCCAAAGCTGGGAGAGCTAGAATTCAAACCGAGGTATCCCAGCTCCATTCCACTCTTAACCCCCCCACCCTGTACTGACAAGAGTACTACAGAGTTGTCGTCAAAGTTCAATGAGATAATACAGACAAAGCACTTAGCTTAACACAGCGGTTCTTAAACTTCAGTTTGCATCAGGGTCACTGGGAGGGTGTCTTACATTGCTGGGCCCTGTTCTTAGAGATTTCGATACAATAGTCTGGGGCAGAGCAGAATACTGCATTTTTCTTCTTAAAGATTTTATTTATTTATTCAACAGAGATAGAGACAGCCAGCGAGAGAGGGAACACAAGCAGGGGGAATGGGAGAGGAAGAAGCAGACTCATAGCGTAGGAGCCTGATGTGGGGCTCGATCCCATAACGCCGGGATCACGCCCTGAGCCGAAGGCAGACGCTCAACCGCTGTGCCACCCAGGCGCCCCAGAATACTGCATTTTTTACAAGTTTCGAGATGATGGCGATGCTTATCTGAAGTGAGTAGGTAGACAGGGAAGTTTTAAGCAGAGGAGTGATATAGTCCTGTTAAAGAGAAACTTTACTGTTTCGTGGAGAATGTTTTAAAAGGAAATGGAGGAAGCCAGAAGACCAGTTAGACTTTTTTGAGATTTCCATATTGCACCTGCTTCCTGAATGGTGGGATGGTATCCCCCAAAATGTTAACATGGGTGATTTTTCCCTTTTTTTTGGGGGGGGTGATTTTTCCTAATAGGTATGTATTAAGAACAGTAGAAAATCCAACACATTTAATTAGCATTTGAAAAAGATGTCCCTCAGGGCTCCTCCCTGATCTTTGCTCTCAGTCTCTCTCTTCATGGAAGATCTTACCCAATCTCCTGACCTCTGTCACGGCCTAGATTTTTACACTCATATTTGCAGTCCTAACATTTCTCCAGAGCTCTAGGCTGACCTGTGTCCAACTGCCTGCTGGACATCTTCACAGGCCCCTCCAACTCAAAGCAACCCCTGCTGTGATCATCTCTTTCCACTCCTACACCTGTCTTTGGGGTCCCTTCCTTTTTGAGTGGCATCAGACCAAACAAGTGAGAGGCACCCTTGAATCCTCTTCTCCAGCAAGCAGTCCAGGTCTGTTTGCTCATCACTGTGTTCTCTATACCACACACACTGGCTAGCAAATAGTAGACTTTCCATAATATTTATTGGAATCGTTTGTTTCCTTGAACAAACATGAATGTTTCATGAATGACACTATAAATAAATGAATGTAACCAGTCACCAAGTCTTATCAATCTTACCTCCTTAAGAGTTCTCCATTCTGTTCTAACTCTTTTCCCACCTCACAACCAGTCCCTGCTCCAGGCCATTTCAGTTTCTTGCCTTCCAATCAGTTTCCTTGACTCCAGATTTGTACCCCTCCAATACTTTCCCCTTGCAAAAGCCAGAGTAATTTTTCAAAAAGGTGAATCTGGTTTGTTTTTTTTTTAGCCTCTGATAATCCTTCTGTGGACCAAGAGATGCTAAGGAAAAATATTTTACTTAAGGTTACAGAGGTAACCATTAAATGAACTAAAAATAGTGATAGAAATATATAGGATCAATGGAAGAAGGGAAGTACAGAGTGTGAGATAAATCATATTTATCATAACAGGAAGTCAGTAGACAATATTTAAAATTAATAAATAGTAGTGCTATATAAGTGTACGTGGGGTTATACGTATAAACACCAGAAAAAAACAGTTGAGTGTCGTTGCCTCTGGGGAGTGGGGCCATAGGTGGGAAAGAATAGAGCACGTTAACTATCTTTACATTGTAAATCCTTCTGTGACCATGTGCTGGAATTACTTGGATTAAACAACCAAATCAAGCCAAATAAAAAACCTTTTCATGGCTCTCCATTGCCTATAAATATAATCCAAGCACCACAGAACCAGCCTCTGTAACCTTTTTACTCAAAGTGTGGTCCCTGGCCCAGCAGCACGGCCATCACCTGGGAGCTTATTAGAAAAGAACTTCAGACTCCAAACCAGATCTACGGAATCAAAATCTGCATTTTAACAAAATTTGCAGAAAATTCATATCCACAGTCAAGCTTAAGAAGCATCAGTCTACAGGATCAAGCATGATCTGGCCCATGTGGACCTTTTCTTCTTCAATACTGGTTGCTTCTCATTGGCCAGAAGAACGTTACTTTCTACTTCTTTGATGTAAATTCAGTGGCAGGGCAGCGGGCCGGCTCAGTCAGAAGAGCATGTAACTCTTGATCTCTGGGTCTGAGTTCGAACTCCATGTTGGGTATAGAGATTACTTTAAAATAAATGAATAAATAAACTTAAAAAAATTAATGCAGTGGCTATGCTGAAAGTGTATGTGTGTGTGTCAGTAGCTAGCTAAATTCTAACCACTGCTGTAGACCCAGCCCCTCTACTCCAGGAAGCCTTATAAAACCCTCTGCAGCTTCTGTCACCACTGTTCCTTAAACTCCCATATCCCTAACTGAGGATGCTTAGCTTTTTTCAGCAAACGCTTACTGGGCGCCTGCTGTGTGACTGGCCGGATTCAGTTAGAGTGGGGAGAAAGCACCGAAAGAGCACTCCTAGTGCTCCTTCAAGTACAAATCCAAGTACAAATCCAAGTACAAATCGCCCAGCTCCACCCATTCCAGGGCCAGACGTTGTGTGCGCAGCACTCGAATACAGACACAATACACACACGCACACACACGAACGCTAGCACAGCTCTGGCTCTGCGCGGCTTTTCTGAGTGTTACGGCGCCCTCCGCCCGCCCCCGCACGGCGCGGGCGGGGACCCACCGGTTCCGCTCCGCACCAGCAGCCGGGAAAGGAGGACCCCCGGGGACGAGAACCCGCCGTCCGGTCGCCCAGTCCTCTTCAGCCGTAGGCCCGCATGGAGGGGACTGCGGAGTCCCAGACGCCTGACCTGCGAGATGTGGAGGGCAAGGTGGGCAGGAAGACCCCTGAAGGGCTGCTCCGCGGGCTGCGAGGCGAATGGGAGCCGGGAACCTCCGGCGCCCTGCTGCTCCCGGGGGCACCCAGCCCGGGCCACGGCCACGGCCTGGGGGACAAAATCATGGCGCTGCGGATGGAGCTGGTGAGTGTGGGCTCAATGGGCCAGGAGGACGGAGTCCCCAGCTAGGGTTGGAAGGGACAGCCTTATGCCCCCAGAGTTGGACTGGAGAGGAGCGAATTAAAACTCTCTACCTAACTCCTCAGGATCCCTCCCAGATCAATCCTTAAACCCTGGGGTCCATTAATTGCCCCTCCAAGGGTGAGTGGGGCGTTGATGGGTCCTGAAGACTTGAGGTGGGAGGCACTGGCTCTTGGAAGTTTTTCCTGCCAAATAATTGGGAGAGGAGAGGTGAGGCTGGGAAGCACTAAGAACCTAGCACAGCACAAATCTCCCCCCATCCCACCCCTCCACCATGGGCCATATATCCCCTGGCCACCATTATAGAGCAACCAGTTTCTTCTCCTGCTGTAAACTGGACCCAGGGTTTGCTTGTCCGAGGCCTCCGTATTCATGACAGGATTCAGCACAGAAGAGATCTGGGTGAAAACCGCCTGGACTAGGGCCACTAAAAACATCCTCCCTTTCCCCAACCCCCACTTAAAGTACTTGGAAGTTCCTAGAACCTGGGCAGTCAGTGCTGCCCATCAGTGCTGGCTCCATCACCTCTGAACCCCCCAGGTACACTGGGTTTTTGCATCTCATCTGTGCCTTCTTGGGGAGAAGAGAAGGAAGTAGGCGCCCTCCCTCTCCCCCATTGCTGCTGGTGTAGATTCAGAGCCAGAAGGGCATTTGGGGCTGCCCAGGCTCCTCAAGGCCCTGATTCCGGTGAGGGGGGTAATTTACACCTGCCACCACTTTGCAGCCAGTTCTGGGGAACTGAAGAATTCTCTCTGGCTCAGAACCAGGAGGCTACAGTGAGTGTCAGCTAATCGGTCTTTCTGGAGCCCACCATCTGCCTAGCTGGGCTGTGAGAGAGCAGAGGAGAGCATGGGGGCTCTTAGGCTGGGAGGAGAGCCTTCTGGGTAGGGCAATCAGGGAAGGCTCCATGGGGGAAGCTCCATGGGGGAAGGATTTACATGCCATGTGTACTTGGCCCTGAAGGTTGAAGGTGAATGCCAAATTCTTTAGAGCGGGGCTGTGACTGACCACCTAAGGGAGGGGCTTGACTTTGCTTCGTGGTACAAAGCAGTGCCAGGCATCATGCTGAGCACTCAACAAAATATTTGCTTAATCCTCACAGCAACCCTGTTAGGCAAATGATATTTTGTAGATAAAGAAACTGAGGCACAAAGAGGTTAAGTAACTGCCCAAGGTCGTACAGAAAGTAAAAAGCAGAGCCAGGCTTTGAACTCAGATGATCTGCCTGCACTTTACATTTTTACCATTGAGATCTGTTTTGTGCCAGACACTTTAAAGACATTTTATGTCATTGAAGTGAGAAAAGCAGTCACCTTTCCCCCGTCCCATAGATGAGGCATGCTGGCAGGTGTTAAGGGGCTCACCTGGGCTCACAGAGGGAGCCAGTGGAGAAGCCATGCCTCTTCTCTGGCTTTAACTCTTTTGCCTTTGATGGAGTTTAGCTGTTTGTAAACTTTAAGGGCGTACATTTAATTTCTGATTAGGTCTCTGCCTGACCTGGGACCCTAGGCTGCCCATTAAAGACACAAAGGAGGGAGCCTGCTGGGGGCCAGAACAGGGAAAGGCTTCCTACCCCATTCCTTTCTCTCTCCTTGGCCAAGATGTCATTGATGTCTTTGCGTACTCAGCCCTGCCCACAGTGGGGGGGGGGGTGCGGGGGTGCTGGGCAGAGGGTTACCCTTGGAGCCACTGGTGGCAGAACTGGTCCACGCTCCCTAACCACAGTCCTTCAACTGTCCCTCTCCCAGCAATCCTGCAGGGAGGGGGCAGGGCTGTTCTTAAGGCCAAGGTTATTCCCGCCTCTAGGCTCCTTTCCTCTTGCTTCCCTCCCCCTCTCGCAGGTTGAGTGAACCAGCCAGATTCTGGGATTTGTGGGAAAGGGAAACAATGGCAACCTCTCCTACTTATTCTCCTACCCAGAGAACTAACTGTTGCTGCGACAACCCACCCCCACAGAGCAGCTTGAAAAAAAAAGCTTTAGGCAAGGAAGGGGAAGTCATGGGTTCAAGTCCTGGCTCAGCTCCTGAATCATTCGAGATCTTGAGCAGAGCCCTGACTTTCTGTTGGCCTCAGTTTTTCTGCTTCTTGGAGGATGAGGGGCCAGGGCTTGTGGGATCAGATAGTCCTAGTAACAGTAGTCTAAAGAATCTCAATCCATGGCCCGGGAGCTGGGACTGGGATCTCCGGGCTTTGCCCCAGGGTGATCTGAATTGAGCAACGAGGAAGCTGTACTTGTGACCCCGGGGCTGGGCAGAGAATCTGATGTGTATGTGTTGAGAGGGGTAGTGGGGGACCTGAATCCCCCTGGGAAGAGAACTGGGTTGGAGTGGCTTTTGAGGCTGCATCTCTCCTGAGGATTTATCCCCTTTCTGTTTCCAAAGAGATGGTATGGAATGAGTGTTTCTTTTTCTGGCAAGAAAGCCTTGCTTTTTTCTGTTCTGGGGAGCGATGCTGTCACAGTCAGGGAATCCCACTGTCACAGGACTACAGACTCTAGTTTTCAGATTCATTTCCCATCAACATGGTAAAACTCAACCCCCTGAGTCCTGGGGACCACCAGAGAGGCCAAGGATAGTAAAGGCAAGAGAATCACAAAGCTGAATCTGACCTATCCAGTCTGATGCTAAGCGCCATCAATGAACTGTGCAGGCCCTGCTCTAAGGGAGCTCTCAGGCTGAGCTCACAGGAAGGAGGGAGACAGATTAATAACTCTGGTACAGGAGGGTAAGTGTTATTAGGACCCAGGATGGGCTTCCTGGAAGTCTTTTTTTTTTTTTTAAGATTTTATTTACTTATTTGACAGAGAGATAGAGACAGCCAGCGAGAGAGGGAACACAAGCAGGGGGAGTGGGAGAGGAAAAAGCAGGCTCCCGGCAGAGCCAGGAGCCCGATGCGGGGCTCGATCCCAGGACCCTGGGATCATGACCTGAGCCGAAGTCAGATGCTTAACGACTGAGCCACCCAGGCACCCCGGAAGAGTCTTCATTAAGGAGTGACGTGATCAGATTTGTTCTCTGGAAAAACTACTACTTCTGTTTCTTCTTTTTAAGATTTTATTTTTGGGGCTCCTGGGTGGCTTAGTCGGTTAAGTGTCTGCCTTCAGCTCAGGTCATGATCTCAGGGTCCTGGGATTGAGCCCCACTTTGGGCTCCCTGCTCATTGGGAGTCTGCTTCTCCCTCTCCCTCTGCCTGCCACTCTGTCTGCTTGTGCTCTCTCTCTCTCAAATAAATAAATAAAATCTTAAAAAAAATAAAGATTTTATTTTTAAGTCATCTCTACACCCAACGTGGGGCTCAAACCTACAATCCCTAGATCAAGAATCACACGCTCTACTGGTTGAGCAAGCCAGGCGCCCATGGAAAGGCCACTTTGAATTGGAGGGGATACATGCTGTGTCCTCTGGCTGGAATGCCTCTCTCCACCGCTTATTCTGGCTAAGTTCTACTTAACCTTTATGTCTCAGCTCATGTACCTTATTGTAGGAAGCATTTTCCTATCTGGCTTGGTTGGGTTATGGCCTTCTAGATAGCCACAGCCCTCTGGATAGCAGTTGTTTCCCCTAGCGTTTGCCACACTGAATCTTAAGTGCCTGTATCATTGTCTTATCTTACCCATAAACTGTGAACTCTCTGAGGTTAAGAAATGGTATGTTTTCTTCCTTTGACACAATGCAATGCCTATAAGAAACACTCAATAAATACTGTTTTATAACTGAATGGATTAATTCTATCTTAAGGAAGAGCAGGGAAGACTTCCTAGAGGAGGACTGGTATTTGAGGCTGGGGCTTGAAGGATGAATAAAGTCAGAGGGAATTCCAGTTCAAGATGGCAGATTGAACACATGCATTTACCTCCATTTCTTTCTGAAACGTCACTAAAAAGCTAGTAGAAGGATTATTTTAAAAGCCATGAAACCATTATGACAACAAAAACAGGAGAGAAGATGATAGGAACAAAATTTTGGAAGCTGAAAAGCAGAAGGAAGAATGGTGACTTAGAAGACCTGAAGAAAGCTGAATTCCAAGCCAGCAGCAAGGAAAGCTGAAATGCAACACATTTTGCAGTACAGAAACCCTCAAAGTCTCAGGAGTTGGAAGCACCAGATCTTTCTGGAACTGGGGGCACAAGTGAAGCTGAAAACAAAAGGGTTTGTGACTGTTTAAGAATCATACTCTAAGAACCCCTCCCTAACGGGGCAACCAGGTGTCTGCCCCCTTTTTATCCTAACAGAAGATTGGAGGTGTAAGCTTTGGAAGAGAATAGCAGAGGGAAGGGAGGAAGGGGAAGGGGAAGAAAGGAGGGAAGAAAGGAAGGAAGGAGACAATATAGTAGGAGAAGCATTTTTAGAATGAGAAGTTTTATTTAATACATTTAGTTTGGTTATGGACTAGGACTGTTGGTTTCACTGTTAATTTATTTGTCCCCAGTATGAAATAATTTAAGGTAATCTCTTTTATTGTATGTCATTAAAAATCTGTATAGTCTGTGGTATTTCAGTTATTTATGTCCATATCTCCTTATTGAAACTGCAAGTTTCTATCAAGCAGAGACAGTTTCTCCATGATCTTTGTAATTATTAGACAACCCTGGTGCCAAATAATCATTTGTTTAATTGAATTAGAGTTGTGCTATTATTCCAAAATCACAAATACTTTCAGGGACAGAATTTTGTTCTGTGCTTCCGCCATGGTGAATAAGTTGACCATAGTAATATGGAAAGCCCAATAGCTACCATTCGTGAACTGATACTTGTCAGGCAGTATCTTACACATGTTAATATGTTCCTTTCGTTTTAAAAAATAAACCTTTAAATGAGATAGTATCTCATTTTCCAATGAAGAAATGAAGGTTTAAAGGGGAAAAATTCCAATTTCCTGTGATTTGTTAATGGCAGAACTGGAATTTGAATCCAGGTCTGTTTAATTCCAGTGCCGGTATTAGTCTCAATGTACAAATACTTGGTTGTGTTCTGGTTTATCATTCTAGATGTAAGACAGTTCTGTCCTGAGTAATAAACATTTATCAATTGATATCTATTTTTAAAAAACTAGAACTGAAGGTCTCCAGATTGAGAGACAACAAGTAAAGTTGAGGGCAAGAGAGATTAAGTAGGGGCACCTAGGTGGCTCAATCAGTTAAGCATCCAACTCTTTATTTTTTTTTAAGATTTTATTTATTTATTTGACAGAGAGAGAGAGAGACAGCCAGGGAGAGAGGGAACGCAAACAGGGGGAGTGGGAGAGGAAGAAGCCGGCTCCCCACGGAGGAGCCCCATGCGGGGCTGGATCCCAGGACCCCGAGATCACGCCCTGAGCCGAAGGCAGATGCTTAACGACTGAACCACCCAGTTGCCCCAAGCATCCAACTCTTGATTTCAGCTCAGGTCATGCTATCAGGGTGGTGAGATCGAGCCCCACGTGGGGCTCCATGCTCAGTGGGGAGTCTGCTTGAGATTCTCTCCCTCTCCCTCTTCCCCACCCCCACCTTTGCCCCCCNCCCCGCTCCCTTGCACACACACTCCATCTCTCTCTCTCAAATAAATAAATAAATAAATAAATCTTTTAAAATAAGAGGGATTAAGTAAAAATGTACTAAACTTTATTAAATACCCTTCCAGCCTTTCCCCTTACTTGGCGGCTTTGCTTGCATTATATTCTTGAGATGGGTAGAATATGGTGAAGATGGTGAACCCAAGAGAAAAGCATAAGAGATACTGACTTGAGGGCTAACCCTAATAACCCAGCTGGGTAATTCCCAGTGAGGCTGAGTTGGCAAGCCTCACATACGTACATAAAGTTTGCAGTCAGCTTTTTAGAGACACTCTGAATATGAGCAGTGGCTAGAGGCTGTAAGACATCTGCTGAGACCCTCTGACTCTATAGACAGAAAGAAACATGAAAAACACCTTGGGTGAAATGGAGAGAATACTGGGAGATGAGAACTTATCAAAAACATAGATTGTATCCTTAAGAAGATAAGGGGTATTGCAGCCACAGCAGGAAGCTATAAAAAGGAAAACATTCAGGAGAGCCTTGGTGGCTCAGTCCATTAAACCTCTGACTCTTGATTTTGGCTCAGATCATGATCTCAGGGTTGTGGGATTAAGCCCCATGTGGAGTCTGCTGGGAATTCGCTCTCTCCCTCTGTCCCCCCAACCTCCCCCCACCCCGCTCGCTCATGCACGCACTCCCTCTCTCTAGTAAATAAATAAATCTTTAAAAAATGTTTCTTTTTTTTTAAAGATTTTATTTATTTATTTGACAGAGATAGAGACAGCCAGTGAGAGAGGGAACACAAGCAGGGGGAGTGGGAGAGGAAGAAGCAGGCTCCCAGCGGAAGAGCCTGATGTGGGGCTCGATCCCACAACACCGGGATCACGCCCTGAGCCGTAGGCAGACGCTTAACCGCTGTGCCACCCAGGCGCCCCTAAAAAATGTTTTTTAAAAAGGAAAACATCGGGGCGCCTGGGTGGCTCAGATGGTTGAGTGTCTGCCTTTGGCTCAGGTCCTGATCTCTGGGTCCTGGGATCAAGCCCACATCTGGGCTCCCGGCTCAGCAGGGAGTCTGCTTCTCCCTCTGCCTCTCCCCCTGCTCATGCTCTCTCTCTCTCTCTCTCTGTATCTCTCTGTCTCAAATGAATAAATAAAAAATCTTAAAAAAAAAAGGAAAACATTCAGAGAACTAGAACAACTCTTAGAAATAAAAACATGATAGGAAAAGATGAAAAACTCAATAGAAGCATTGATAATGTTGAAATATTGCAGAAACTAGAACAAATACAGAAAAAGATGGAAAGGGGGGGAAAGGATCCATCCAGGACGCCCTCTACTCAAATAACAGGATTTCCAGAAAAAAAACAGAATAATAGTGGAAGAGAAATAATCATCAAAGAAATAAAGAAAATCTCCCAGAACTGAAGGACATGAGTCTCTAGTTTAAAAGGGCCCAACATGGGGCTCCTGGGTGGCTCAGTTGGTTAAGTGGCTGCCTTCACCTCAGGTCATGATCTCAGGGTCCTGAGATCGAGCCCTGCATCGGGGAGTCTGCTTCTGCCTCTGCTGCCCCACCCCCGCTTGTGCTCTCTCTTTCTCTCTCTCGAATAAATAAATAAAATCTTTTTTTAAAATAAAATAAATAAAAGGGCCCAAAAAGGGGTGCCTGGGTGGCTTAGTCGGTTGAGCCTCCAGCTCAGGTCATGTTCTCCCCCCGCCACCCCAGTCCTGTGTCAGGGTCTTCACTCAGAAGGGAGTCTCATCTTCCCCTCTCCCTCTCCCTCTGCCCCTCCCCGTCCCTCCAAAATAAATGAATAAATCTTTAAAACATAAAAGGACCAACAAGTGGCCAATTCAATGGATGAAAATAGACATACCACAGCAAATTATTAGGATAATTTAGAACACCGGTACCAAAGAGAAGATCCTGGAAACTTCCAGAAAGAAAAGGAAGATGGTCCCATACAAACGACCAGGAATCACAATGGCATCAGACTTTTCAAGTGTAACACTGAAAATTAAAAGACAATGGAACAATGCCTTAAATCCTGAAGAAAAATTATTTTTAACCTAGAATTCTATACCCAACAAACTGTCAACAGTGTGAGGGGAGAAGAACAGCATTTTAAAACGTGGGGAATCTTCAACAAATGTACCTCAGACTTTCTCAGGAAGCTACTGGAGCACCTGGAGGAAAAGCACCACACACACAATGAGGGAGTAAGTCAAGGAAGAAGACATGGACCCAGGACACAAGGGATCCAACTCAGGAAAAGAGGCGGAGGGATCCCCAGGATGCTAGTGCAGGGGGATCCCCGGATGACAGTTTTGCAACGTGCTCAGATTGGAGCAGATCAGAAGGCTCCTGAAGAAGTGCCTCTAAGAACATGGAATAGATAGAATGTGTGATATTCTTAAATGCCTTGAGAGGAAAGTTCAGACAATTGGGAGAGGGTTTGGGGATGTCTTACTGATCACTATGTAGAAAACAAAGCAAAAGAGGAGGAGGAGTCATGTAGTAGTAATACAACAATAATGGGATAATTATATAAGCTATGATACGTATCATTTACTATTATTCTAAGGTGTAATTCTAAGGAATAATAATAATTACTATTTTGGGGGACGCCTGGGTGGCTCAGTTGATTAAGCGTCTGCCTTTGGCTCAGGTCATGATCCCAGGGTCCTAGGATCAGCTCCCACATCAGGCTCCTTGCTCAGTGAGGAGTCTGCTTCTCCCTCTGCCTCTGCTGCTCCCCCTGCTTGTGCTCTCTCTCGCTTTCTCTCCCTCTCTGACAAATAAATAAATAAATAAAATCTTAAAAAAATAATTTAAAAATTATTATTATCATTATTCTATGGAAAACATGAAATAAGAAATGAAAAGTAGTAAACTGTACAACTTAGCTGTGAATAGCATTTCCAAATCCTTATAAGGTAATCACCGAGTAACTCATTTTATTGCATATGTTGGGAATACAGGGAGATGGGAAGGGTGTCTGTATGGCAGAGGAGCGGGTAGTAGCATGAGTTAAATCCTTAACCTCCATCATCTGGGAAGTCAATAGAAAACACCTAAAACTTAAAAGTCAGTAAATCGCGTGTTATTTGGAGATTCGAAGGTAAGTACCAAAATAAACAGCCAAAAAAAATGAATAATAGTTGTTTCTGGGGAGTGAGATTTAGGATTAGGATGGGGACCTATTACTTTTATGATAAATCTTACAGAACCGTTTTCCTCTTTAATTCATGGGCAGCCATTACTTTGATTACAAGGAAACCAAATACAACGAAATCAGAAAGTCATGTGTGACAAGACCAGGGGCTCCCGGGGCAGTAAACTAGAGGTGAAGCTGGAGAGACACGCAAGGGTCGTATCATGCAGCTTTGGAATGCTGGCTGCTGAAGGGTTCAGATTTTCTTCTCTAAGAGCAGTGCAAACCCAGAAAGGCTCTGGAGCAGGGGAGGGACAGATTCAGACTTGTGTTTGGGGAAGATAACTTAGGCATCTGAGCTGGGAGGGACCCTGGAGATTTCCTGGTAAATCAGACTTACTCCCAGTACAGAAGGGAGACAGGTGTGTGGTGAAGAGAAGCCCTGAATCCCCAGCCAGCAGGATTCTGACCCTTTGAACAACAGCTGCTGACATCCTGAAGGGACTGGGGGGCCAGGTTAGCTTCCTCTTTCTTCCCCAGCCCTTGCCTCCCTTTGGCCCTACTTCCTAATTAACACCAGGCTCCCTATCAGGCTTTTCTTTGAATATGGACTGTTTCAATAGTTAATACCGTACCTATGGAAGTACGATCAGATTTCAATACTCAGCATTTACTGAGACCTTACTCTGTGTCAAGCACTGTGTTGAGTACGTAATAAACAGCATCTCAAAATTCTCACGGCCATCTGTGAGAGGAGTGATTAGCCCTGTTTTACAAACAAGGAAACCAAGGCTCGAAGAATAAGGAAGTTGTCCATAGTCGTCTAGCTAAACAGTGGTACAACTGAGATTTTTTTTAAGATTTTTTTTTTAAAGTAATCTCTGCACCCAGCATGGGGCTCGAACTTACAAACCTGAGGTCGAGAGTTGCATGCTTCACTGACTGAGCCAGCCAGGTGTGCCCCAGCACTGAGATTTTAAACAGCAATCTATCTGCTTCTAAAGCCCACACTCTAAGCCAGCCGTGCTTCCATTTCCAGGCTTCTTGAAGTCGAAACATGGTTGGTTGGACTACAAAGTGGGGCCTCTGGAAACATTCGGGAAAGCCATGGCTCAGAACCTCGGACTGATTCCTTCTCCCACTCCCCCAGGCTTACCTGCGAGCCATCGATGTGAAGATCCTGCAGCAGCTGCTGACCTTGAATGAGGGCATCGAGGCTGTGCGCTGGCTGTTGGAGGAGAGGGGGACATTGACCAGCCGCTGCAGCAGCCTCACCAGCAGCCAGTATAGCCTGACAGGCGGGAGCCCGGGCCGCTCAAGGCGAGGCAGCTGGGACAGCCTGCCAGACACCAGCGCCACTGACCGGCTGGACAGTCTCTCCATTGGCAGCTTCCTAGACACGGTGGCCCCCAGCGAGCTGGATGAACAGGGCCCTCCTGGGGCTCCCCGTCCTGAGATGGACTGGGCCAAGGTTATCCCCAGTGGGGACAGGGCCAGGACTGAGGTGGACCTGACAGCCAGCAGGCTAGGAAGCTTGAGGGCTGAGTGGAAGCCCCCCGGGGAGGGGCTCCGAGGAGGACCTCCTGGGCCACTAGAGGATGAAAGTGCCAAACTGGGCTTTGAGACCCACTGGTACTGGCAGTGCCAGGATGATGTGACCTTCTTATAACAACTTTCCCACCCTTTTGTATTCCTATGGCTCTTTCATCACTAGGCCCTGGTCTCCCTAAAATTTATTCTCCCTCATTCTGGGTCTAGGAAGAGGCTGCACTGAAATCAGTTACCATGGAAACTTGGCCGTATCATCCTTCTGGTCCCTGAGGAGGCTCTGCCTTTATCCCTTAATTATTGGGACCCTAGAGCTATTTCCACAGATACATTGACCCTAGAGGCGTGACCTGTGGCTTCTGGTACAGTAGTATCTTCCCCTCCCCTCTGCAACTAGGTAAGGATTTGAGGGATTTAGGACACCTAAGAGATCGCTGATGAAGAGATGGCGGTGTAATTACCTCACCCAACATCTAGGAGTCTTGGCCCCCCTCTTGGCCAAGATGGAGAACTGTGGAGGGACATGGACGGACATTCAGGGCCAACCCTCCATGGATTGGCCCTCCCAGAAGCCTTTGGGATCGGTAGAACCATCCCTTCCTGTCTGGTGAGTGAGGTCATTTCCTGCCAGGATGGATTAGCCTTTCCTCTGTACCAGTCTCTCAGGGTTGGTAGGTCAGTGTAGGGGTTGCTGAGCCCCTGCTGCTAGGTGAGGCCATACTGTTTTTTCTCCATACCCTTTCCCCTTCCTGGTAGGAAAGCTGCTCACAGTCAGAAGTTTGTGCTTCTTTTCAGAAAGATTCTTACTTTTTAAACGGGGTGTTCTCATTTTAATTCTAGAGGGTCTCATTTCCTCCGTGGCCACATCCTGGTCTGATGCCAGCACTCGTGTATCTGTGCTTTTAGGGAGGGAAATGCAGGGGCCTCTCTCTCAAAAGTTTGTCTGGCCTGCCCTGTTTGGTCCCCTGTCTTTTGCTGGCCCTGGGTTGCCCCCATTCTTGTATTTTGGCTCCAAATCTGTCTGCCAGGAGGTTCAGCCTTTGTGTCTCCACACCTTCTTGGTTTCCACTTCCACAGGCCTTTTATATGCAGATGAGTCCCCCATCCACATCCCCCCCATTGCTGATGGAAATCAGAGGGAGGAGAAGCTTGAAGTCTCTGAGCTCTGGGGGTGTATCATAATTTCCAAAGGGAGGGAGGTGTCCTCTCTGATCCTGTGATTTCCCTTCCCCCATCCTGCCCCAGACCTTCCACCATTTGGTCACAAGGATGCCTGCCAGAGGCTGAGACACAAGAAATCCCCTTGTCTGTGTTACAATGGGTGGTGGTGGTGGGGGGTGTGTGGCAGGGAAAGACAGAGGCTCTTTGGTCCTAGGGCCCACATCCTGGGAGGGGGGAAGATCCAGGGGAAGGCTGCTTTCCTTCCTGCCTTAGAGCAAGCCCTAGACTCCTGGGACCTGAGGAGAGAGCAGGAGACCGGCTCGGCGCCTGGGTGCTAGGGCCCTAGTGAATTACAGCAAAGAAAGAATTCACAGAAGCTGCCAACGTGGGGCCCAAGGAGGGGACAGGTGGGGGGGGTGGGCTGTAACTGATGTCAGGGAATGAAGTCTTGGAGATTAACCCTTTGAACCCCAGCTAACTGCCCATGTTTTGGTCCTTGTCTTTCCTGGGGCCTGAAACTAATTATTGGAAGGCAGAAAGGAGAGAAAAGGATGTCGGATGATCCTTGCTTAGTTGCTGTGCCATCTTTCATGAAGGAGTCTTCCCCAAATCCTAGAATAACTCCTGCAATTTCCTTACTTTTCATTCTATGCTGGAGAAGGAAGGAAGCCAAGTTCATCTCTACTTCCCCTAAATTCCTCAAGTTTTGTTCTGCAAGCACCACTCCAGTCCTTCTGGGGCAATACATTCAGCCTGTGGCTCTCCCCTAAAGACTCTCTCTCCTCCCATCCCCTCAAAGTGATCAAAGTCTCTGAAGTATATTCTTAGCCTCTCCTCCTTTGCTACCTACCAGCCCTCTCCATACCACCTCTCCTGGTCTTGGGGCTCCTGATTTCCCCTCAGGCTGGGAATTCAAATACCCTTTTCCAGTCCCTACTCTGTTGCCATTTTGTAGTGTGCTATTGGGTAAACTACCTCTTCACTTAGAAGCCTTGTATTCCTTTTTGAAGCTTGCTTGTTTGATTAGGCTACAAACTTCTGAGCTGAAGCGGGGGTGGGGGGGTGGGGGGGTGCTGGTTTTTGCTCGCCCTCTGGTGGCCATTATGTGCCATTGCCAGGAATAGCTGCATAGACCCACAAAGCTGAAGTATATATAGCCTTACAGACCAGCCCCTCAGTGCACAGACAGGCTAGAGAGACAGGCCTAGAGAGGGCAGAGATTTGCCCAGTGTCACCCATTGTAGATCCACGGCAATGCCTGGGTTAGAGAACCCGGATCCATAGGGCCATCACTTGGCCAGCCTGCTTGTTCCCCCCCGCCCCACCCAGTCAACACCACTCAAACCCAAAGGACAGAAAGCAATTTTTCGGGTTTAATATTTGGGTTAGCCCTACCCTAGAGAGGCAGCTCAGTGTTTGGAGAAAGAACTATAGGCTCTAAGGAAAGAACCTTGGGCTTGGATTGGGTAGAGGGTTCATGAATCTGAACTGCAAATATAAGAAAATTATCCTGGACCAACTATTTTTCCAGGAAGGGCCAGCAGGCCCAGATATGATGGAGGCAGAGAGCTCAGCATTTCAGACCTGGAGGTTAGAAGTGGGGTGGGGGATGGGGAGCTTTAAGATGAGGAAATCCAGAGGGGTCCTGTGGACTTGGGGAGCTCCACAGTTCAAGGGAGTGCAGACGGTTGGATAGGCACAATTGGGTAAAGGCACAATTGGCTCGTGGCAGCCGCAGAAACAACGCCTAGGAGGGTAAAGGGTGGTGCTGCCTGCATGATGGACCATCGAGGAGATATGAGACCACATGAGTGGGCAAGAGTAAGGGCCCGCATTTAGGATGGGATGGTAAGGTTGAGCACTGGGCAGACTGGAAGCTCAGCGGCAGCTTGGGTGAGAAATGCTCGGGGCTTGTAGCAGACAGGCTCACTGTGTGCACGGCGCCGGGCACTACTGGTGCTCAGTAACACCTGTTGAATGAATGGAAGAACAAATGTGTGTAAACCCACAAGGAGATGTGACTTGTTTTTTTTTTTTTTTAAAGTAGGTAATTAGGTAGTAGTAGGTAATTTAAAACAGTATTCTATTTAATTCTTAGCAATCCTATAAATAATGCATTATTAACAATGTATTGTTGCTTAGACATTTGCTCAAGGTCAGATAGGTAATAAAACAACTGTAATATGAACCTGGGTCAGTCTGGCTGCTTGGGCTTCCAGAAAGTCTTCTCTGATCTGCCACTCTTCAGTGTCACAGACGTTCCTCTTCTAGGAGAACAGTACCGCAGCAGGGCCGAGGTACTAACCTCCTACTGTTGCTGTAATGAATTACCACAAACTTCACGGCTAAAAACAGCACAGCTTTAGTACCTGACAGCTCTGGAGGTCACAAGTCCCAAATCGGTTTCACTGGGCTAAATTAAAGTCAAGGTGTTGACCTGTCTGTATTCCTCCTGGAGACTCCAGGGGAGAATTCATTTCTTTGCCTTTTGCAGCTCCTAGAGGCTGCCTGCATTCCTTGACTCATGGCCCCTTCCTCCATCTTCAAGGCAGCAGATGTCATTTTCTCTCCTCTCTGACCTCTGCTCCCATCCTTTCATCTCTTTCTAATTCTCTTTCTCTTAGGCTTGTGGTTCTATTGGGCCCCCTGGGATGATCTAGGATCCTCTCCCCATGCCAAGATCCTTCATGTGACCTTCTCTTCTAAGTCCCTTTTGTCATCAAAGGTAAAATATTCATGGGCTTTGAGGATTAGAACATGAACATCTTTGGAGGAAGAGCCATTATTCAGCCTACTAAAGGCAGAGATGGAGGGTGGGCAGATGGAGACACGCTGGCCCAGAACGAGCCCCTGTGTTTGTCCAGCCTCCCTCAGCCTGGAGTGAAGGGTGGTGGGAGGGTGGTGGCCCAGGGGAAGGTGGTCAGGTCCAGGCCCCATGTCTGGAGAATGCATCACCACTACCAGGGACAGATGAGACTGAAGGAAGGGAGAAATTCTCAGCTTAGGGAATCTTCAGGCTTGACACTTTCCTGGTGAACATGGTGGAGGGTTCCAGCAGGTTCTGTCCTCGACACTACCTCCTCTTTAGAACCATGCTGTGCTCCTCAAGGTGGAAGATAATTACCAGCAAACTAGCCTGGGCTCTCTCTGGAAAGGGTAGATTCGTTGTCACCTTTTTGTTTTTATTTTTTTTAAGATTTTATTTTACTTATTTGACAGAAAGAGCACAAGCAGGGGGAGCAGCAGGCAGAGGGAGAGGGAGAAGCAGGCTCTCACTGAGCAGAAAGCCCGATGCGGGGCTCCATCCCAGGACCCTGGGTTTCGTGACCTGAGCAGAAGGCAGACGCTTAACCGACTGAGCCACCCAGGCGCCCCTCCTTGTCAGCTTTTTAAATTATTATTTTTTATTCCTTAGCAAGTTAAACCACGCTCTTCAGAGCATGGTGAACTCTCATCCTCAGTTGATACTAGGCCCCTTTATTGCTTTATTTTCTTCTTTGGATCCTTGAGCCCTATTCTCATTCCTCTCCCTGACCTAGGCATGCCCTCTAATGTTTTAGTATGTGTTTGGATATGTTTGTATCTTTATTGATATATAATTGCATACTTGTATGTTTTAATATATATAAATGGTATTCTTTTACAATAAGCTAACTTCCATAACGAATTGCCCCATATTTCAGTGTTTTAACACAATAAAGATTTATTTTTCACTTACAGGGACGCGCAGGTGTTCCTGCTTGGACTCCTCTCTTCCACTGTTCATGTCAGGTCCCAGGCTCCTTCTGTTTTTCAGGCGGTGATAGCCTGATTCTGCATCATAGAGTTCCTGTCAACTCTTTTGCCAAATTGTTTTGACATCCATTAATACCCATTTTATTGATTGGTTATTTCACTAGAGATTACAAAATGATGACTTTTCTCATGCTATTATGCCCTCTTTTATTAGTTCTAACCTATACAGAAACACTTCACATCCTCTAGGAGTATTTCATTACCCTAAAATAATGTTTAAACCAGAAGAGCAAGATGAATGCTTAAGTCTTTTCCCTTATTTATCCTTTTTAAAGTAGTAAATCGATGCCCTAGCAACTTGGTGTTTGATGATTTTGTTTTGTTTTGCTCTCTCTTTAAATTATTATTGTGAATTTGTAGTTTTTAATATATTTAATCTTTTAATCACTTACAGTTGTTTTGTTTTATATAAAATTTCAAGCATAGACAAAAGTAGACAAAATAGTACAGTTGACTCTTGAACGATGCCATAGGTTAGGGGCACTGACCCCCTGCCCAGTTGAAAGTCCGCATGTAACTTTTGACTCTGCAAAAACTTAACCGTTAATAGCCTAATGTTGACTGAAAGCCTTACTGATGACAGTCAATTAAACATATTTTGTGTGTTCTCTGTATTATATATTTTTCTTACAATAAAGTAAGCTAGAGAAAAGAAAATGTTATTAAGAAAATCATAAGGAAGAGAAAATACATTTACAGTACTATACTGTATTTACAAAAACAAAATCCATGTATAAGTGGACCTGTACAGTTCACACCCATTTTTCAAGGGTCGACTGTATAGTATACAAACCCCCACATACACACACACACACACACACACACATACACACAGTAAAATACCTCATGAGTATATATTAATACTTTCAATTCAAATTCAAGATTAAAGGGCTTTTACTCAATCTCTTGTCTAGCTCCTTTTTTCTGTACAAAGAATCCTGGTTTTCAAGGACACAGGTGATAATAGAATTAGAATACTCCATAATTACTCATTTCTTTTATCTCATCCACAAAGCACTCTCAGAATAACAATATTAATACTACCACCAATATGATTAGTGAAAACATTAAGAAAGTATTTTGCAAATGCATTTCCCACTCTTTACCTCATTAAAAAACTTTGTAGTAAATCATTGTCAGGGAATATAATCATTATATAATATATCTCCCCTTCTTAGCCCTTCTATAAGTTTTAGTTCTACAAGTAATCTTATAATTAACATTAATCTCTAGTCTTTACATCATTCTACTCACTTTGGTTGTCGGAAGCTGATTTTCTAGTAGATTCCCCAGGAAGGGCACTTGACAATACTATTCTCTGAGACCTTGCATGTTGATAAGTTTGTGCCCTTTATACGTACAAAGTCTGTTTTGCTAGGTTCACACTTTCCTTTCTTGGGTCTCTTAAATGTTACTTCATTTTCTTCTGGCATAAAGTGTTACTGTTAAAGCCTAATGATGATTTCATTTTTCCTCTGTGTGCGCGTGTGGTGTGTGTGTGTGTTTAGATGCCCAAAAGATTTTTTCATTTTCTTTTAAGTTCAGTCATTTTAGGGGCACCTGGCTGGCTCAGTCATTGGAGCATACGACTCTTGATCTCAGGGTTGTGAGTTCAAGCCCTTCGTTGGGTGTAGAGATTACTTAAAAATAAAATCTTTAAAATAAAATAAACTTCATCGTTTAATTAGAATTTCTCAGTGCTGGTCATTTTGGGACCACATTCTCAGCTTTGCAGTATGCTCTCTGAATACATAGTTTCAAGTTTTTCTTTATTTCAGGAAACTTTCTTGAATAGTTTTTAGTATTCTGTTCCTTTGCTCTGGTTTTCTTCTGGGACTCATCTATCTAATTTTTTTATCTTTTTGCCTATTTTCATTATTTGTCAACGTCTAACTCTTTATCTCTTCATATTTTTTTATTTTAAACATTTCCTCTTTTCCACAGATGTCGCAGATAGAAGCATCATCTCGTGTCCACTGTTCTTGCATTCTTTCTAGTTTAGTCTTCACTTCTGAAATGATTTTTTTCTTTCATTTCTCATTCCATCCTGAGTACTGTTGCATCATGTCTGAATTTTTCTAATTCTGATTTATGTTGTCCCTTCATGTATCATATCATGTTCTTAGTGTCTTTTGGCTTGTTTTGAAATAGAAGTTACCAGTTTTGGTCTGTTTTGTGGCGTGCCTTTCTCATGTGCTTCATTATCCATAGTAATGTGACTTTTATGGTTCTTTTACAACTTTATACGGGATTTGACCTTGATACTTTTCTATTGTTCATTTTCTGTGAAATTAGTTTTCCTGAACTTAAAAAATGAGGTAGGGTTCAGAAAAGCTTGTATCACATCACAGAGCTCCCTTTTCTGTTACTTTATCCGGCTTGCTTTCTGGGATATCCCGGCTCTGTTCCCCTCCTCTAGGCTGGTAGCCTCTTCCCTTTCCTTCCTCTGTGTTGTCCCCACCCTACTACATTTTGATTCCACTTCTCCTCGGGGTGGGGCTTGGTACTAGAAGGAAGCCCTGGTGGGGCAGTGTGACAGTTCGTAGGAGCCAGACCTGCCCCAGTGCCTTTGCCCTTCTCACTGCAGGCCCTTGGCACTCACCTGCTATTTTAGATGGCAGATCCCTCCTAGGTTCATTTACTTTTCTCAGTTGGCCTATCTAGATTCCGGTGACCATCTGGAGGCTTTTTTTGAGTTCTCCTGGTCTTATTCTGTCAGAGGCCATCCCTTTGTTCCCTTCTTTCGCTTGCACAGATGCTGATCCTGTGCGGGTCTGGTGACTGTTAGTAGTTTTTCCCACTTGCTTTTATCAGGGGATTGTGGAGATGCCTCTGTCACCAAATTTTGTTGTAAATCTTGTCCATGTTTTTTGTTTGTTTTTTCTTTTTACTTTTATCTCCAGTCACCGCATAAGTTTTTATGTGGGGACCTGAAGACATAGAACTGTGCTGCCACCATTGCCGGCATCTTCCCAGAATCCTCTCCCTTTTATCCTTTGATGTCTGTAAAACTTGTAGTCATATCCTCTCTTCCATTCCTGATATGAATAATTTGTGCTTCTTTTTTTTTTTTTAAGATTTTATTTATTTATTTGACAGAGAGAGAGCCAGCGAGAGAGGGAACGCAAGAGGGGGAGTGGGAGAGGAAGAAGCAGGGTCCCAGCGGAGAAGCCCGATGCGGGGCTCGATCCCAGGGCTCTGGGATCACACCCTGAGCTGAAGGCAGATGCTTAACGACTGAGCCACCCAGGTGCCCCTAATTTGTGCTTCTTTATTTTATTCTTGATCAATCTTCCTAGGAGTTTACCCAGTTTATTAATATTTTTAAAGAACTAGCTTTTGGCTTTGTTAATTTTCTCTGTTGTTCATTTTGTAGTCATAGAATTTTAATCTTTATTTCCTTTATTCTATTTTGGGTTTAATTTGCTCATCTTTATCTAGTTTCTTAAGCGGAAACTTAGATAATTGATTGTTATCTCTTTATCTCTGTTATCTCTATTCTATCTCTATTTTACAATATAAGCTATAAATTTCTCTTTAAGCACTGATTTACCCACATTTCATACTTTCGTTTTTTGTTTTTTGTTTTTTTTGAGACAGAGAGAGCAAGCAGAAAGGGCAGAGGGAGAGAGAATCTTAAGCACGCTCCATGCCCAGCACAGAGCCCTACTCGGGGCTCAATCCCACAACCCTGAGATCATGACCTGAATAGAAATCAAGAGCCAGATGCTTAACTGACTGAGCCACCCAGGTGCCTCCATCTCATACATTTTTAATATATTTTATTATTATTATCATACAACTAAAAATGTTTTATGATTTCCTTTGCTATTTCTTCTTTGGCCCATGAGTTAATTAGAAGCATATTGCTTACCAGGTTTTTGGGGCTTTTTAGAAAGCTTGTTATTGATTTCTAATTTAAATACAGAAAATATATTCTGTATGATGTCTATTTTTAAAAATTTACTGAGTTTTTTTATGGTCCAGAATATGACCTTTCTGGGTGAATGTTTCATATCCCCTTGAAAAGAATGTGCACTTTGGAGTTGTTTTGTATGATGTCATACAAATGTCAGTTAGGTCAAAGTACTTGATAGTGTTGGTTTAGTGTATCCTTGCTGAATTTTTATCTGCTCCATGCTCAGCTTGAGGATTCTCTCTCTCCCTCTCCCATTGTCCCTCCCCTCCACTCCTGTGCACACACTCTCTCTCTCTCTCAAATAAATAAATAAATCTTTAAAATAAATAAATAAATAAATAAATGTCAGTGGACTAAGCATTGCAATAAAAAAGACAGTCTGAATAAAAAAGCAAGATCAAATTATATGCTGTCTACAAGAGATGCATTTTTAATTTATTTATTGAATATTTTTGACTTACTTATTTGAGAGAGAGAGAGCTCTCACATGCATGCAGGGAGAGGGACAGAGGGAGATGGAAAGGGAGAGAAGCAGATTCCCCGCTAAACACAGAGCCAGACTTGGGGCTTGATCCCAAGACCCTGAGATCATGACCTGAGCCTAAATCAAGAGTTAGTTGCTTAACTGACTGAGCCACTCAGGTGCCCCAAGAAATGCATTTTATTTTAGTTGTTAAAAGGTTTTATTTATTCATTTGAGAGAGAGACAGAGACAGATAGAGAGGATGAGCAGGGGAGGGGCAGCAGACTCCCCTCTGAGGGGGGAGCCCAATGTGAGGGCTTGATCTCAGGACCCCGAGATCATGACCTGAGCCAAAGTCAGATGCTTAACCGACTGAGCCACCCAGGCCCCCAAGAGATCATTTTATTTTTATTTATTTATTTTTTTTTTAAAGATTTTTAAAATTTATTTGACAGAGAGACAGTCAGCGAGAGAGGGAACACAAGCAGGGGGAGTAGGAGAGATAGAAGCAAGCTCCCAGCAGAGCGGGGACCCCAATGCGGGGTTCAATCCCAGGACACTGGGATCCTGCCCTGAGCCGAAGGCAGACGCTTAATGACTGAGCGACCCAGGCCCCCAAGAGATGCGTTTTATTTTATTTATTTTTTTTTAAAGATTTTTTAAATTTATTTATTCGACAGAGATAGAGACAGCCAGCGAGAGAGGGAACACAAGCAGGGGGAGTGGGAGAGGAAGAAGCAGGCTCATAGCAGAAGAGCCTGATGTGGGGCTCGATCCCATAACGCCGGGATCACGCCCTGAGCCGAAGGCAGACGCTTAACCGCTGTGCCACCCAGGTGCCCCAAGAGATGCGTTTTAAATACAAAGATACGAATAAATTGAAAGTAAAACTTTGGGGAAAAATATATCATGCGAACACGCTGATCCAAGGAATATTGGAAATTAGTATCAGGCAAAATAAACTTTAAGACAAGAGGAATTACCAGAGAAAAAGAAAGACATCTTATAATGATAAAAGGATCAATACATACACATAAACTATGCACGCACCTAATAAAAGAGCCTTCAAATTACATGAAGAAAAAAGTTGGTAGAACTAAAAGGAGAAAAACCAAATTCACAATCCTTTTTGGAGATTTTTTTTTAAGTGTATTTATTTATTTATTTATTTATTTATTTTTAAGTAATCTATACCCCCAACATGGGGCTCAAACTCATGACCCTGAGATCAAGAGTCACATAGCTCTTATGACTGAGCCAGCCAGGTGCCCCTATTTGAGATTTTAACACCCCTCCCTTACCGATTGACAGAGTAAGCATTGTACTACTTTACATAAGATATAGAAATCTTGCAGCAGTGTAGTTCCACTTTCCCACTTTGGCCCAGTCTTTGAGGCTACAGATGTGTTATTAACTCCAGAATATGGCTTATAGTGTTTATTTTAACACATAACACACCTGTTAAAGAGATGGAGAGAAGAGAAAAAAGTTAAGCCAGACTTTTAAACTAAACCATGGGATCAGTTTCCTGTGGCTGCTGTAACAAATTACCACAGATGCAGAGGTGTGAACCTATGCAGACAAAATACCTTACAGTTTTGGAGGTCAGAGGTGTGAATTGGGTGTGAATTGGGTCTCAGGCTAAAATCAAGGTGCCATCAGGGCTACATTCCTTCTGGAACCCGTAGGGGAGAAACTGTTTCCTTTCCTTTTCCAGCTTCCAGAGGCCATCTGCTCTTGGACACTGATTCCTCTGCCTACCTCTTCCATTTGTAAGGTCACTTCTGATTTCTTTGGACCAGATAATCCAGGATGATCTCTTCATCTCCAAGTCATCTGATTAGCAGCCATAATTCTCCTTTGCCAAGTAACCTATCACATTCACAGATTCTGGAGATTAAGCCAGGGACATCTTTGATGGGCCATGATTCTGTCTACCACACCCACATATTTATCATTTCTGGTGATCGTCATTCCTTCCTGTAGATTATTTGGTGTCATTTTCCTTTAGTCTGAAGAACTTTCCTTAACATTTTTTGTAGTATGAGTCTGACAGTGATGATTCTCTGTATTTGTTGATCTGAACCTGTATTTATTTTGCTTTCATTTTCTTTTAAAAAATTAAAATAAACTTTATTGAGGTGTAATTTACATATAGTAAAATGAACCTACTTTAAGTATACAGTTTGGTGAGTTTTGACAATATATACACTCATGTAATCATTATCACAATCCATACTTAAACATTTTTGTCATTTCAAAAATGTATCACATGCCCCTTTCCAGTCAGGCGGTCTACTGCCCTGGCTCTAAGCAACCACAGATCTGGTTTGTATCAATCAAAATTAGTTTCTTCTTGATTTTAAAATTTCATATAAGTAGAATAATACAATATGTACTTTTTTAAAAAAAAAGATTTTATTTATTCATGAGAGATAGAGAGAGAGAAAAGCAGAAGGAGAAGAGGGAGCCTGACTCCACTTGGGACTTGATCCCAGGACTCTGGGATCACGACCTGAGCCCAAGGCAGATGCTTAAACAGACTGAGCCACCCAGGCATCCACAATATGAACTTTTTATATCTGGCTTTTTTTGTTCAGCATCATGTTTTTGAGATTCATACATGTTATATGTATCAAGAGTTTGTGACTTGTATTCAATTGTATGAGTATAACACTATTTGCTAACTCATTGACTTATTGATGGATATTTTAGTTGTTTCTAGTTTTTTGCTCTGAATTAAGATTCTGTGAGCATTCATGTACAAGCCTTTTTGTCAACATTTTTTAAAACATTTGTTTATTGAATAAATACCTCTCTTGGATAAATACCTAGGAATGGAATGGATGAGTTCTATGGCAAGTATAATTTTAAAAGACACTGCCAACACTTTTCCCAAATTGCTTGTACCATTTTTACATTCCAACAATGTATATGAGTTCCAGTTGCTCTATATCCTCACCAACTCTTAGTATTGTCAGTCTTTTCAATTTTAGCTATTTTAATAGGTATGTAGAGATATCTAATTTGCATACATTTTCCTTTTTGTCTTTGAAACTATAAATAACAGCTGCATTAAAATTCTTGTCTGCTTATTTTAACACCTGTGTCCTTTTGGGGGCGGTTTTAATTGATGACTTATGCATCACATTTCCTGTTTCTTCACTTGTCTACTATTCTTTGTTGGATGCTGGACATTATAAATGATATGTTTTGGGATTCTAGATTCTGTTATGTTCTTTTGAAGAATGGTTTTTGTTTTAGCAGGAAGCTAACTTGGCTAGACTTTGACTCCAAATTCTCTCTCCAGCAGTGGGCACAAACTGAAATCTTCACCCAGTTTTAAATGTTGGGAGAATTTAATGTGACATAGACATAAAGTGAGCAAATACTGTTGAAAAAAATTGGCACTGATAGACTTGCTTGACACAGAATTGTAAGAAACCTTCAATTTGTTAAAAAAAAAAAAACACACAACAAAAAAAAAACCCCTCAGTATCTGCCAAGTGCAATAAAGTTTAGCTGAATAAAATGAAGTATGCCTGTATAGTTGGAGATTTCAACACCCTTTTCTAAGCATTTAATAGAAGGATGAGACAGGAAATGGGCACAAATATTAGAAATAATAGCACTGTCAACCAACAGGATCTAATAGACATTGTACAATACTCCACCAAGCAACAGCATGATATACATTATTTTAGAGTGCCCACTGTTTTCTTGATACCAAGATAGACCATATCCTGGACCAGGAAACAAATTTCAATAGCAAGAAAAAAAAAAGAATTGAAATCATATAGAGTATATCCTCTAGCCACAGTGGAATCATTAGGAGTCAATAACAGAGAGATGACAAAATTTATTAGCACTTGGAACTAAACACATTTCTAAATAATCCATTGGCCAAAGAGGAAGTTTCAAGGGAAAAAACATATTGACCTGAATAGAAATGAAAATACAAAATATCAAAATCTGTGGGACACAGCTACAGCAGTGTGGAGAGGGAAATTTATAGAATATATTAGAAAAGAGGAAAAATCTCAAATCAGTAACTTAAACTTCTACCTGAAGCATCTGGAAAAAGAAGAGCAAAGTAAACCCAATGAAGGCAGAAGTAAGAAATAATACAGACAAGAACAGAAATCAGTGAAGATGAAACTAATGAGTCTTAATTTATAAAGGTGACTGATATTACAGAGAAATCGATGCCACTGAAAGAGAAGTTTAATGTTACTGCTCATAATTCCCCTAGAAACAAGCAGCACAGCTCACCATGCAGGATCATGGGGGAAGCACCAGTGTCAATCAGGAGGCAGAAAGCAGCAAAGTGAAGCCATAGGCCACAATCTTTATTGGGGTTCCATGGGAAAGATAGGGCAGGGTGGGTAAACAGTTTAGGATTGGTTAATTTGGATAATTCTGGTGACCTTTGGGGCATAAGGGTGGCCTTTGGTTGTCTGGAACCCGGCCCTTGTTGATGTAGGGTAGGGTGAATATTGGCTTGATGTTTGATTAAAAAAAGGAAGTGGTTGGGGGTATAGACTTGGGATTAACTGAAGGATTTATAACATGATTTTCAATGCCTGTGAAAGCTGGATTTCAGGAGAGATGTAAACAACTTTGGTCATTAGTTTGGCCCTATGATTAATGGGTGCCAAATAGACAAATGCAGAAGCTAAGAAAACACAGAAGAAAAACAGAAATAGAGAAAATCAATGAAACAAAGAGTTGGTTTTCTGAAAAGATCAATAAATTGACAAATCTCCAGCAAGACTGTTGAAGGACAAAAAGAAGACACAAATTAATAATATTAGTGATGAGGGGCGCCTGGGTGGCACAGTGGTTAAGCGTCTGCCTTCGGCTCAGGGCGTGATCCCGGTGTTGTGGGATCGAGTCCCACATCAGGCTCCTCCGCTGTGAGCCTGCTTCTTCCTCTCCCACTCCCCCTGCTTGTGTTCCCTCTCTTGCTGGCTGTCTCTATCTCTGTCAAATAAATAAATAAAATCTTTAAAAAAAAATAATAATATTAGTGATGAAACAGGGAATATCACTATAGACCCTGTACACATCAAAAATAGGGTGCTACAAACAACGCTACAAACAACGCTACACACACAAATTCAACAACTTAAACAAAATGGACCAATTCCTCAAAAAATACAAAGTACCACAACTTATCCAATATGAAATAGGTAATTTAATAGTCCCACAGCTATAAAGGAAATTTAATTCATAATTCAAAAATTCCCATAAAAGAAATCTCCAGGTACAGATGGTTTCACTTAAGAATTCCATCAAACATTTAAAGAATTAACAACAATTCTACACAATCTGTTCTAGAAAATAGAAGAAGAGAGAACACTTCCCAATTCATTTTATAAAGTTAGTATCACCCTGCTACCAAAACCAGACAAAAACCGTACAAAAAAGAAACTAGAGACTATTATCCTTCGTGAATATAAATGCAAAAGTCGTTAAGAAAATATTAGCAAATAGAATTCAATAACATATAAAAAGAGGGACACCTGGGTGGCTCAGCTGTTAAGCATCTGCCTTCGGCTCAGGTCATGATCCCAGGGTCCTGAGATTGAGCCCCACATCTGGCTCCCCACTCCGCAGGAAGCCTGCTTCTGCCTCTCACACTCCCCTTGCTTGTGTACCCTCTCTCGCTGTCTCTCTCTGTCAAATAAATAAATAAAATCTTTTTTAAAAAAAAGAATTCAATAACATATAAAAAGAGGGGCTCCTGAGTGGCTCAGTTGTTAAGCATCTGCCTTTGGCTCAGGGTGTGATCCCAGGATCCTGGGATCGAGCCTCATATCAGGCTCCACCACTGGGAGCCTGCTTCTTTCCCTCCCACTCCCCCTGCTTGTGTTCCCCCTCTCGCTAGCTGTCTCTCTCTCTGTCAAATAAAGAAATAAAATCTTAAAAAAAAAAACATATAAAAAGAATTTTACACTATGATCAATAGGGTTTATTTTAGGAATGCAAAGCCAGTTCAATATTCGAAAATCAATCAATGTAATCCACCATATTAACAATCTAAAGAAGAAAAGTCACATGATTGTATTAATTGATGCAGAAAAAGCATTTGACAAAATTCAACAGCCATTCACGATAAAACCTAAAATAGGAATAGAGGGAAATTCTTCAACTTATTAAGAACCATCGACAAAAACTCTACAGTTAGGGGCACCTGGGTGGCTCAGTCATCTGCCATTAGGCTCAGGTCATGATCCCAGGGTCCTGGGATCTAGTCCTACATCAGGCTTCCTTGCTCAGCAAGGAGTCTGCTTCTCCCTCTCCCCTGCTCCTGTTCTCTCTCTCTCTCTCTCTCTCTCTCTCATGCTCTCAAGTAAACAAAATCTTAAAAACAACAACAGAGGTGCCTGGGTGGCACAGCGGTTAAGCGTCTGCCTTCGGCTCAGGGCGTGATCCTAGAGTCCTGGGATCGAGCCCCACATCAGGCTCCTCCACTGGGAGCCTGCTTCTTCCTCTCCCACTCCCCCTGCTTGTGTTCCCTCTCTCACTGGCTGTCTCTATCTCTGTCAAATAAATAAATAAAATCTTAAAAAAAAAAAAAGAAAAACAACAACAACAACAACGACCCTACAGTTAATGTTACACACGGTGGAAGACTGAATGTTTTTCCCTTAAGTTGGGAACAAGATTAGGATGTCTTCTTTTACCACTCGAACTCAACATGGTGCTGGAAGTTCTAAACCAGTACAATAAGGCAAGAAAAGAAAATAAAAGGCATACACATTAGAAAGAGAAATAAAACTGTCCCTATGTGTAGAGGACAAGATTGTGTACGTGGAATCCCAAAGAATCTACAAAAAAACTTCCTAGAACAAGTGACTTCATCAACGTCACAGAATACAAAATAGATATACCAAAACCAGTTGCATTTTAGGGTGACTAACTGGCTCAATTGGTAAAGAATGCAACTCTTGATCTTGGGGTTATGAGCTTGAGCCCCACATTGGGTGTAGAGATTGCTTTAAAAAAAAAAAAAGCAATTACCACATGGCTACTGAAAAAAAAAATGCAATACTGTTTACAAAAAAAAAGAAATACTTCAGTATAAATGTGAAAAAAACATGTACAGGGTGTGTATACTGAAAATTACACAATGTTGATGAATGAAATAAAAGAAAATCTATATAAATGGAGAGATAAGTCCATGAGAGATGGCTCAGTCGGTTAAGTGTGTGCCTTCGGTTCAGGTAATGATCCTGGAGTCATGGGATCGAGTCCCACATCAGCAAGGAGCCTACTTCCCCCTGTGCCTGCTGCTCCCCCTGATTGTGCTCTCTCTGACAAACAAACAAACAACTAACTAACTAAATAAATAATCTTTTAAAAAATCCATGGGTAACTTAAAAAAAAATGGAGAGATATACTTTGTTCATGGATTGGTAGATTCAGTCCAGTAAAGATGTCAGTTCTCTCCAAACTGGTATACGGAGTTCATGAAATTCCTATCAAAATCACAGCAAGATTTTTTTTGTAAACATTGACAAGACTTTTTCAAATTTATATAGAAAGGCAAAGGAACTAGAATAGCTAGCACAACTTTGAAAAATATAATGGGAGGACTCAGTCTACTCAATTTCAAGACTTACATACCTACAGTAATCGAAACTGGAGGAGGGTTAGACATATAGATCAATGGAATGGAATAAAGATCCAGAAATATACACACATGAATATGCACAATTGATTTTTGGCAAAGGTGCAATAGCAATTCAATGGAGGTAAGACAGGCTTTTCAACAAATGTTTGTTGAAGTAAATTTCTAGGCCCAAGTTGGAGCCAATTCTATGCCATGTCAGCAAACAGAAACTTAGATAACGTTCACGTCCCTGTAAGTGTTTTTGCTTGACCAGAAACACAGTATAACCACTCAGCCAGTCTCCAAACACCAAGCCTACTCTGGGCTATCTACTCATTTCCCTGTTCCTTCTCACCCCAAACAAGGTTCACTGTGTTGCCCCAGCCAATCAGATATTTTCTATTTTTCTCTTCCTTGTTCTCTATCCTTGATCCTATAAAAGCTTCCTACCTCCTGCCCCAGTTTGCAGTTCTCCAAATGAAGACTGTCCACTTCATGAAGTATTAAATAAAGTTTGTTTGTATTACCTAAATTGTCCTTTTTTTTCTCCTAAGATTTTATTTATTTATTGGTCAGAGAGTGAGCACAAGCAGGGGGAGCAGCAGGCATAGGGAAAAGCAGGCTCCCTGCCCAGCAAGGAGTCGGATGTGTGTGGGACTCCATCCCAGGACCCTGGGATCATGACCTGAGCTGAAGGCAGACGCTTAACCAACTGAGTCACCCAGGTGTCCCTAAATTGTCCTCTTTAATCATTTTTTTAAAACATGGTACTGGAGCAATTGAACATTTGTAGGCAAAACAATGGATCTCTACCTAAATGTAACATATTATAAAAAAAAGTAATTCAAAGTGGATCACATATTTGAATGTAAAACATAAAACTATAAAACTTTATAGGAAACTTTTAGGAAAAAACATAAGAGAAAATCTTTGGGATCTAGGGTTAGACAAAATATTCATTTTTTTTTAAAGATTTTATTTATTTACATGACAGAGAGATAGCCAGCGAGAGAGGGAACACAGCAGGGGAATGGGAGAGGAAGAAGCAGGCTCCCAGCGGAGGAGCCCGATGTGGGACTCGATTTCCGAACGGCTGGATCACGCCCTGAGCCGAAGGCAGACGCTTAACGACTGCGCTACCCAGGCGCCCCTAGACAAAATATTCTTAACACCAAAGTCATGATCCATAAAAAGGAAAAATTGATAAATTGTACTTTGTCAAAATTAAAAATGCTTGCTCTGGGGTGCCTGGGTGGCTCAGTCGGTTGTGTCTGACTCTTGGTTTCAGCTGGGGTCAAGATCTGGGGGCATGGGATCCAGCTTCCTGTTGGGCTCCATGCTCAGCAGGGAGTCCACTTGAGATTTTCTCTTTCTCCCTCTACCCCAGGCCCTGTTCTCTCTCTCTCTCTCTCTCTCTCTCATGCATGTGCATGTACTCTCCCTCTCTCTCTCAAATAAATAAATAAAATCTTTTTTAAAAATGCTTGTTCTGTGAAAGACTCTGTTAAGAGGATAAAAAAACAAACTACGGAATGGGAGAAAATATTTGCAAACCACATATCTGACAAAGGGCTAGAATATATAAAGCATGCTCAAAACTCAACAGTAAAAAACAATCCAATTGGAAAATGGGCAAAAGATATGAGACATTTCACTGAAGAGGATATACAGATGACAAATAAACCCTTGTAAAGATGTTCAATGTCATGAGCAATTAGGGAAATGCAAATTAAAATCACAATGAGATGTTACTTCACACCTATAAGAATAGCTAAAGTAAAAAATAGTAACAACATCAAATTTGTGAGGACTTGGAAAAACCAGATCACTCAAACACTGCTGGTGGGAATGTAAAATGATACAGCCACAAGGAAACATTTTGTCAGTTTTTTCTTTTTATTTATTTATTCTAAAGATTTATTTATTTATTTGAGAGAGAGGGAAGGGGCAGAGGGAGAGAATATCTCAGCAGATTTCTGCTGAGCCAATGGGGGGTGGTCTCTATCTCATGATCTCTCATGAGATCAGAACATGAGCGGAACCCAAGAGTCGGACACTTAATGGACTGAGCCACCGAGGTGCCCGTCAGTTTTTTAAGAAACTAAATATGCAACTACTCTACAACCCAGCAATTGCACTCCTGGGCATGTATCCCAGAGAATGAAGACATTTCCACAAAAATCGACACACAAATGCTTATAGCAGTTTGTAAGAGCCAACACCAGAAACAACCCAGATGTAATTAAATAAACTGAGGTATACCCATACCATAGAATACTACTTAGCAATAATAAGGAACAAATCGTTACACATAATGCAACAATACAGGTGAATCTCTGGAGAATTACGCTGACTGAAAAAGCCAATTTAAAAAAGTTGCATACTATATGATTCCATTTATATAACAATCTTGAAATAACAGAACTACAAAAATGGAGAACAGATTACTGGTTACCAGGGATTAAGGAAGGGTAGAGGTGGTAGAGAAGTGGATGTGGCTATAAAACGGCAACATGAGGGATCATTGGGTGGTGATGGAAATGTTCTGTTTCATGACTGTATTATCGATAATATCTTGGATGTGATGTTGTATGATAGTTTTACAAGATACCATTAGGGGTGGGGAAAGGGTACATAGGATCTCACTGTATTATTTCTTACAACTGCATGTGAATCTGCAATTATCTTAAAATAAAATAATTAAAAAGATCAGTAAGTGGGGCACCTGGGTGGCTCAGTTGGCTGAGTGTCCAACTCTTGCTTTGGCTCAGGTCATGATCTCAGGGTTGTGAGATAGAGTCAGCATCAGGCTCAGCCCTGGGCAGGGAGCCCAAGCCCTGGGCTTGGGATTCTCGCCCCTGCCCCTCCCCCACCCCCTCTCAAAAACAAACAAACAAACAAACAAATAAATAAAATCTTTAAAAAGATCAGTAAGTAAAACATTATTGTCCTCCACCACCCACATTATAATAGTTATCATCAGAGGCAGATTTACCATGAGGCTAAGGGTAAGCTTCAGGGCCCACTTGCATAGATCCTAGGAGTCCTGGAAGTTACTAGAGATTTGTAATCAATGTTCTAACTGGGAAGAAGCCAGATTGTAACAGGAAGCATTTCTAATCAATTGCCTAGAGAAGTTTCAGAGGAAAGGGACCTAAATTTCCAAGATTCCATAACTGGGTACTCTTTTCCTCATTCTAAGCAAATATTAATATGTGTACCTAATTTTAGAGGGTCTCAACAAGTACTTACAAAAGGTTCAGGCCCCACAAACCAGGCTCTGACCCTCCTTAGCAAGGTGGCTAAGAACAATGATTCTGGAGCCACGCAGTAGGTGTGTGACTCTAGACAAGTTATTGGTTTCTCTGAGCCCATTTCTTCATTTATAAAATGGGGACAATAATAAACCTACCTCATAGTTGTACTAATTGAATTATTATAACTCAGAAGCTTGGAAGTCCTTGGTAGTAGATGTTATGTATACCCTTATTATTATTAGTGAGCACCTAGGTTGTGCCTGGCACTGTGTTGAGTACTTTATTTTTAAAGATTTTATTTATTTTATTTTAATATATATTTTTTAAGTAGGCTCCACGCCCAAGTTGGGGTGAACTGAATCCTGAGGTCAAGAGTAGCACGTTCCACCAAATGAGCCCAGCCTCCTCGGCGCTCAGCCAGGCGCCCTCTGTGTTAAGTATTTCAAACACTAATTTACTTAATTCTCAGAATAACCTTGTGGGGAAGGTACTAATGGAACGCATATTTTTAAAAAGATTTATTTATTTATTTTTAAAAAAGACTTTATTCATTTATTTGAGAGAGAGAGAGAGTGAGTGAGAGAGCACGATGGGGGGTTTGGGCAGAGGGAGAGGGAGAAGCGACTCCCTGCTGAGCAGGGACCCTTATGGGGTACTCGATCCCAGAACCCTGGGATCATGACCTGAGTTGAAGGCAGATGCTCAACCTACTGAGCCACCCAGGCGCCCCTATTTATTTTAGAAAGAGAGAGAAAGAAAGAGAGAGAGATGGAGGTGGTGAGGGGCAGAGGAAGACAGAGTCTTAAACCAGCTCCATGCTGAGCGCCGAGGAGGCTGGGCTCGAACTCAGGAGGCTGAGATCACCACCGGAGCTGAAGCCAAGAGTCAGACGCTTAACTGCGCCACCCAGGCGTCTCTAGAATGTACATTTTAAATACGAAGAAAGTGAAGTTTTGAGAGATTGAGTCATTAAGTCTGGATTCCAAGTATCACACTTCCACCAGCATGATTTTGCCTAGATAAGAAAGGCAGCTTCCTTCAAGAAACCCCGGATCAAAGAATCACGTCCCCCCGAGGGCGCTATCACTGCCGAGCAGTCCTGGTGATAGGTAGTCAGGGCAAAAACTCCTGCTACCCTCGGGGTGGGCGAGATCTGACTCCGACCCTGCATCACAGCTCCAGGCCCAGCACAGGGGAAGTGCAGACACGCGCTGTCTTTCATAATCCCCAGCCTTCCACAGACGGGTTGGACAACTCCACAGCCTGTCAGACGCAAATGTCACTTCGGTAGTCTGCCCGCCCCGCGTGCCCCGCCCACTTCGCCTCCCACCTCGCCCACCAGCTCCCGTCACTGTTGGCCCCGCCCATTCTCCAAAAGTCCCACCTCCTAGCTGGTCCGTTTAGCCTCCGCTCAGGCTCCCGGGCCCAGCGGTGACTGCAGCACTAGGCCCGCCCCCTTCCTGGGGTCGCGAGCGCCGAACGCATCGAACGCAGCCAATGGGTGGTGCGGCGGTAGCGCCGCGGGAGGTTCGATTCAGTGGGCCTGGCGGGTCCGGAGACGCCTGGCGGTTGTTAACGCGCGCTTTGGGAAGAGGAAGGTTGAAGCGGGAGTGCTAGGGCCCGGATTCACTTCTGCTGTTCTTTCCAGCTCTTCCTGGTATTCCCCTCCCAAGCTCGGGTCTTTTACTTGTCCTGCCTGGACCCCTGCTCGACCTCCCCCAGTCTGGGCCTGGCTTTCGCGCTCCAGACCTGGGAAAAACCCCTTCGGACTCGGCGCCTCGTCCTCCCCACGCCTTGGATTTTCACCCCGGGCCCCCTCGCCTGGCCTGTGATTTCTTCCCCACCCCCGCAACTACCCCCTGCCGTCACGTCCATCTGGGACCATTATCCCGACTCCACTCTGCCCAGTCTGGTACTCCATCTTTCTCTCCCCCGTCCCCTCCCCCACCCCAGATCTTTACTCACCTTTGCTTGGATACTTCCTCTGTGGCCTGCTCTTCCGCCTCGCCTAACTGGCGACCGACACTCTTACAGTTTTGGCCCAAACTCCAGCCTCTAGCTGGATTCCCTCCATCCCTGCTCCGTCTTTAATTAGCCCATGCTTTCGATAATACAGCAGCCTGCTTTAACCGGCCATAGTTCTGCATTCTCAGCTGCTGGGTGCCTTTGATCTTTGTCTGATGGGTACTTGACGTTTTATGCTCCTGAGCCCAGGATGGTAAGTGTGGGCCTAAGGGCGACGTGGGTAGCCCTGCATCTCGGGCTAATGGGTGCAGGCTGCAGGATCTCTGGAAGTGCCCAGTTTCCATTTTCCCCTTACAGAGGAAGAGCTTAGCTCCTAGCCAGCTGGCCAAGAGAAAACCGGAAGGCAGACCTGGTGATGATGAAGACTGGCAGCCTGGGACAGTGGTGAGTACCCTGCCCTCCAGGGGATAGGACAGGTAGGATGCAGGGCTGTTTGGGCAGAAAGGAGTCCTGGACTTGGTTTCTAGGGTTACGTGGAATGAACCTGGTCTCCTCCACAAACTTCTTTCAGTGAACTTTAACTTAGTGCTTACTGTGTGTCAGGCACTGAACAAGATAAAAAAAAATCTTTGTCCCCGAGGTGCTTACTAGAAGTTAATGTGGCCTCAGTTTTTCCGGTAGAAAGGGATATTCCAAAGCAAAAGCGCAGATTGGGTTGGGCCTTATGGCTCTCCAATAGCAGCTAGCTGCCTGCTCTTCAGCTCTTTGTCCCCTGCCCAACATCACAAAACAGTAGAGTATGTAAGGCCTGCCTTAGGGTTCCTGACCTCACTTGGACCTAGATTAGAGGAGTGGTGCCCCTCTAGTGTCTGCTAATACTCAAATGCAGTATGTTTGACTTTGGATTGGTTCTGTGCCCTGTTCCCTGCTTTTGAGGCTTTCTGGGGCTGACTGTGGGTAGGACCTATGTATACAAAAATCAATAGGATAATACAGCATATACTTCAGAGAGAAAGAGCAGTTCAAGAAGTAAGGGCCACTGGAACTTTGAAGAAGGATTAGCTAAGAAAGGTCTAGAAGGCAATTTTGGGCAGGGGCTGTATGTGAGAGGTGAAGGGGGCTGGTGTTTGTTTCAGGTGTTTCTTGTAGGATTATTGAAGCTTCAAACACCTTGGTAAGCCGCTGCAAGCTTGCCTGACGGTTCTGTGGGGTCTTGCTCTGTAGTTGCACCGCTGCTGGTGTGCAGGGAAACTTCTCTACCTGTGAGGGACAAGGTTGCCTCTTGCTACTTACATGGGTCTCAGACTTGAACTTGGGGCAGCACTTGGTGCAGCTGGGTCATAAATTGTGCTGTTTGTTCCAGAAAGCGCTTTCAGTGCTGGTGACCTCACTGCCATGGTGTGGGCTGACTGGCTTACTTTATTCACCTCATCCAGTGCCCGCCTTCAGATTAGACAAGTTCTGTAACCTCATGAACTTCCAGTTTTCTCATCTGCTAAATAAGTATAACATTTATCATAGGATTGTTGTGAAGATGACACATGATAATGTGAAGAGTTTAGCACAGTGCCTGGCATTTAATAAGCGTTTTAAATGTTAGTTGCCATTGTGATGAACTCTGTGGTCTTCCAGACTTGACTCACCTTCCCCAATACTCTTCTAGACTCCCAAGAAACGGAAATCCAGCAGTGGGACTCAGAGCCAGGAGTGTTTCCTGTCTCCTTTTCGGAAACCTTTGATTCAACTAACCAATCGACCACCCTGTCTGGATAGTAGTCAACATGTAAGTCAGAATTGCAACCTGCTGGTGAATGTGTGTACCTTATGGAGGCACCTTTCTTGTTTTGTCTAGGGAGGCTTCTACCCCTGAAGACTCTCTCAGTGGTCTTCCGAGTAGCCAGCAGATAGACTTTGGTGAAGGCTTTGGGTCTGCCTACAGCCTCAAGGGCCTGGAAGAGGCCTGGCCTCTTTCCTTCACGATGTGTGCCTGACTTAGAGTCCCCGTTGCTTACAGTTATTTGGGCTCCAGATCTCAGGTGGCTCAGATTCCTGAGGACCTGAGGGTATAGGACAGGGAAGGCCATACAGGGTGTTGGAACCAGGATCCTCATGCCAGCTCAGTCTCTCACTTAGCATATGGCTTTAAGAAGTCTCAGAGTCCTACAGCTTCCACGTGTTTCCTCTAGTAAAATCCAATGTCATCTTTAGGATGGCATCTTTTTTAAGATGCGAAAGCTGAGTCTCTGAGGGGTTAAGTAGTTTGCCCCAAATTACAGAGTAGTCATCTGCTTAGCTTCACCAAAGCTTTTTCCGCCAAACTTTTTGAGGACAGTGGTATTGAGCTCTGGAACTGAGCTCCAAAAACCTTTGGAGTTTCGTTTCATTTCTTTTCTTTTCTTTTCCTTTTTTTTAAAGATTTTAATTTTTTACTTGAGCGTGAGACAGCGTGTGCCACAAGAGCTGGGGGGAGGGGCAGAGGGAGAGGCAGACTCCCTGCTGAGCAAGGTGCCCAATGCAGGGCTCATCCCAGGACCCTTGGGATGACCTGAGCTGAAGGCAGACGCTTAACAGACTGAGCCCCCCCAGGAGCCTCTAAGATTTTACTGATAGAGTGAATCTCTGGAAGAGGGAAGCTTTGATCTTGGTGGGGAGCAGGAATGCTCTCCCTCTTCTATCAGAAGGAAGGGATGGTATGAATTTGAAGTAACCAAGTAAAGAAAGTGAGAGCATGCTCTCTCCCCTGCCTCTGCCAGTCTTATCAGACCAGATTCCCAGAGGCTGGTCATTGCAGGTCTTGTAGGCTGTGTCCTCACGTTTTTGGCCAGCGATGCTCACATTCTCCAGTTCAAAGTCTTGCTGTTTAAATCTGGGTCGTCACCTGAGCAGAAGGCAGACCGCTTAACCGACTGAGCCACCCAGGTGCCCCACCTTTGGAATTTCGTAAGTGATAAAGCAGTACAAGTGTCTTTTACTATTCACTAAAAACCCCTTGACCACACCTGAATTTAGGTTAATGAGATTCATTGGTAAGGCAACTAACCGTGGTGGCTGGTTGCCAGGGGAACCAACCTACCAGTGGCCAGTGTTTAATCAGTCATGCCTATGTAATGAAGCCTCCATAAAACCCCAAAAGGTCAGGGTTTGGAGAGCTTTTGAATTGGTGAACAAGAATTCATCCACGCACCAGGAAGTGGCACACTCCAAACTCCGCAGGGACAGACTCTCCTGTGCTCAGGACTCTTCCAGACCTTGCCCTATGTATCTCTTCATCTGGCTCTACATATCCTTTCATAGCCTTTGTGATAAATGGGTAATCTAATAAGGAAACTTTTCCTGAGCTGCAAAAATTCTCTGAGCTGCTCTAGAAAATTAATTGAATCCCAGGAGGGGGTTGGGACCCTCCCATTTATAGCCTATTGGTCCGAAGCACAAGGAGCAACCTCGATTTGGGATTGACGTCTGAAGTGGTGGTGGGGGGGAAGGTAGTCTTGTAGGACTGAGCCCCTAACCTGTGGGTTCTGGTGCTCTCTCCAGGTAGACGATGTCAGAATTGAGTTAAATTGTAGGATACACAGGTGGTGCTGAATAATTGCTTGTGTGTGGAAACGCCACACATCTGGTGTCAAGTAAACTACTGTGGCAGAGTGGGGGAGACACAGGAGTCTGTTTTTACTTTATAGGGACATTTTGAAGGAGAAATGGGAATAAGGTGATAGGAATATGTAATGGACATTAGTTATTTGTGCATTCAGCAGGCATTTTATTTTTTTAATGTAATTTTTTAAAAGATTTATTTATTTAACAGAGAGAGAGCACACGCACACAAGCAGGGGGAGTGGCAGGGAGAGGGAGAAGCAGGCTCCCTGCTAAGCAGGGAGCCTGATGTGGGGCTCAATCCCAGGATCATGACCCGAGCCGAAGGCAGACACTAAACCCACTGAGCCACCCAGGTGCCCCTCAACAAACCTTTTAAAACATTTTAATATAATACTTGATAAATACAAAGGAATATGTATATAACATGTGAGATAGAAAACACAGAATAAACACCTTTGAACCCAGCATCCTGCCCTAGAACGTCACCAAAGTCATAATCCCTTTCCCTTCCTGACAGGTCACCACTGTCCTGAATTATCTTCATCATCCCTTGCTTTTGTGATAGTTGAATTATATGTATATAATTCACTAAGTAATACATTGTTTAATTGTTTACTGAGCCTTAAAAAATGGTGTGTATGGGGTACCTCGGTGGCTCAGTCGGTTAAGTGTCTGACTCTTGATGTCGGTTCAGGTCATAATCTCGGGGGGTAAGATCAGCCTCTGCACTCAGCAAATAGTCTGCTTGAGATTCACTCTGTCCCTCTGCCCCTCCCCTGAGTGCATGTTCTCATGCTCTCTCTCAAATACATCTTTAAAAAAAAAGTGTGTAGTTCTGTGGGATTCTTTTCATTTCGGATTCATTCAAGTTGTCCTGTGTAAGTGTATGACGCAAGTGCAGCGGGAGCCAATAACGGGGTCTAGCAGTCTGAGGCTGGTGAATGACCTGAATCTGAGCAACGTGCCGAGTAGGCTGAGTCCTCGAGGATAGGAGGAGTCAGCCAGGTGAAGAGAGTGGGCAGTGTTCTAGATACAGGGCACCCTAAAGGCAAAAGTGCCTCGGGCCCACGAAAATCATATAGTACAGTCCTGGAGATGAGAGCACTTAGCCTTAAATGTGATGAGTTTGAAGTCCTGTAGGACAAGACATCAAGATTTGGGGATGGTTGCATATATGGGTAGGCGTGGAGCCTAGGAGGGAAGCCAGGACTGGGAATAGATTTGGGGTCCTTAGCACAGAGACATTTGACCCCTCCAGAGTGTATTGGAGTGTCAGTGAGTGCAGTCCGAGGAGCTGAGGTGCAGCCCTGAGCCCTGAGGAGCACTTACTTCTCAGGGAGGTAAGCAGAGACAGAAGAGCTCCTCAGGGGATTGGGCCTGAGGTCCTAAAGAGGCAGAATAGTAGGAAAGTGGTGTCATCGTGGTCAAAGGCAGAGAATATTTGAGAAGAAAGAGTGGCCAGCTTTGTCTAGCCAGATAAGGATAGAAACATGTCCACTGGAATTAAGGTCATGTTGCCCATTGGTGATTTTGGCCAGAGTCATTTCAGAGGAGGGGAAGATTAGAAAGGGGAGACAGACACTCTTTCTAGAAGTTTGAAGGGGAGGAGTTAAGAGGTTAAAGGAATTTTTTTAAAAATTTATTTTAGAGAGCGAGTGTGTGTGGGGTGGGGGCAGAAAGGGAGAGAGAATCTCAAACAGACTCCCCACTGAGCATAGACCAACACCCCCCCACACCCAGGGGGGGCTTGATCCCAGGACCCTGAGGTCATGATCTGAACTGAAATCAAGAGTCGGATGCTTAACTGATTGAGCCACCCAGGCACCCCAAAGGAATTTTTGTTTTTATTTTTTATTTTTATTTTTTTAAAGATTTTATTTATTTATTTGACGGAGAGACAACCAGCGAGAGAGGGAACACGAGCAGGGAGAGTGGGAGAGGAAGAAGCAGGCTCCTAGCAGAGGAGCCTGATGTGGGACTCGATTCCGGAACACCGGAACGCCGGGATCACACCCTGAGCTGAAGGCAGACGCTTAGCGACTGAGCCACCCAGGTGCCCCGGAATTTTGGTTTTTAAAATAGAGAGTTAAGTATGTTTTAAAAGCTGGTGAAAGAGAGCTAGTAGAGAGGGAGAGGTTGAGATATAGGAGAGATCAGGCAGAACTGATAGAGTGAATCTCTGGAAGAGGGAAGCTTTGATCTTGGTGGGGAGCAGGAATGCTCTCCCTCTTCTATCAGAAGGAAGGGATGGTATGAATTTGCAGTAACCAAATAAAGAAAGTGAGAGCATGCTCTCTCCCCTCCCTCTGCCAGTCTTATCAGACCAGATTCCCAGAGGCTGGTCATTGCAAGTCTTGTAGGCTGTGTCCTCATATTTTTGGCAGGGATGTTCGCATTCTCCCACACGAGTTACACAAGCTTGCAGTTCAGAGTCTTGCTTTTTAAATCTGGAGCATAAATTCTTGGCTACTCAGAGCCTCAAATCTAGCCTTCTGTATTGACAATTTTGAAAACAATATTTCAGTTTTTGGGGGGTGCCTGGCTGGCTCAGTCAGTGAGCATAAGAATCTTGATCTCGGGGTTATAGGTTCAAGCCCCATGTTGGGTGTAGAGATTACTTTACCAAAAAAACCTTAAAATAGTATTTCAGGTTTAGAATTGAAGCCAAATTAGAAAGGAAATTAGAATCCATCTCCTTCCTTTCCCTCTTACTTATTTACTTATTTATGAGAGGGAGAGAGCTTGCGTGGAGAGCTGGGGGAGGGGCAGAGGGAGAGAAGCAGACTTCCTGCTGAGTGTGGAGCCCAATACGATGCTGTGGGCTTGACCCCAAGACCCTGAGATCACCACCTGAGCTGAAATCAAGAGTCAGATGCTCAACCAACAGCCACCGAGACACCCCATCATTTTCTTCTGACTTAAGGGTGGCTTTATGTTAGCATTGTTCATATGCAAGTTTCTCATTATCATTGCTATTCATAATTATAATAATCATGGTAATTAAAAATAGTACAAGATTTTATTCAGCTGCAAAGAAATATGCAAATAAACAAAGAATTTGGGCCTTTCTCCTAATGCCCCCATCATGTTATTTAGTGTGATGAAGTTCAGTTCTCCACATTCTTTTTCTTTCTTCTAGTAGACTGTCAAATATGTTCATTATATTTTTCCTATTTAACGTACACTGAGTTTCTTTTTTTTTTTTTTTTTTAAGATTTTACTTATTTGTTTGACAGAGAGACAGCCAGCGAGGGAGGGAACACAAGCAGGGGGAGTGGGAGAGGAAAGCAGGCTCATAGCAGAGGAGCCTGATGTGGGACTCGATCCCATAACGCCGGGATCACGCCCTGAGCCGAAGGCAGACTCTTAACCGCTGTGCCACCCAGGCGCCCCACGTACACTGAGTTTCCAAAAATGTATAATCTTTATAGAAATGGGTCAAAATAAAAGTAAAAATTTCAGGGCAAGACAGGTTGGCCTTTTTCCCTGTTTTTCATTATTTCTTTTTCCACTAATGTAGTCCCATTAAAACTACCTTTAGGGTTTCTGTTCTTGTTTTGTTGAGGTTCACAGGCCATTGTAATTCCCCAGAGAGCTCAGGGTTATATACACCAGAAGACCAGAACTTTTTTGGGAGTTGTCAGAGTTAGCTCAGGGGCTGGTGCTGTGGACCCCCTGCCTGCTCTTCTGCCCCAGCCCCATCGCCCAGTGCTGGTTCCAGGCTGGGGCGCTGGCACAGAGGCTTCCTGTAGGCTCTGAGGTGCAGGCACCAAGGCCACCCTTCTCTAGGACCTATGTATGTTTGCTTCTTGTCACCCTTGTCCCACTTGCTTTTTTTGGTGATTTGTTTGCCCTCTCACGTCCTCTTTCTCATGCTGTTCCCTCTCGCACGCCTTCCTGTGGCAAGAAGCTGCTGACTCTGGGCTGATCCATATGGCTATAGTCAAGCAGGTTGAATTAGGAGGCCATACTGCCCACTGGTTACAAGTAAGGATCTTGGAATGAGGAAAGTCCTGTTACTGTCATGTCCCTGTGACTTGGAAACGTGACTTAACCACTCAGTCTCAATATGCCCATCTGTAAAATGGAGAAACCAGTAATAATACATGGACCTCCTAGTGCTGGTCCTGAGGGTTCAGCGACAGCCTGAGCGCAGGCGTCTTGAGTGCTTAGCACTGCATCTGGTGGACGCTGTTAGTCATCACTGTTGTCATTTTTGCTGTTGTTGTTAATAGTATTTACTAATACTACTGTTCCTATTACTGCTGCTACCACTACTTTTTGAAGGTCTGGTTAGTTCCCAGGGAGGCCGACGTGGAAATTAGATGTAGTAGGCAGAATTGGTATGACAAAAGAAATGTGAGGTACGACTGGGAAGATGGAGTCCTGTAGGAGAGTGGTTGGATCCAAATATTGGAGTTCGCTGTTAGTACTGAGGTTGGGTAGGTTTGTGGTGCTTTCTTCTTAAGGTGCCGTACCCTAGGGAATAGTTAGTTGTCCTTGCTGGCATGGCCTTTCATGGACGAATGGGTTGAAGCCTTGTGGCTGACGACTGAGGCTGGGTACTTGCCAGTGGCACTCTGCTGTCCCTGAGTATTTGTTGAATCTTATGTAAAGCCTCAAAGTTGAAAGCTGTTGTGTAAAACTTAATAACCGAATGTGGAGCACCTCTCCTTATGTTCTAGATGCATCTGAGTGAGATGTAATCAAGATATAATGCTCTGAATGTATTATCTTTAAATAGGCATGTTAAGTTTTTTTTGAGATTTATTTATTTTAGAGAGCAAGAAAGCATGTGTGAGTGGGGGGAGGGGCAAAGGGAGCGGGAGAGAGAGAATCTCAAGGAGACTTTCTGCTGAGCATGGAGCCTGATGTGGGGCTCAATCCATGACTCTGAGATCACAACCTGACTGAAGTCAAGAGTCAGATGCTCAGCCAACTAAGCCACCCAGGTGCCCCTAAATAGGCATTTTAGACTGCGTTTGTAAAAATATTATCCCATAACATCTTTAATCACTCCTGAATCCCTGTTTCTTCTCTTTCTTTTTAGGAAGCCTTTATTCGAAGCATTTTGTCAAAGCCTTTTAAGATCCCCATTCCAAATTATCAAGGTAAAAGATGGAGACTTTCCTATTTTTTGAATCAGTCATGTGGGAATGTATCTGAATAATTTAAAACCTCTGCTTTTATAAATACATGCTTACCTTGGAATTGAAGATGGCAGGCCAGTGGTGACAGTGTGTGGGGTGACACTTTAGAGGCCTGCATGAAGGCTGTGTTTGATAGCTTCAGCAAGGCCTGCCATGACTAACTGCCCCTCATCTTCTTGGAGGGGGTGTGCCAGTGCTCGGGAAGCTCCTGGTGGGCCTTGGTGGCTGATGGGTCCAGGCTTCATTCAATCTAAGTGAATTTAGTAGCATCTCGTTTCTGAGGTTGACTGTTCTACAGAGTTTTCCCCTGTCCTGTGTAGGACATAGCATTGTGCTAAAACTGGGGCTGGGGAGGAAGGAGGCCCAACTCTCAAGAGCTCTGCGTCTTGAAGGGCTCCTTTGGGTTCTAGACCTTTCTAGGATTGACTTGAGATGAACAAGGCCCGGCCCTTCAGAAGTTTATAGTTAAATGGGAGAAGTAAAATGGGAAGCATTCTGATCTGAGGCAGACTGGCATAATGGTCAGATAGAGGCGCACAGCTGGGTTTGGAGAGGTTCTGGGAGAGAAAAAGTCATATGCAAGCTTGGGAAAGGTTATGTGAAGGATAGGCATTTGAGCTGGGCCTGCTGATCTCTTCAATGTAGAGGCTCAGGTGACAGATTGTTGGTTTCTAGGTCCTCTGGGCTCTCGGGCATTGGGCCTCAAAAGGGCTGGGGTCCGCCGGGCCCTCCACGACCCCTTGGAAGAAGGTGCCTTGGTTTTGTACGAGCCTCCCCCGCTGAGCGCCCATGACCAGCTGAAGCTTGACAAGTATGTACATTGGTATTTCTTGAGCAGGTCTGGTCTTCCATGAAGTGCACATACTGGAAGGGCAGAGGGCATTTTGGTGTGATTTTTCCTTGGGACTGGCATGTTTTCAGAGTACTGTCATGACCACTGCACCACCATCCAGAGAGTGGGTAGGTGGGGAAGGAGAGTGCGTGGGGAAGAGCTTGTAGGGATGTCCAGTTGCTGGAGGTTCCTCGCCCTTCCTGCCAAGCTTGCTCAGGGGAGCAGGAGGGATTGATGACATAGGGAACCCTCTCCTCACTTTCTAACTCCTGGAGCAAAATTTGCTATAGTTTGATTATCAGGCCATGAAGGCCCTGTCAGGCAGCTGCCTCTGTGGCCTCTGGATCAGCAGGACATAACTTCCTAAGGGCGTACCCTGGCACTTGTCTGAGCTCCTTGTGTTCTTTGCTGTGTTTTCTCAGGGAAAAACTCCCTGTCCATGTGGTTGTTGATCCTGTCCTCAGTAAGGTCTTGCGGCCTCATCAGAGAGAGGTAAAGGAGCTGGGGGGAGAAAGGTATGGGCTGGGACCCAGGCTGCCATCCCTGGGGCAGCAGCAGTGTGGATGCCAGAGTGGCTGAGTGCTCATGTTCCCTCCCCAGGGAGTGAAGTTCCTGTGGGAGTGCGTCACAAGCCGGCGTGTCCCGGGCAGCCACGGCTGCATCATGGCCGACGAGATGGGCCTGGGCAAGACGCTACAGTGCATCACGCTGATGTGGACGCTTCTGCGCCAGAGTCCAGAGTGCAGACCAGAAATTGACAAGGCAGTGGTGGTGTCACCCTCCAGCCTAGTGAAGAACTGGTACAATGAAGTTGGGAAATGGCTTGGAGGGAGGATCCAACCTCTGGCCATTGATGGAGGCTCTAAGGACGAGATAGACCAAAAGCTGGGTATGGAGCCTTAACAGAGTTGGCTGTACCTTCCATACAACTTGCTCCTTTCTTGTGTGTATGCTCCCTGATGGCCAGTAGGCCGAGGGCGATGAGAGGGTGGAAGAGAATTCCCTTGCAAAATAGTGGAAATAGTTATTTCCAGGCTCAACTAAAGAACTGTCAAACTTTTTTTTTTTTTCCCAAGATATTCTAAGATTTGTTCCCTTGACGTGTTTTCTGTTGTAGAAGGATTCATGAACCAGCGTGGAGCCCGAGTGCCTTCTCCCATCCTCATCATTTCCTATGAGACATTCCGCCTTCATGTTGGAGTCCTCCAGAAAGGGAGTGTTGGGCTGGTCATCTGTGACGAGGTACTTGACTCTCAGCGGTCTGGGTGGTAGAAGAAAGTGTTGAAATCTCCTCACTAAGAACTGCCATCCAAGGGCTGTGTCAGTATTTTTTAATTTTTTTTTTTTAATTTTATTCATTTGAGAGAGCGAGAGAGAACATGAGTGAGGTGAGTTGGGGGGGAAGGACAGAAGGAGAGGAAGCCTGATGTGGCCTTGATCTCAGGACTCTGAGATCATGACCTGAACCAAAGGCAGACACTCAACCGACTGAGCCGCCCAGGCGTCCCAGTCACTGGGGAATATTAAGAACAGAACTTGTTGCCGTAGAGGATGCAAGTGAGAGGGAGAGCCCTTGACACCAACCTGCCAATAGGGTTTAAGCGGTGCTTGGCACTCCAGGGAGGGTCAGGTACTGTGGACTGTTTGGTTTTGTGCCTCCAGATGGTATTTTTAGACCAAGGAAAGACATTGGAGGATGAGAGGGATTTGGATGGGTACAGAGACACAGTACAGTGTTTAGGGGAATAGGCTCTGGAATCAGAGTCTTTTGTTCAAATTCTGGCTCTTCTGCTTACTGGTAAAATGATCTTGGACAAGTTACTTAACCACCTGAGCCTCTGTTTCTGAGTTAGTAAAGTGGTGTAATCATATTGTTTCTTGGGTTTACTGTGAGGATTAAATAAGGTGAATGAGGGAAAGCTCGTATCAGAGTGCCTGGTATGTCGTAAGACTGGTAATTGTCTTAAGATTTTTTGTTGTACATTGGGGGGACACGTGTGAACAGAAACACAGAGGTAGGAAAGCCCAGTGTGGGTAGTCCATACACCTTAACCAGTGTTGGCTCTCTGACTCTGACAAAGGGAAATGTGGTAATAGTTACTTTCTACCTTTCTCCACCACTATGCATGAATGGTGGTAGAGATGCTACTACCTAGAAAGGAATGAGGGTGGCTGGGAACTTCTCGGTATAAAGAATTTTCCAGGTTTTCAGGGTGCTTGGCTACCCCGAGTCTGCTACCATTGTTTGCACCTCTTGGGAAGAATGAAGGCCACTTTGCACACCACTGGGGCTTTAGTGGAGAGATGGCTGAAAGACTTGGCCCCATTTGTCAACTGATGGGCAAGCTTGACTGTGCTCTGGGAACTACAGATTAGCTCAGGGTCTGAGGGACTTTTGGAAGGTTACAGAGAAGAAAGGCTTACTTTTGGGGTGCCAGGCTTGCTAGTTAGGATCTCTTTCCCAATTGGGCTTTTGTCCTTAATAAAGAGTCCATCATTATCGGGCATGTGTACCAACCTGTGACACCTCAATGGGCTGTTCTTTCTGGTAAGAGTAAAGGATTTAGCAGGTTGAGGTGGGCTGTATGTGTGATAACCCTATAAAGCTCAGGGCCCTGGCCCATCTAGATTTTCGTCTGCTCTGTAGTGTTCCTTTTCTTTTCCTTTCTGTCCTGTTTTCTGAGCTGACTCTGTAGGGCAGAGGGAACCAGGCTGCTGCTTGCCACACTGCAGCACCCTGGCCTTCTTTTTTACTCATCTACCTTTTTTTGTCAGCAATTTGTCAGTTGTCAGAGACATGAGGAAGCCAGTCCGGAAAGACAGCCTACTCTAGGAGGAGTTTGTCAGTTTGTCCCATTCAGGCCCTGGAAAGGGAAGATGCCACCCCAGGCTTTCCTGCTCCCAGCACCCGCAATGCTTCCTCCTAGCAGGTGCTTCTCTCTGGCACACAGAAGTGCTGCATGATAACGCTGTGTACAGAATCTTTGGTCCTTACGGTAATCTGAGTTAGCAAGTCAGAAGACTTGGGGTCGGCCGTGGCTCTGCCACTTGTAAGCCTGCTGTGCACGTGAGACTCTCAGAGGCTCTGTCACTTCTGTACAGTGAATGGACGGCATAGGGTCTACCTGAAAGGGACATGGTCCACATCAAGAGAGAAGATCTACGGAAATATTTTGTAAAGTATATGAATAGGCGAGGGATTGACCCTGTTGTCGTCATTTCAGTTTTGGAGGTTAGGAGAAGTGTGATGACTTGCCCAGTTTCCCCCTGCCAGGACCGAGTGAGCTGGGACTTGAATCCAGGGCCTGAGATTTTAAGACCTGGCTCTTACCCTTACTGCCTTGGATGTAACCCAAAACTTGGTGTAGGAAGCGTGGCTTAGGTATGAGAGGACTGGCCCTGTATGCCTTATCCAGACCCGTATATGTTTCTTTATAAGATCTAGAACACACAGCAAGTCAGAAAAAGCCTGCTGCGGAAATGCATAAAAAACAAGAATGCTACTCATAGGGCTCATGTTTCAGAGAGAAAAGTGGTATTTAATCGTGGTATCATTTTTTTTGTTTTAAAAAAGGTAAGTGGAGAACTCTGCCAGAACAGAAGTTCAGCAGCAGCTTATTAATTTATTAGAGCTCTGACAACTTTTCATCTGGACGAACATTTGATTTGCTGAGTTCCCAGAGTTTGGCTGGCTGGCTTCCTTCCTTCCTTCCTTCCTTCCTTCCTTCCTTCCT
>NC_048219.1:22415805-22607779 GCF_002007445.2 Ailuropoda melanoleuca
CCTCCCTCCCTCTCTGATTTTAATTAATTTATTTATTTAGAGACAGAGCACAAGCAGGAGGAGGAGCAGACTCCCCCTGAGCAGGGAGCCTGATGCAGGACTCCATCCCAGGACCCCAGGATCACGACCTGAGCCAAAGGCAGACACCCAACCGACTGAGCCATCCAGGCACCCCTGTTTTTATTTTTTTATAAGATTTTATTTTTGGGACACCTGGGTGGCTCAGTCAGTTCAGTATCTGACTCTTGATCTCAGCTCAGGTCTTGATCTCAGGGTTCTGAGTTTGGGCCCCGCAAGGGTTCTGCACTGGGTATGGAGCCTACTTAAAAAAAAAAAAATAGATTTTATTTTTAAGCAGTCTCTACACTTAGCATGGGGCTCGAACTCATGACCCTGAGATCAAGAGTAGCACACTCTTCTGACTGAACCAGCCAGGCACCCCAGAGTTTGGGTTTTAAATCCCCCCCAAAAAAATTCTAGGTCTAATTCTTCTTTAATAGCAATGGTGGTTATTCATTCATTTCCTTCAACAAACATTTACTGAGCACTTCTCTGTGGGGCTCTGTCCTATGCACCAAGTTATATAAAGGCAAGTCTGACATGGTCTCTGCCTTAAGAAGTTCCTGTCTAGCTGAGGAGATTAAATATAGTCGGATATGCTTAGTACTCTAGTATATATAGCAGTAGGTGGGTGGCAGGGTAGTACAGTGCCCAGACTTTGGAATCACACAGACCTGAGTTCAAATCCTAGTTCTGCCACTTTCTACCAGTGTGATTTGGGATAATTATTCACCTCTCTGAACTTCATTTTCTCTAAAACAGGTATTACAATTCATACTTTTCTGATTTTTTTTTTTTTTAAGATTTTATTTATTTATTTGACAGAGAGAGAGAGACAGCCAGTGAGAGAGGGAACACAAGCAGGGGGAGTGGGAGAGGAAGAAGCAGACTCCCAGTGTAGGAGCCTGACGTGGGGCTTGATCCCAGAAGGCCGGGATCACACCCTCAGCCGAAGGCAGACGCTCAACAACTGCGCCACCCAGCCGCCCCCCTACTTTTCTTTTTTTTTTTTTTTTNATTTTATTTATTTATTTGACAGAGATAGAGACAGCCAGTGAGAGGGAACACAAGCAGGGAGAGTGGTAGAGGAAGAAGCAGGCTCATAGCGGAGGAGCCTGATGTGGGGCTCGCCCATAACGCCGGGATCACGCCCTGAGCCGAAGGCAGACGCTTAACCGCTGTGCCACCCAGGCGCCCCCCCCCTACTTTTCTGATTGTTATCTGGATTACAGACGAGACTATAGGGAAGTGCTCTTTATTAGTACAGTGCCTGGCACTTTGAAAAGATTCAGTAAACAGCTCTTATGTTACAGGGTGCCACAGGAGCGTGAAAGTGGGAGAGACCAACAGCCTGGGGTCATTGCGGAAGGCTTTGCATAGGAGGTGACATTTGAGGAATTTGCCTGTGGGAGAGAATTCTGAGCAGAGGAATGGCATGGGCAAAGAGACCTAAGGAAATCCAGCATTGGGAGTGGAGAGGAGTTTAGGCTTCTTGAACTAAGACAAGCTGTGGAGAGGTGTTACCTAGGGAGAGAAGTTACCTAGGGCCTTACTGAGAAGTGCTAAACTAATGAGCTTGGACTTGATTCTAGAGACAGGAGGGTCAGTGGAGGGTCTGTGTCTAATTGCATCATACAAGCTGACCAGAGGGGGAGCGTGCTGACTTGTTTGTTCATTCTTTCCCTGGTGGTTGCATTTTGAGTGCCTTGCCCGGTACAGACTGAAATGGGGACTTCGGATAGAAGAGGCACAGGCCTGATCTTGCCCAGGTGGTTCTTCGGGAAAGAGGGAAGACAATAGGATCTTTTACAACTTTCTTGAAAAAGCCTTAAAAAAGAAGTAACAGTGGTGTGTATGAGGGGTGAGTGACAGGGAGAATAGGGATTGGGGAACAGATGCAGAGGGAGGCAGAGAGAGGCTCTTCAGGTGTATGAGCTGTGGATTCTGCAGGGCGAGGGAAGGCACAGCCTGGGCTAAGTCCCTTTAGCTCTGACAGCCTAGACATGGTTTGTAGACCAATCCAGCAGGCTTCTGGCTCTGTAGGTTCTGGGTTGGTTGGGCTGATGGGGAGGGAGGATTCCCTGAAAACATGGGTCTAGAACATGGCTGAATGTCTCTGAAGAGGATGGGCAGCCTGCTAAGGCTCTGGAGGCTGGGGCAGGGAAAAGGAGGGGAGGTAATGGAATCCAGGGAATCCTTCCTTGCTTTATGAATATTGCACTGATGGTCTGGAAACTGAAGGTCTATCTCCTGAGCCTGACTTTTCTCCCTAAGCAAGCAGGTAAATTCTCACTCTTGCTGTACCCTGTCAGTTCCCAAGGCCCCAGGACCTGTAATGTTTATGATTCCTCTTTTCCTGTCTACACAAGACTTTGCGGTCATTAGGGATGCCACATCATGCCCAGGCCTAAGTGAGAATTAATTTCCTTGCAGGGACACAGACTTAAGAACTCTGAGAATCAGACTTACCAGGCACTGGACAGCTTGAACACCAGCCGGCGGGTGCTTATCTCCGGGACCCCCATCCAGAATGATCTCCTTGAATATTTCAGCTTGGTACATTTTGTTAATTCAGGCCTTCTGGGTAAGAAACCAGCCTTGTCTGCCACATTGGAGAGGAGCCTTGCTTTGGCCTTGGGAGTGTAACTCTAGCTGAAGAGAGAAAGGGCAGAATGCTAGTTATATGTAGGTCACTAGGCACTCTTGTAGGTGACTTCTTTTGTCAGGGAGTAGCTTAGCCATTGGGCAACTTGTTTCTACTGAGCAACTCAGCAAGGCGCACGCCAGCCATTTTTCCACAGCAGAGATAGTAGGGCTATGCACGATGTGGTGTCACTGAGCTGGGGACGGAAACACTACCTCTAGGCATTTTTGCTCATTACATCCTAGCTGCCTTACGAGAGCTTTAGCCTCAGTGCAGACTGTCTTGGGCAATTTTTGTTTCTTAATTACTTTTTAGTGTACAAGTCAGTGTCAGTAAATATGCTTACATTGTTGTGCAACCACCTCCAGAACTTATTTTATCTTGCAGATTTGAACCTCTACCCATTAAATAGTAACTCCCCCTGTCCCATTCCCCCATCCCATTCCCCGCAGCCTTTGGCAACCACAGGTGGGTAGTTCTTGCACGTAAATATCTGTGGGAAGGTTTGTTAGTGCCACCCCAACTTGCCAGTGCTCAGGAAGATAACTTTAGGCAAGAGCCAGCTAAGCAGCAAGATTGTCATAAAGTGAACACATTTGTGTAACCACTATCAGATCAATTACTGCCACCATCTCTGCAGCAACTCCCCCTTTTTTTTAAAGATTTTTTTAAATTTAAAGCACGAGCGGGGAGGGGCAGAGGGTGAGGGAGAGAGAGAATCCCAAGCAGACTCTGCACTGAGCATGGAGCCCAGTGGACTCAATCCCACGACCCTGAGATTGTGACCTGAGCCAAAATCAGAAGTGAGATGCCCAACCAACTGAGCCACCCAGGTGCCCCTAGCAGCACCCCCTTCTAATCACTGTTTTCTCCTTTTCCCCCTGAAGTAAGCACTCTTCTGACACTCAAGATTGGTTTTTGCATATTTTAGACTTTATGTAAATGGAATAATACAATATATATTCCTTGGCATCTGGTTTCTTCTTTTTCAACATTACATTTTTGAGATTCATCCATGTTGTTGCTTGTGGCGGTAGTTGGTTTTCTTCTTTGTATATGGTTCCTTTTTTTTTTTTTTTTTAAAGAGAGGTAGAGAGGGGAGCAGAAATGCAGAGGGAGAGGGGGAGAGAAAATCTCAGGCTCCATGCCCAGCACGAGCCTGATAGAGGGCTCCACCCCACAACCCTGAGATCACCAGCCAAAATCAAGAGTTAGATGCTTAACCCAGCTGAGCCACCCACGTGCCCCAATGCTGTTCCATTTTTATGAATATACCGGAATTTATTTATCTTTTCTGTTGATGGACAGTTGAGTTTCCAGTTTTTTATTCTTTTGAGTAATGATGCTGTGAACATTCTTGTATGTCTTTACCTGAGCATAGTGTGCACTTCTCTTATGTAAATATGCATTCGCTGTCCTACAAGTGGAATTGCTGGGTCATATGTTATGCATGTGTTCAGCTCTAGTAGATAGTGGTTGTGCCAGTAGTATATGAGAATTCCAGTGTCTCTACATCAGAGGTCAGCAAATTTTTTCTTTTTTTCTTTTTTTTTTAAGATTTTATTTATTTATTTGACAGAGAGAGACAGCCAGCAAGAGAGGGAACACAAGTAGGACGAGTGGGAGAGGAAGAAGCAGGCTCCCAGCGGAGCAGGGACCCGATGCGGGGCTCGATCCCAGGATCCTGGGATCACACCCTGAGCCGAAGGCAGACGCTTAACGACTGAGCCACCCAGGCGCCCCAGCAAATTTTTTCTTAAGGGGCTAGGTGGTGTTTTAGACTTGCAGGCTATACTGTCTTTGTTATAAGTACTCAGCTGTGCCACTGTCGCATGAAAGCAGCCATTGAATGTAAATGAATGGGCATGGTTGTGTTCTAATAAAACTTTATTTACAGAAACAGGTGCCTGGCCTATGGCTGTAGTTTACTGACCTCTGCTCTATATCATTACCAATATTTATCTTAAGGGAAGTTTTTAAAACTTATAGTCATTTTGGTGTGCATTTTATGATAACTCATAGCATTTGCCTAATGTTTAATCAACTTGAACACCTTTTGATATGTTTTGGCCATTTGAGATCCTCCTGTGTGAGATAGCTGACTTTTTTTTTGCTGGCCAAAAGAAAGCCCTATACCCATTAAGCAGTCACTCCCTATTTCTCCTTTCCTTCAAACTCTGACAATCACCAATCTGCTTTCTGTCTCTATGGACTTGCCTATTCTGGACATTTCATATAAATGAAATCGTGCAATATGTGATATTTTTGGCTTCTTTTGTGTTTGGCTTCTTTTACTTAGTATAATGTTTTGCCCACATTGTAGCATGTGTCAGTACTTCATTATACTGATGCGTGCTACTTCATCTCTTGTAAGCAGTATATAGATGGGCTTTTTTGTTTTTTTTTAAAGATTTTATTTATGTGACAGAGAGAGACAGCCAGTGAGAGAGGGAACACAAGCAGGGGGAGTGGGAGAGGAAGAAGCAGGCTCCCAGCAGAGGAGCCGATGTGGGACTCGATCCCGGAATGCTGGGATCACGCCCTGAGCTGAAGGCAGACGCTTAACGACTGCGCTACCCAGGCGCCCCTATAGATGGGCTTTTAAAAAAAATCCAGTCTGACAGTTGTGTTGTCTTTTTAATTGGATTATTTGGCCCTCTTATATTTAATGTAATTAGTTATATATTTGAGTTTTAATCTGTCTGTGTGGCCTTTCAAGTCCCCACTTGCTTTGGTAGCTTTCTGGTCCATTCAAACAGAGATTGCCTGTAATTTGTCTAGCTTTGTTCTTGACAGGAAGGTGGTCTGTAACAAAGTAGTCTGCCACTATTGGCAGTGGGCTAATCATTCCTTTTTTATATTATTTTTAATTAAAAAATTTTTAATACAGTTCAAATCAGTGTGCCAGGTTCATTTCAACTCCTTCACTGCCAAACCTGGGAGCTGGGATTGCTTTAGTTTCTCTGCCTTTTCTTTGTCTGTGGCGACCAAGGTATAAAGGTACCTGCTGCATCAAACACTAAACTTCACGTTACTCTTAAGTTTCTTGATCTTGACGGATATAGCACCTTTCGCCTGGCCATGAGCAGAAAGTCTTTGATTTCTTCAATTTTGAGAAGCATGGCTATCAGGGGCCTCAGGGGAGCTTGTGGCTGGCACAGCAAGTGACTAGAAGTGAGGACAGAAAAGAGTGAGACTCCCCCCCCGCTTTTTTTAACATTCTTTAGTGCTTTGATTTTCCCTTCTCTCTTGTCTTAGGAACTGCCCATGAGTTCAAGAAGCATTTTGAGTTGCCAATTTTGAAGGGTCGAGATGCAGCTGCCAGTGAGGCGGACAGACAGCTAGGAGAGGAGCGGCTGCGGGAGCTCACCAGCATTGTGAATAGGTAATGGCAGGGTGGGGGCTCGCTAGGCAGCAGCACCTTTCTTCAGGATTTTCCCCCAAGTTAGGTCATCAGAATTGCCTCCTAAACCATCCAAGTCCAATCCTTTGGGGCCGTGGCCTATAAGGGCTAGGATTCTAGAGACTGGGGTCTGTGCCCTGACCAGAGCCACTGAATGAATGGAGGTGTCTTGCAGGTCATGTCCCTACTGTCTTCCTGGTCTGGCCCCTGTAGTCTGGTTTTGGGCTGCTTAGTGTCCTGTTGAGGAAGCTCTTCTCTGATGTTGCCTGACTCCCTGAGCAAATATCCCTTGGAGCATTGTTAGGACCTCAGAAGTTTCCTGTCAGTTGATCTCAGAGCTAAAGCACCAGGCTTCCCTTCTCAGGCCCCATAGCCGCCTCTGACAGGTAGAAATAGATCTAAAGGATGGGTGTGGCTCCCAGACTAAGAGGGCTTTTCCATAGGATCCACATAATCCAGGGGACAAGTACATTTGGGACTGCTCTATTGTAGGTAATACACTTGGTTTATATCCTGAAGTCCTGCCCCCTCTCCCTCCCAATTTTAGATGGTAGGAAGCAGAGTCACTATGTTCTTAGGAGCTACTCCTCAGGTGCCTGATCCCTGTCCTTCCTGGTCTGCCAGGAGCTATGGGCTTAATTTCACTGAACCTTGGGCCATGTGGTATTTGGGCAAGTGCAGGCAGAAACTACCCTAAGGACTTAGTGGTTTGCAGCTTGCTTTCCCTGTCTGAGCACCAGGCTCAATGGGAGGTCTTGGCCTTCTCTTGAAGACCAGCTAAACTTTTGAAGAGGAAGCGTTGTCAATGTAAGCTAGATTGTTTGAAAGGGTTTTTGTTCCCATGACTGAGACCCTCATAAAGATATGTTTGCCATAGGGCTGAGGGTCTCTGTCATTTGATACTACAGAAGATAGTCTTTTGGATACTTTGGGTGGTAGCTTTTATTCCAGTAGTTAGCATAGCATTTGTACCAGCCTCTTGCCTTTTTATCCTGTCTCCCCAGGTGTCTGATACGGAGGACATCTGATATCCTGTCTAAATATCTGCCTGTGAAGATTGAGCAGGTGGTTTGTTGCAGGTACTGAACTCAACTGAGGAGTGTGGAGTGAGTGTGTAAAAACAAAGCTCAGCCTTTGAGGTGTCTTTAGGGCAGAAGTGTGGTCCCCCTTTCCCGCTGACCCAGCTGCCCTTTTTTCAGGCTGACACCCCTTCAGACTGAATTATACAAGAGGTTTCTGAGACAGGCCAAGCCAGCCGAAGAGTTGCGTGAGGGCAAGATGAGTGTGTCTTCCCTTTCTTCCATCACCTTACTAAAGAAGCTTTGTAATCGTGAGTCGGGTCCATGTCCTGGGGTCCTCTGAAAGAGTGAGCAAGGGTAGGCTCCTGTATGGTCCAGGCACCTTCCAAACTTGTCTAGAGTCCTCATAAAGGCCACATGTGATTCTAGCCCTCTCTGAGCTATGAACCCTACATTGTATACTCCATAAACCAGACCCTTTGTTTTGGAAGGTTTAGCTTATCCCCTGCCCAGCCCACGCTTGATGCTTGGGGTATATGGGACTGTGTGTGTGTGAGTATGTGCACGCACACATGTGCATATACAATGTTGGACAGGAGGACAAAGAACAAACCTTGCCCTCCCTGGTATAGTTCCCTTTTTGTTGGGAGAACACACTAGTGAGCAAGATGTCCCAGATGGAGCTGATTGCATACTGGGATTTGGGGCCAAGTAAGTCTGGTGCTGAGGATGGTCTGCTGGGTAGGCTTCTAGAGGGGATACCAATGAGCCCTGAAGTGGAAACTTCCAAAAGCATTGTAGCTGGCATTTTGCATTTTGTTTGTGGGTTGTCCCCCCCCCCCCCCACAGATCCAGCTCTAATCTATGACAAGTGTGTGGAAGAGGAGGATGGCTTTGAAGGTGCTTTGGAAATATTCCCCCCTGGTTATAGCTCCAAGGCTCTAGAGCCCCAGCTGTCAGGTAAAGCCAGTCTTCGGGCTCCTCTGGGAGGAGGACTGGGAGATCGTCTCTTTGTGTTAGGTGTATCCTTGTCTCAAGGCGTGATATCAGGAGTAAGACTCTTGGGGCATTGGGATGGCCTGCAGGGGGCTAATGGTTTTTGATTTCTCCAGGTAAGATGCTGGTCCTTGATTACATTCTGGCAGTGACCCGAAGCCGCAGCAGTGACAAAGTAGTGCTGGTGTCCAATTACACTCAGACATTGGACCTCTTCGAGAAGCTCTGCCGGGCCCGAAGGTAGGGAATAGCCTAACCAGTTCGCCAAAGCAGCGTCTCCCCGACCGTCCCGCTAGAAAGAGTAGTTGTTCTGACTGGTGGATCCGGGCCAAAATGTGGGTATAGGAGGGGCTTCCCAGAAAATGTCTTCTCTTATTGCTGTGATGGTCCCAGCTCCATCCCTAAGCAGAATAGCCCTTGGTCCTTCAGGTACTCCCAGAGGACAGAGTCCTGGGCTCTAGCTCCCTGCCTGTCCCTTTGGGAGTTTAGGGCCTCAGGCTGTACATGAATAGCCTCAAGCATGGTTAGTTCAGTTCCTTCGGTAGCGGGGCTCTGGGGCTCTGCTTCCTTCTTGGGTTTTGATCTTTGGATTCCCCTTCAGGTACTTGTATGTCCGCTTGGATGGCACAATGTCCATTAAGAAGCGAGCCAAGGTTGTGGAGCGCTTTAACAATCCACTGGTAAATGTACAGCCCCTGTTCCCACACAGCCAATGCAGTAACGTCAGAATCAAGGGGTGATAGAGAAGCTATAAGGGTGCTCTGTTTTAGGGTCTCTGATTTTTTTTTTTCTTCCCCCTTTTCTGGTGGGTGTGGTGGGGTTAGGCTGGTTGGTGATAGCTGGGCTGGGAAATTGGTAGGCAGACAAATTGGTGGTCCTTAGAGCATGAGAGTACAGATGTGTGAGAGAGAACAGTCTGCTGGGCTGAATAGGATTCCAGTTCAGGCTGCAAGAGGTTCTTTTTCTCCTGCTTCCTCTTTCCAGAGCCCTGACTTTGTCTTCATGCTCAGCAGCAAAGCTGGAGGCTGTGGCCTCAATCTCATTGGGGCTAACCGACTGGTCATGTTTGACCCTGACTGGAACCCGGCCAATGATGAACAAGCCATGGCCCGGGTGTGGCGTGATGGTCAGAAGAAGACCTGCTATATCTATCGCCTGCTGTCTGTAAGGACGGTGACAGTGGTCACAGTAGGGGCGGGTCATGGAACAGGACCTTCAGGACCATCTTGGGTTGTTTCTCAGTACCTCTCTTTGGTCTTCTGCCTCTAGCAGCGGCCAGGCTATGGGCTTGGCCAGAGCCCTTTATTCTTCTGTTCTTTCTTCCTCTCTCCACCCCATTCCTTTAAAACCTTACTGTGCCATCTGGATACCGGTTCAGTGGTTAACAAACTCTCCTGTGGTCGCCTTCCTTTCACAGGACACCTGCTTTCCCTCATACCTGATTTCTCCTGTGCCACTTGCCTTGTAATCATCTCGCACGCCATGTGTCCCCTGGGGCTAAGAAGAGGTATTTGCATTCTCCAAGTTCTCAGTCTTCATTCAGACCATCCGCTCTATAGTTCTCTTAAAGCTCATGTTATCTGACTTGACTACTCTCTTTTCTTTCTTGTTACAGTCCTCTATCCTATGCTACTTTCCTAATTCACTGATGACTTTGGATACCAGCCCAATCTTCATTTTTTCTCCAAATCATCTTGACTTCAAGGACCATGCAGTTCTCTAGCACTCTGGCCTTCGTGTTTCCTTGACCTCATCTTTTTAAATGAGCTCTTCAACTTCCCCTCATTTAATTACTTCCAAGGCCACACTCCAGAACTTTAATAGTACCAAAACTATACATAGTTCCAAATTTTCATATCTGTCTTCTAACTTCCTGTCCTTCCAGCTTTCTCATACCTCCTACATCTGCTTCAAACTAATGTCCCTAGTATCCCACCTCCCTGCTTTCTGGCTTGACTTCTCTTTCTCTTTGGCCTGATTCTTATTCATCCTTTCGGCCACTCTTTCCATAAAACCTTCTCCACTTGGATCATTACAACTATTCTCAGGTTCTGCACCAGATAAAATTTGCAGGTATAGATGAGCACTAGCACAAATTCACATATTCCATTTTGGGCTGGGCCATACCTTGTTTCTTTCAACAGCCACTTCAGGCCTTCACCACTTCCCTCAAGCCTGTTACCTAACCCTGTCTCTCATTCTTTTTGCAGAGACCTTGTCTTCTGCTTCACAGAGAAAACGCAGGATGTCAGACTTGAATTCTCTAGCCTCTCTTTCCTAAATCTCTACACCTGGCTCTTCCCTTCCCTTCTCAGAGGAAGATCATTTCCTTCTTTTTTGAGGCTCATCATTCTAGCTTTGCCCAAGACTCTTTGCTGTCCTTTCCTTTCTTAGTTGATTAAGTTCTCCTTTATTTCCCTGGGTCTATAAACATGCTGAAGTAGCTCTCTCACCTTAGAAGTTTCTTAAGCCTCTGTCCAATTGTAGCTGCTACTTTGGGTTACTTTCCATTTGTTCACAGTCACATTTTTCCAAGGCCTACAAATTCACTTCACTTCATCTTCTACTCACTCATCAGACCATTTATGCCACTGAACCTACTTTTGAATATACTGTTGGCTTCCTAATTGCCAAAACAAGAAACTCTTTATTTTTTTCTCTATATCTGACACTGTTGACCACTAATCTTTAAAATTCTGTTCTTTTTGGAAATTGCACTCTGGTTTTCCTACCTCTGTGACTACATACACTCATTATATTGACAAATCTCTAAATTTTTAGCCTGGATCTCTTAACCTGATTTCTAGACCCGTATTTCCATCACCAATTGTACATTTCCACTTGCATGTCTTATGAACACTTTGGATGCATGGTGACTAAATACATTTCCTTTCTGAATTCTGTCATTTAATGGCTCCATTATCCAACCAACCCAAACCTGGGTATCATCCTAATGGACCATTCTCTGTCTCCTAACAAAAATTACTATTGGTTTTTACCTTCTGGAAATTTCTTTAACCTTCCTCTCCGTCCCATGCTAAGGTCACAGTCCTCTCTCACTTGGATATTGCAGGAGGTTCCTAATTCTTTACCTTTGGTCTTAACCTGTTCTTCACATACTGCTTCCTGTATGAACTTGACAAAAATTCTGATTTTGCTTTTCATCACTTGCAGGACAAGGCCAAGCTCTTTCAGCCTGGCATCCATATTTCTCCAGTATGACCTCTGCTGACTTTCTCAGTCCCAGCTCTTACTACATTCCCACCATCCTCTAGACTGACTCAAGTTCTCAGTCCTCTGGTAGGCAAGGCTTATTCCTTTGTTCCTATGTGGGACCTAGGAGCTTTCCCTTCTCTCTTTCCTTGTAAGCCATATACTTTTTTTTTTTTTTAAGGTTCAACTCAAGGATAATCTTTCAAGCTTTCCAACACTCCCTTCTACCATCCTTCTTATGGGCCCTTGGGTATCCTACACAGGTTTTTATTATTGTACCGATTAGTTTATGTCTTTCCCACTAGACTGTGAGCTCAAGAATAGGGATCATATTTGATTCTCCTTTGTATCCTCATGCATAGGGCCTGGCCTGGGATACCCTAATGATATTGAGTGAGAGAGACCTGGCTTGGTGTGGAGCTCTGGTGAAGCTTCTGCAAACCTCAGCTCACTCTGAAGGAGTTTAGCCAGGCCATGAAACCCTCCATTTGTACCGAAAATATCCTGGGTGAGCAGACATGTACAAGTCATGTTCCCAAGAGATAGACTGGGAAAACGGGCTCAGCTGAGCAGGTGTGTGGCTGTAGGACTTTCAGTTTTATTTCCCCTTCTCTTGGATGGCTATGGTTTCAACCCCTGGGTTTTCCTGCCCCCCGTGTTTGGGGATGACTCAGCCATGCATCCCTTGGACTCCCCACCCCAGGCAGGAACCATTGAGGAGAAGATCTTCCAGCGCCAGAGCCACAAGAAGGCACTGAGCAGCTGCGTGGTGGATGAGGAGCCGGATGTGGAGCGGCACTTCTCTCTGGGCGAGCTGAAGGAGCTGTTTACCCTGGATGAGGCTAGCCTTAGTGACACACATGACAGGTGGGTGGCCATTACCTCTGAACTCCCTGCACAGCATGGAGATGGGCTCTGTAGTCACCACAGCACTGTCCTCTGCCCCCAGGTTGCGCTGCCGCCGCTGTGTCAACAACCACCAGGTCCGGCCAGCCCCCGATGGTTCTGACTGTACTTCAGACCTGGCTCAGTGGAACCATAACACCGATAAGCGGGGGCTCAAGGATGAGGTACTCCAGGCTGCCTGGGATGCTGCCTCCACGGCCATCACATTCGTCTTCCACCAGCGTTCTCATGAGGAGCAGCGGGGCCTCTGCTGATAAACCAGTTGGTCTGGGTGTAGCTGTTAGAGGAAGGAGACAGGGAAAAAGGGGCTCCTTGCCCCATAGGACCCTACTCAATTTTGTTCTCTGGGACAAAAATCATCAAGGATTGCTGCATGATGTTTGCCCAAAGTTTATTTTATAAGAAAAACTTTTTTGGTTAAAAAAAAAGAAAGGAATAAAGGTATGAAAGGGACTGAGGCCTGGGAGCAGCATGGTAAGCCCAGCGGAGAAGAGGCCTGGTAGTTGACACTCCTAAACTTCTCTAAAGCCTGGATACCTGCTTGAGGAGAGAAAGCAGGAACCTCGGGCAGGGGGAGGGGAGCCGTCCTCAGTGACTGATGAGCACTGTAACCTGCCCCAGGGTTCCCAGAGTACTGGGTAAGGGGCCCAAAGGCTCTATACCCAGTTGTGGGAATGCCTTTGCTGAGCCCCATCAAGGCCTCCAGGACCTCAGTGCAAGGGAAGAAGGAAAAAAGAGAAAAAAAGGTGGCAGAAAGAGAAAGACAGAATTGGTGTTTGGGAGTTCTGGGCAGCCCATGTCACAGCCCGTGTCTCAGCCCCTGCAAGCCGATGGTACTGAGCATGGGCCTATGAAGCCTGGGCCCCATCACATGGTGCTGACATAATCTGCGAAGGCCTGGGATGAGTCCCACGAGTCGCTAACCACGTGGCAAGTGGCCCGGAGCCGCCGAATGGCTTCCCTGGCTGTGACTGCATCCTGGTCCAGCCAGTTCTGGAAGAGGCGCAGGTGACCAAAGGCTCCACGGCCCCAGCGCTCCAGCCGCTTGGCGAACTCCAGAAGGCCATCTGGCTTGATGCAGTTGGAACTGGTAGGGGTGAGATGGATTAGACACCCAGGAAACAACTAATCCCTGTATCCCTGCAGCTCCATCCCTTGTCCCTTCCTCCTCCCCATGTACCTGATGTCCAGCTGACACAGAGAGGAGGATGAATCCTCTGAGAAAACATCTGCCAGGGCAAGCAGGCCAGCATTCCCTGGGGAGAAGGGGAGAAATGTCTGTGACCACCCAAGAACAGAACAAGGGTGTCCCAACCCAGTTCTGATCGGGAGAAGCCCAGCCTCCTGAAGCTCCAGCACACAACTATATTCCAGCCCCCACGTTCCCAGTGGAGAGGCCTGTGCCCTCCTCCACGGAGGCTCTACGTCACGTACTGGCTCCTTCCCCCTGTCCCTTCCCAGGGCCCTGCCCCCACCCAGGCGGTTCCCTGGCAGCCGGAGGCCCTTCAGTGTGGAGTTGCCCTTCATAGCAGCAACCATCTCAGGCAGAAATTGGGCCGGGCGCTTCTCAAACAGACGGCAGAAGGAGAAGGTAATCTCTGTCAAGAGAAATTAGAATAAATTCTGATGGCTAACATTAGGACTTAGTGCTGCCCCTCCTGCCCCAATTGGCCCTAGCAAGGGGTATGAATGTTTTTATAGAAGCCCAGAAAGAGAAGGGAATTTGCACAAGACCCCAAAGCAAGACTGGAACTAAATCAGATTCAAACGAGAAACTGAGCCCAGATATTCACTGTTGGGAGGTTTTCTACATGAACAGTTCTCTGTTTAATTTTTTCTCCTCTGTCCACTGACTGCCTTCTATGCAGGGGTGGGCATCAGGGGCAAGTCTGAAAGGGGAGCCTGACCCAGCATATTTATCCTTATCCACCATTATTTCTGTCAGCCACTGAAAGGTAAGAAAAACTTGAGTGAGGCACTCTAAAAGTGAGTAATTTTCTTGTGTTTAGTATAGGAGGAATTGAGTTTGGGACCGATTTTAGAAGGGAGATCATGCAGCTTCTATCGCCATTGTATAGTTGAGTATATAAGGCCAAGAAAAGGATAGTGGCTTGCTCATTCAGTGAGACAGTGGCAGAGCCACAGTGAAGACCCAGGAATGCCCCTGGTTCTGGATGAAGAACTTACCTTGAAGAGTCAGATTCTGTAGCAAAAAGAGCACCTCGCTCTGACAGTCAGCCAGATTCATGTCGTGAAAGCTCAGCCTCTTCAGGGCTAGGTTGTACTCTGCAGGGGGGCAGAGGCCATGGGCCTTAACGTTCCCAAAGAACGATACAAGGCCTCCTACCCTCCCTTTACCAGTCTAGCTGGGTCCTACCTTTGAGTGTCTGTAACACAAGCCCAAAATCTTGGGGAGAGGCAAAGGTGGCACTATCCAGAGACAGCTGCTGCAGAGAACCTGAGGCCTTCAGTACAGAGCAGAGCAGTGGGGCTGGTTGGGCTCCCCGTGGAAATCCCATCTCCAGCTGTTCCAGGCAGTTTTCTGGATACAGTAAGGAGAAAAGATTCTAGTTGATCCTCTCCCTTCTAATCCCATAGCAGGTGCCATCCTGTTCTTTATAAAGATTCACTAAAAAATTTCATCTACTTGTCATTGAGTACACACTATACATTAGGTACTGTGCTAGGTTCTGGGAACAGCACTAAATGAGATTTAGTCCTTGCCCTTTTGGAACTTTTAGTCCAGAAAGACTAGACTACTCAGATAAGCAAACATGAGTGTGCCGAGTGGTGACATAGGAAACATACAGGATCTAAGGGAACAGAAAGAAGAGGGTCCTAGATGGCCTTTTTAGAGACTAATCTGTCATGGTCACTTCCTACTGGGCTTACAGTGGTCTGGGCCCTCTCCAAGCCATGGCTATCTCTGAACAGCAGGCTATAAAGAGGGAATGGATTTCATTCCCTCTTTAAGGAATGAGTGGTGCCAGGCCTGTATTAGCGGTCTTCCCACCTTCCTCACACAAATGCACCTGCACATTTGTGTGGACACACACACATACACACACAGTGGTTCACCTGGTATCTCCTCATCTCCAATTATGTGGCTAGGGGGCCCTGCATTCCCTGGCACAGCAGGGTTGTCCCTCTGGCTGGGGTGGTCAACACGGATAGAGAGGACCCGCAGTAGGGGCAGGGCTCGCACAATGGCACGTGTCAGCTCCAGGATGGGCAGTGGTGAGAACAGATCACTGAGATGCAGGGCACGGAGGCGGCATCCAGCCTGGCCTGACAGGGCCCGCAGACTGTCCAGCAGGCGGAAGATGTTAGAGCCCAGGCCTATAGCAGGAAAGAAGTTAGGTCAGTCATGTGGGAGTGTCAGCAGGAATAAATTTCAGAGACAACTCCAGATATTTCTGTTGATAACTACCAAATCTCTTGAGCTTTGGATCAGGTTATTTAAAATCATTTGTCTCAACTATTCCTTGTCTTGCTTTTTCCTCAGGTAACCACCAAACATGTCTACTGTACTGGGCCATGCCCTCAAGCATCAGTGAGGGCAGTTACAAGACAGGACAAGGGGTCGCGGGGGTGGGGGGGGATGTTGTGCTGCCAGCTGAATGATAGGCCCAGGCCTAGAGGGCAGCAGCAGTCTCGACTTTTCTTATAGGTCACATGGAACATCTGAAATCTAAGTGGGGGAGTAGCAATGACCCAGTAGGGAATACTTTAAAGGATTAATTGGGTGGGAATAGAGCAAAAAAGGATAACCACATCCCACAAAAGGGAGCAGGATATAGAAGGGTTAGAGCAGAGGCTTAATGCCACAAAGCAAATATTATCTCTCCTTGGACTGAGCAGGTTCCTGTGGACTCCTTCCTCCCACAACACCTCACCCAGCACCTAGTAAATACAGTTTTTGCTAGACAGTGGTGAGTAGCAGATCTTATTCCTGCCTATGTAGCCTGGTGAACAACAAAAATGTGTGAGGGGAGCTGGGGAAGCAGGGTATTGTGGAACCACAAAGGATAGGTACTTGGTACCCAGTCCAGCTTCTATCAGTAAAAGCTTTGCAGTTGAGTCCTAAAGAACACAAAGGAGACAGGCTAAAGAGAGAGAGAGAGGAGTGACTGGCAGGGAGAACTCAGCATATATAAAGGCCCAAAGGAAGAAGAGTGGCAGGCTCCAAGAACTGAAAAGTATTCAAGGTGACGTGTGTGAAGTATGGGCGGGGGGGGGGGTGTTCAGGACGCCACTACAAAGGTAAGCAGGAGTGAGAACACAAATGACCTGTAAGTAAATTAAGTATGATGACAGGAAACCACTGAAGGGTTTTTAAGTGAATGAATGAATTGCCTTTGCATTAAAATATATATGCTTGGGCTACAGTGTAGACAGTGAATTGTGAGTAGGGAGTCAGGAAGAACTGTTGATGAATCCAGGTGAGAAGTCATGGTAGCTTGAATTAAGATGTGGAGATAAATAAGTGGATTTGAGAGATCTTAAAGACAGATATGGTACAAAAGAAAGGACCCAGCTGTCTTCTGGGCACCTGAGAGCTGTGAGCTCACTGACCGAATGGGAAGGGGGGAGATCAGCATGGAGGGAAGATGCATTCAGGTTGGGGAGCCTGTGTGGTTTCTGAAATGATGATACCTAGTAGTCACCTGGCTAAAATGGTTCTGGAGTTTAGGAGGAAGATGTGGACTGGACCAGTGTCATAGATTGGGGAGTCTTCAGCATAGGTGGCTTTTGAAACCAAGGGAATGGACAAAATCACCCAGGAAGTATGTGTAAAATGGCAGAGCTCTGAACATTGATAACAAGTAATGTCCAGAAAGGGAGAAGAAAAATTTTGAGGTGGTGGAAATGAGAGTATTTCATGAAGGCTCTTTCATAGTGGGAAATGCCACCAAGAATTAATATAAGAGGAGGATGAGTATGCATTGGACTTAGCAACAAGGAGGACCCTGGAGAAGGAAGGCAGCATTGAGGAGTGGTTTAAAACCTTGGGATTCTGGAATCAGGTTTCCTGGGTTTGAATCCTGGCTCTACAATTTAGTAGTGAGGCTATCCTGGGCAAGCCACTTGACCTCATATGGTTGTAAGCATTCAGTTAATAGAATACTTAAATTATGCCAGACACATTCTAAGCAGTATATAAAAGTTCTTATTACTAAGGCATTTGAGAAATAAGCTTTCCTAAGAAGGCAAGAGGGTATGGATCCAGAGCGCAGGTAAAAGAGTAGCCTTAGTTAGGATGGCCATCTCTCCCATTGTGAAAGAGGAAAGATGAGTGGAGATGTAGAATTCTAGGTTGGTTAACAATAAGCTGAAGTTCATGTATGATGGCTTCTATTTTCTCTGAAGTAGGAGGTGAAGTCACCTGCTGAGAAAGGAAAAGGGGGAAACATTTGGAAGCAGAGAGGAATTGGAGCTAATGTTGCAAACACAGGATTCATAGAATATTGATGATTGAATGTATAGTAGCACCAGTCTGCACAGTTGTGTGATTTTTCTCCTGTGCTCAGTAAGCTAGGTAGATTGGTGGATTTACCCAGAGTTGAAGTTTGGCTAGCTGGGCACAGCCAGGTGGGTAAGAACTGAGGACTGCTTCACAGGTTGCTGGTCTGATAAAAATGTGTTCTGTACCTTCTTGTCTGTACAGCTGCTTTGACAGGAATGGGGGGACCCAACCTTAGCCATGGCTGGGCCTTGCATACACTATACTGTTCCCACCTGCTTGTGGATTGCCTACCATAGCTAAAATGTATCCATTCTTCAGGTCCTCACTGCCTCTCAGGAACCCCTGCTTACAACTCTAAATCAAGCCTATAGACCTCATGCTCTTCCCCAGCAATGAAGGTCTGCCCCTATTTCATGTATGTGTTTTCTGTCCCACTATGAAGCAGGCAGGGCCTCATCTGCAGCTTCTTGATCATACTCCCTGTTCCCCTCCACAGGACTGGGCACACAGCTGCTGCTGCTGTGAGACCCATCCCTGCCCCTGCAGGACACTCACCATTATAGGAGAGTGTGAGGCTCTCCAGAGACACCCAGGAGCTCAGCAGGTGGCACAGTGTCAGAGCCGCCTCTGTGGAGAGCGGAACTGTGAACAGCTCCAAGGTGGAAATGCTGCGGAATCGCTGGGAGGCCTCCAGTGCTGGAAGCCCCAGGCAGCTGGGATCTGATCCATCCAAAGCTCCACAAGCCACTTCCCCGATCTCCATCTCTTCCCCATCCTCCTTCTCACCAGCCACAATGAAAACAAAGTCATACAGGTCTTCAGACTCTGCACCAGACCCCTGACGGGTGCGAGGACCCTTCTTCCCTGCAGCTCGCTTAAAACGCTTTAGGGGCTTAGGCTGTGGGGCTGAGCTAGCTGGAGCCCGTTTGGATGAGGATGTGGAAGAGGAGGCAGAGGCAGAGGACGTGGTGGCTGGAGCAGAGGGTGGCCGCTTGGTGCCAGGAGCCTCGTGGGAGGTTGCTGGAGGGTGCAGATCCCTCTTAGGGTCTGTCCCACCTGCTGTCAGGCTCTCCTGTGTGCTCCGGCGTGTTACCCGGGTGGCAGGTGCAGCTCTAGCTGTCTGCTTGGCTTCGCTCTTCCGCCGAGAGGCCATCAGGGCTGCAGCGCATCGCTCAGCAGCATCCCTGCGAGGCCGGCGTGAGCCCAGCAGGAGGGACCCTTCATCTCGGGATGGGGCCCGGCCTCGGGAGGCCTCTCCACAGAGGCGGCAAGGTGGGCCACCAGGGCCTGGCTGCCAGAAGCCAGCACTCATGGTGAGGATAAGGATGAAAAGGGCTGACTCAGGCACGGGCCAGGAGTACAGCGACACCTGGCTGACGGCCCCGTGGTGAATAAGCTGATGCAGCAGCTGCCGAAGTGACTGCTGAGCAGCCACATCAGAGAACAGCAGGTGGCGGAACTTGAGGGTGTGCAGGGAACTGGCCAGGGTCTCCAGAACCCTGCGGTTGGGCTCAGCCACCAGCTCAGTTGCACCCTGCAGCATATTGCAGATGGTGAGCTGCCGGACGTGGCGGGAGCTATGCAGGAGAGGTGAGAAGCGCTGGTCACAGAGACGCCTGTCAGAAGATACATCAATGGTCCCACGTAGAACATGGGAAAAAAAGGCCTCCATAAACTTGGCTCGCCAACAGGTCACACTCTGAAAGCAGAGAACATGCCAGACAGCTGTGATGCTAAGAGGGTACCTGCTGAACCACCATCATCCCGGGTTCCTCCCTTCCAAAAGCTATTTGCTGAGCCAGGCGACATTCTAAATAATTTACACAAATTCATTTACTCTTTACATCTTTGAGGTATGTCTTACTATTAGCCCCATTTTATGGGTAGGAAAAACAAGGCACAAAGGTTGTTACTGCCTGTGGTTACACAGGTAAGTGGTAGAATCAAGACTGAACCCAGGAAATTTGGTTCCAGAGATTATTTGGCTATAGTGCCTGACATTCAAGTGAAACAATCCTAGAACTTCTTCCATGTCTGTTTCTAGAACCTGATCCCAACTTTCCATTCTTATCATTACCACCTTTGTTCAGACCCTTATCACCTCACACCTGACCACTTCATTAGCTTCCTGATTGCTCCCCCATCTCCTTTTCCCCTTCCCAAACTTTTGTGCTAGTCCACTGGATTCATCTTTGTAAAACATGTCTGATTACATTCTGCTTTAAACCGCCCCCCCCACCATCTATCCACTGCTGAGGGTTAATCTGAAGTTCCTCAGCCTTGCAGGGAAAGCCCTGTACAATATGGCCTCAGTCTATCTGAGAAGCTTTATCTCTCACATCTTGCTCTCATGAATGCTTTGCTCTGGCCAAACTCATCATCTTACTGACCCAAACCTGCCTTCTATGCCCTTTCCTACATCTGCCAGAAATGCTCTTCATTGCCGGCTTCCCAAGAGGACTTACTAACATTTCCTCTTGTTGAGGCTGTTCATCTCAGTGTCTCTATGTTCCCTTCTATTCCTCTCCCTGCCTCTTGTGGGACTCCTCTGCTACTCTGATTATTTAAGTCTTAAACATTGGTAGACCTGTCTCACGGTGTTGAGTCTCTTTGCTTGTGTACATGTTTTTTCCCAACCAGATTAGAAATTCTTGGAGATCAGGGTCAAAATCTTAGACTGGTTTTCTCCAAGGCAGTAGTTATCAGCTTTGACGCATAGGAGACTTCATCAGACTATTCCGGTACATTTAGAAGAACTATGAATGCAAGTATTTCTCCACCTTTGGTGCACATCAGAATTGACCGTGGAGCTTTTCCTTTTTGAAAATTCATATGCCAGGTATCCAGACTTGAAAATTTCTTATGTTACATCTGCAGTAAGGCCCATGCATCTTTGTTTTTTAAACCTCCCCCAGATGATTCGGATGTATAGAAGAGGTTTGCAATTACTGCTCCATCCCCCCCCAACCACCACCACAAAAGGACGCACAGACTTCCTTAAGTCCCCATTCTCTCCTCAGGTACAGAAGAAAGTCTGCTGACTTTGATACAGGTGTCATCTCTGCCACTATACTCAACCTCTTGAACCTCTTCATCTGTAAAATCTGGATAATATCACTTGCTTCACAGGTTTGTTGTGAGGATCAAATGAGACAGTGCAAGTGAAAGCACTTCATAAACTGTAAAATACAAAATGTTATTTCTGTTACTGCTAATGGTAATAATTAGTCCGGATGGGCAATGTGAAACGGACTTGACAGAGGCAATGCCTGTTAAGCAGGGTGCTTATTCAGCCTGAAGCAAAAGCTAGTGGGGGCCTGAGGTCCCCCAAGACTAAGGGACACTTCTCTTTGGTACTTACCCTACCTCTATGCATTCCCTCATACCAGAGTGATCCTCAATTTATTTCTGAGGTTCTGGGCAGAAGTTGGACCCCTATGGTTCTCAGCACAAGTGTCATTCCCTTTGCCCTGGCTATTCCCCATGACACTGCCTGCTGCGGTAATAATGAGGAATGACTTCTTCACGTTTGAGCTAACTGCACGGCAGCAACGAGAGGAAAGGACTCTCTCATCAGCAACTGTGTGGGGGCGTAGGGGGACCAGGAAAAAATACCTGGCAACCAAATCTCCACTTGGCCTCGAGTGGAAGCAGAGAGGGTATTCCTGAATCCTACCTCACTCTAACACTTTCCTACATATTTGCTGGCCCACGCTCACAGCCTTGGAAAACACTTGCAGGTAACCTAGCAAGGCTTTAACTTCACAAGTGAGACATTCTAGCCCTAAAATATGGACAAAGATGTGAACCAAGATGTTGTTGCTATTTCTGACCATAAGGCATGTGGAATATGTAGTTTAGATAATTATTAGTGGTTTTTTTCACACATTTTATTGGTTGGTGAAGACAGTGGGAGAGAATATTTGAAACTGGAACACCCCAGACGTGATAACTGCAGTGAGAACAGCAGGACATAGTGATTCCAGGGCCACATTGCCTCAACTTGAATCCTGGGTCTGCCATTCACTAACTATAACCTCAGACAAGTCACTTCCCCTTTCTGCCTGAGTTGCATCATCTGTAAAATGAGAAAATAACCTACCTATATCATAGAGTTGTAAGGATTAAATGAGTATCTATAGTTACAACAACTATAGTTACAACAACTACTGGTAGACAGTAGTTCATTGCATTTTATTCCATCACCACCTTTTAGAAGAATCTCTGCTGAAACTTCAAAGCTGAAAATAGCTAAAGGATCTAGCTGAAGCAACTCATTTTGTGGACTTTGTAGACTATCACTCAGGGAGTACAAAGTGATTTAAACACATTCTTTTGGGCAAGAGTAGGGGAAATAAGGCACCACCAAAGAGTTGAAATGACATTTGCCTACCAACACAGTCCTTGGCCCATCTACAGCCTGGTGGGTCAGGCACTAGTTGGGGAGAAAGTGGGTGTACAAACTAGGGAAGGCTAAATATTTTCTTGTACTAAACAGAGCCAGCAAATGTTCATAACCTATTGTCCACTATTTTTCTGATAACAGAAATATTGTTTGTGGAAAGATAAAATCTGTAAACCTATTTCTTCGAGCGTATATGTAAATGTAAATAGCTATAGATAATTGTTTTTATAACATTGAGACAATTCTGAATAGTTTCAAATGCTGGGCTTTTAAAACATTATGCCACTGTGTCATTACATTTTTACCACCATGTATTTAAATGTTTTCAGAATATGACTTTATTAATATTTTGAAAATATGAACGTACTATAATCAAAAATTCCTGCATACTGAATAAATTATTTCTAGCTTTTTGATATTAAGTTGCTATAATGAACATCTTGAAATCTTCATGAGTATTTCAATTTTTATATACTATAAATTCTAAGAAATAGAATTTCTAGCCAAATACATATTTTATATGAGTATACATCTTATATATTTGTATACTATATATTATTTATTTTTATATAAGTATATTATATATGTATACGTACTTTAAGAGTTATACACCTTCCCATTCTTTAAATTATTGAGATTGAATATTTTTTATTTTATTGGAGATTTTTGTATATTTTGTGACTTGTCCCAATCTTATTCCACTGGGGTAGTTTGTCTTATTCCCTCTATCCTCTTATTTTACAAATATTGTTGCAAACATTCTTTCTTTGTTTATGTACCTTTTAAATCATGTTGGCATTTTATATGGCCAAATATGTCCATGTTTTCTTTTTTGATTCTGCCCATTTAATAATTAACACTCTCCATCTTGAGATTAAATAACCAGTCACCTTTATTCTTTTTTTAGTTGTTCTGTGCTTTTACTTTTTATAATTTAATCTTTAATCCATGGAGAAATTATTTTGAGTATATTGTAAAATGAGGCTTTATTTTTTCCAAATAGTTAACCAATAACCAGAGAATCCTTTATTGAATAATGCTTCTTTTCCCCACTGCTTTGTCTCCAGAATATCTATTTTATTCTATAGATGTCTTAATACACATACACTAGTACTACAGTTTGACATTCTAGTTCTTTATAAGCAATCAGGGGCTATCTCTATCTTGTTCACCACTGTATCCCTAGAACCTAGCACAGTGCCTGGAATTGAGCAGACACTCGGTAAGTGTTTCTGAATTATGAAGTTAAGGTTACTGTCTTGTAAAACTGGGAAGCAGAAGAAGACACCCTTTGGAATGACCTCTGTCTAGGGGACTGTTAGGCCACCAATGTTCTGAAATGCTCTGAGACAAGCAAAGATAACAAACTACCAGGAAGCCTGAGACAATACTGGAGAAAAAAGCTTACGGTAAGTGAAAGATGTTACGATCTCCATCATCTGCTAGTCAACCATACTGCTTGGGAAACACTGGTACAAAGTGAATCTCATGCATCTTTAAATTTCAGGAAACTCTTAGTGTTTTCTAATCTTGCATTCACTTTTCTTCCTCATAAGGCCTAATTCCTGTACATAGTGCCTGAGGACTTTCTTGGGCCTTAGCACTATCTCACTGAACTGCAGGAGTTGCGTCCAGATCTAGAAGTGGAAAAGCTGAAGGATATGGAGCTGAATGTTACTGAACCCAGTGCATCCCCAGAAATTAAATCTCCTGATAAGAAATTGTTCTCATCATTTGGCCTCATCCACCATTTAAAGCCCCGTTCAAATACTACTTCCCAGGAAAGACTACCATGCTCCCTTCTCCCTCAACCTCCTTGCTACTGTCACATCACTTATCCCACCATGCACGATGCATTTGTTTCAGATTTCCCTGCTAAACATGAGAGATTTGGGACTGTGTGTTTCCAATAGCTAATGTAAGACCTGTAAGTTTAGTAAATGTTTATTGAACTCAATCTGTTCTGTCCCCTAGTTGTGGAGCAGCAGAAGAAATTCTGCTTAAATAAGAGCAAGTTATATCTGAACCAATGAATAATAGAATCTCAGGGCTAAAAGGAGCCCTAAAGTCATCTTGTCCAATGGCTCTTAAAATGCTCAATTTCTTCTACAACACCCTTTTGTCAGGTAGTTATCTAGACTCTATTTAAACGCTTAGTGATGGGAAGCTTCTTACCTCTGGCATTAACTTGTTTCATCACCAAATAAGCTCAGAGTTTAAAAATTCTACATTCAGTTTAGCAGCAATTTATTCTCCTTTAGCTTCTACCAGAACAAGTCTATTAATCCCTCTTTTATGTGAGACTCATTCAAATATTTCGAGATAGTTCATGTTCCCCAGGTCTTTTCTTTTTCAGGAAAAACATCTCCAGTCTTCCAAATGTGACTCATGTGATGTGGCCTTGACTTCTTTCTCCATACTCCAGGGTAGCCTGACCACTGCAGAGCCAGGCTGCTCTATCACCCCCCTGTCCTTCAGCTTATATTATAGTTACAGTGATTCACACATTTCAGAGTAGAGTCATTATATGAGTAGCTTTAGCACACTGTTGACTAAACCCCCTTCATCTTTTTTATACAAGTTGCTGCTAAGCCAAACCCCTCCACCTCCTATCCTGAGGTCATGCAATTTGAATTTTTTAGACTTAAGTGAAAAATTGGTTTATTCTGTTAAATTTCATCTTGTCAGGTTTGACCTCTGCTCCAGCCCTGTCAAGACCTCTATGAATCTGGGTTCTGCCATCCATTGTGATCACTACCTTTCCCTGTTTTGTGTTGCCTGCAAACATGGTGAGCAATCAAGTCAGTGACAAATGCCAAATGGAAAGAACCCTGTGACAAGCCCTCAGAGCCAAGAACCCTGTGACAAACCATCTCCTCCCAAATTCACTCCATCCCTGTCCCTGCACTTTACCAGTATCCAGCTTGTGTTTGTAAGCTTTTCCTGCTTTCACGTGCAAAGTCAGGCCAGAGTTCTACCTGGTGCCTTAACTTACTTCCAAACTAGAAGGCCTTGTCTTCATCAGCTCATCCCATAGTCGGCGCCAGATGGCCTGAGTGGAGAGGCCTGTGGGGAGAAATATCACATTTACTTGGCTGCTCTCTGGCCACCATAAGTGAAGTACGTCAGCCTTTCATGTTGTCCTGTGGGTACAGAGGAGCAATATGGCAGACTAGTAAAGAGCGCTGGCTCTAAAGACAGACTGCCTGGGTTTAAATATCGGCAAACTACACTAGTTGTGTGACCTTGGACAAGATTACTTAATTTTTTTGTACCTCAGTTTCCTTATCTGTAAAACGTTAATAATAGCTATTTCATAGAGTTGTTGAAAAGATTAAATGAGTTTCTCCAGGTAAAGTGCCTAGGACAGCAACTGGCACAACAGGATTAGTTAGATAAGTGTTAGCTGTTGATAGATCTGTCCAATGAGGGGTTTGGAAGACAGCACAGTAAAATAGAAAAATGAAGATTCAGAAGATCTGGGTTTTAGTCTGGCTTAGCTATTAATTGCGGTGTGCCTGTGGTTTCACTTTTATTAGTATAACAGGGGTCATTTACTTGCTTTGTGTTTCCCTGGATACTATGAAAAATCACATAGGAAAGTAGGTGTGAGGGTACTTTTTGAAAAGCATGAAGTTCTATGCAGGTATCAGGTATAATATTTACCTGAAGAACATCATGGTGCCTTGCTTACGATCACTGACTGAGAAAGAGAGAGAAAGACACTTACCTTTCTTGAGGGCAGTTTCCTCAATCCTCTCCAAGTAATATATATTGAGCAGAGGTAAGATGCTTTGAAGTATTGGGCCTGGGAGGGCTACAAAAACCAAAACACAAAGTTTACTTTTTTCTCCCAGGGTTCCAAACATTATTTATCCTACTGGAAAGGAAAACAGAAAAGCAGACTTCTCATTTGGCAAATGGAAACTGTAGAAGCTAACCTAAGTCTAATTCAAACTCTAGTCTACTTATCTTCAGCCACTTAGTTGGCAGCTGGAATTTCAGGGGCATGCACATCTTCAAGGGTGAGATAATAAAGCAAGCTGTTATGCTCATTTAGGAGCTGGTCAGTTCACTTCTGCCCAGCATACTGAACCATTCTGCATTTAAAAGGTCTTATTGGATATGTGTGATAAAAACCCATCATCATTTGGGCCCTACTAACTTCGCCAGCTCCCTACTTTGCCTCCTCTACTTCAGCCGTACGAAACTGCTTTTTTCATTTACCTCACATGTTACACTGCTTTCTGCCTCTGTGCCTTTGCTGTGCTGCTCTCTACCAGGAAGGTCCTTGCCATTTTCGGCATATCAACTACAAGTATCATGTCCTTTTATTAAGCCTTTCCTGAATTCCCTTCCCACTCTTCCAGGCTGGTGACTCCCATTCTTTGGGCCCCTACTGTATCCGAACTAGTACTTTCCTGTGAACAACAGAAATAATTAGACCTTAACTCTAAATTCAACATGTCATAAAAACAAAACTTGTTCTTACTGATTTCTAGATTTGAGAGGCTTTATAGTATTCTGGCTAAATGGTTTAGTCTCTAGAATTGGACAAAACTGGGTGAAATTCTGATTCTATTACTTAATTATGAATCCTTGGGCAAATTAACATCCTCAAGACTCCGTTTCCTCAATTTTAAAATGGAGGTAGTAATAACTACCTCATAATATTGTCATAAAAATTAAAGAAAATCATGCTTGTAATCTTTTTAAGACCATGCCTGGCAGTAATAAGCTCACTAAATGTTGTCTATTATTATTCTTATCTGTCAATAGCCTCTCTGTCCTGCCAAGAACAAGTCTTAGATCTTAGAGTATACCATATCTAAGGAAAATCTTTCAAAACTTCTATTCTAGGATCTCCCTTTATCTTTACTTGTAGAATAATGGAATCGTGATGTCCAAGAATCTAGTATAATTCTTTGCACATAGTACTCAATGTACCTGCCGAATGAAAGTATTAATTCCCTAAGCTATTACATTAATGTAGGCTCCTACGGTGTTCAAGATAAAGTCCAAGCTCCATATCCTGGCATTCAAGGTATAACATACCTATTCTACTTGTTTCCTCATTGTATCCTTTCCTGCTGCCTCTATTCACTTTACCCTTCTCTCCCCACACAAAGCAACCCTAGTCCACTGCCTCCAGGAAGCCTTTCTTGGCTGTTAGCCCACATTGAGACCTTCCTCCAAAACAGCACTTCTTAGCAGGCCTCCTACTTGGCTCTCCTAAGAGGCCTAACTTGATTCAGCTTTTTCTCTGTGACTGTTTACCTGGCCTAGGCCCATAGGAGCTCCTTCTCCTCCGTCCCTCCAATCTGCTCTGTTCAGCCATCCCCTCTCACAGCCACTGGGGATTCTCATCTCCTATTATCCCCAAACTCCTCTCTTCCTTTCCCCATTCTTCTTAAGCCAGGCTCTTCCTTGCTTCTTTCCAGCCTACACCTTCCCAACTCCAGGCCTCCACACCCAGTCCTCTTCCTTCCTAGCCAAGTTAGCATCCTAGAAGCTCCAGGCTGATATCTTCTCTGCCTTCTTCCAAATTTTTCTGAGGACTTTGCTGAGCCCCCTGCCCAGCTCCACTGAGACTTCTCCTATTCCCCACGGGTCAGCCTGACCCTTCTCCTTTCAGCTGTTGGCACAGGGCCTCCACAATCCCCTCCCCCCACCAGCTTGAGGACTTCTAACAGTCTCCCCACTGCAGGAAGACACTTGGGCCTCTTCAGGATCAGTGCCCCACCCCCACCTCACCAAGGGCCTTCCCACATCCTTGGGCCTTCTTTAACCAGTCTCCACAGCCTTGGGGCTTATTCCTGGAGGCCCAAACCCCCAAACTCCAGGGTCTTTTCTTCACAGCCACCTCCTCAGACTGCAGTCCCCAAAACCCCCAATCCCAGGACCTCAAGCCCTCACTCCTGACCTTACCAGGGCCTTCCTCCTGCCAAAGACACTACCACCACTCCTGAGGCCTTCTCCAGAACCCCACCCCCTCACCCCCTCGAGGCCTGAGGCCTTCTCTCCTGCCACTCCCTCCCCCTTCCCTGGGCCCTAGGCCTGGCCTGGATCTCCTCACCCAACTTCAGCCCTGGCTTCTGGACCCCACCCCCTCACACCACTAGTCTGTCAGGCCTGAGGCCTCCCTCATCCCCTGCGCAGGCAGGCCTACCCCCCAGGGACTTCACTCTCCTCTCTTTCACTCTCACCATCAGTGCTCACAAGGCCGACCCGAGTTGTTCTCATCAGCTGCCAGTCTGGGTCCAGCGGCGCCCACTCCAAAGCCCGGCCTCCGCGTGCCCGTCGGCTGCGGGCCTCCTCTCCGGCGCTACCTGGCCCGCGCCGTCCCGCCCTAATCCCAGGCCCACCGGGCCGGCCGGTCGGTTCTTCCTCCCCGGCCTCTCCGCCCAGCGCCGCGGGCCCGCCTTTGCCGCTCAGCCTGCGCGCCCTCAGCCCAGGCCGGTCCGTCGGTCCCCGGCAGCTTTCGGGCCCGGGGCCTCCGTTCGCTCGCACTCAGCCCAAGGCCTCCCAGCGGCGACGCGCCCCCTCCCAGCCGGGATCCCGGGGCCGTCGCCCGCCTGGGGCCTCTCTGGCCCTTCCCGCCTGTCCGTCATTCGAGCCTCCCTCGATTGCGGACCGGCTCCGGCCTCCCTTCACCCGCTCCGGGCCCTTCCTCCGCTCAGGCCAATCCGAGTGGCCTCCGGCGCTCCCTGCCCTGCCCGTCAGTCCAGCGCTCAAGCAATTTGGCACCCGAGGCCCCGGTCGTCAGTGCGCTCCCTTCAACGCTGGGTCGTCGGACAGGCCTCGGCGCCCCAAGCCCTTCGGCCTCTCCCCCAGCCCCTCGCTCTCCAATCCGCTGGGCTGCCTTCGCCCATCAGCCTGGCCTCCGGAGTCTCGGCACCCGCGGTCTGTCAAGCAGACACGGGAGGCCTCGCGCGTCAGTCAGGCTAGGTGGCCCCGGGCCTGGCCTCCTTGCCTTAGGCCGGGCCTCCCAACCTCGGCCCCCGCCCCCAAGCAGCGGGGCCATCCCTGCCCGTCTGCTCGACATCCGAGACTCCCCAGCGCGGCCCGACCCGGCTGTCAGTTCGGTGCCCACGGCCGGCCCGTCATTCCAGCCTGTCTCCCGGGCCCTGCCAGTTTGGCCCCAGACCGGGCCTCCTGGCCTCGCCCCCCGCGCCCCCCAGCCAGGCCGCGGTGCGCGTCCACCTGCCGATCTGGTCCCCGCCTTTACTCTGTCCAGCCCGGTCAGGCACGGAATTCATGTTCCGACCCGACGGTGTGCCTTCCAGTGCCCCGGGCTGGGCCTTGCCCCAGGCCTCCCGGCCTCGCCCCCCGCGCCCCCCGGCCGCCGGGCCGCCTCCGCTCGTTGCCAGAGGTAGCCCCTCACCCCGCGACTTACCCCACACCCCGCTCTCCAGAACCCCCATATGGGCGCTCACCGCCCGCCCGCACAGCTCGAACAGGGCGGGGGGAGCGCTGGGGCCCGAGGCCGAGCTCTTCGCTGGCGCCGCCTCCCGGGACGTGGCCTCCATGGTCGTTGCCGCCGCTACCTCACAGAACCAGCAACTCCGGGCGCGCCAGGCCTCGGGCGCCGCCATCTTGGGGAGGTGCGCGAGCCCGAGAGTGGCACCCGAGGACCGCCATCTTGAAAAGGTCAGCAGTTAGGACGGTTTCATCACCGATGTGGGTAAGACTAGTAACTACGCTAATGGAACATCGAATAAATCCGCATTCTTCCCAAGTCTCTTAGAAGCCAATATTTTAAATAAACCCGTAGACCAACGTAGTTGGCCCTTCACAATTAAGGGGACATTACTTAGCAAATCCTCCTTAAGAGCAAATATCAGCTCCCCCTAACCCCTGCGTTTGGACGGTAGTATATGCCAATCCGAGCGTGTGTTCGCGACTACGACGAGTCTGCCGCACTTCCGGCCAGATCGCCGGATATCCGTCGAGTGACCCTTACAAGTCCTTCTTGATCCTGAAGTGGAGTAGGTGCCGCTGTTGCCGCTGGTGTTGAATTCAGAACCGTACCGGGACATGGGGCTGGAGGACGAGCGAAAGATGTTGACCGGGTCCGGAGATCCCAAGGAGGTAAGGGAAGGCGACCGACTTGACTCTCTTCCCTACCCTGAGGCTCAAGACCTACCCCGCCAAAACACACCCGGGGCCCTGCTGGCCCGAGAGTTTGCATGGTCGGGATTGCGGGTTCCCTCGACCCTTCCCCGGAATTTGTCTATTCATCTTGGGCTAGGAGATGACTAGCCATTTTCTGGGCTTGGTTTCCCCATTCTGCGAGTGCGGTGAAGGTGTAACGACGGCGAAAAATGCTGTGTCGTCTAAACTTTTGTAAAAATAGTATCTTTATTTTTAGCCAATCAGGTGATCTGAGACCCTGGTTTGACAGGTTTAGGGAGCAAGCCGACCGGCCTTAGTGCTTCTCTCCGCTCAGGTCAGGAATCCTGCCACATCTTCTACGGAGGCTCCGGAGATCTGGCCTTATGCTAATTTCTGTGAAGAAGTGGTTTCTTTTTCTTTGGTAGGGGTGGGGGTGGGAGGTATATTTGGGGACAGTATAGGAATGTGTAGTATAATTCTGCGATGATGGAAGAGGGAACTTTCCCAGAGTAAGAATGCCAATATAATAATTATTAATTGACTGCTTACTATTCCAAGTTCTTTATATGACTAATTCATTTAAGCCACACAATAGTCCTGTGAGGTAAGTATTGCATACTATTATTATGGTCATTTTACAGATGAAAAACTAGCATAGAAAGGTTAAATATCTTTTCTAAGGACCACAGCTTTAATCATGGAGCGGGGAGTTGAATCCAAGCAGCATGGTTTCAGAGCCAAGACTTAGCCCCAGTGCTACACAGCTTTACAGAAGCCAGCTAGCTTTTGGTTTTCAATCGCATTTCCTATGCTTTGTTCTGTAGTCACTTCAGGGCAGCTATTCCAGGTTTATGGGTTCCGAATAGTTGGAAACTAGTTTATCCCATAATTTTTCCTAGTCTTATTTTCAGAAAGGGGACCAGAATGAAATGGAGCCAGCCTCAGGAAGTTCAGCAGGAAGTATACCAGAAAGTTCAGTAGGGCTCAACCACAGCAGTAGATGAAAAAAGAAGGTAGTCAATTTTAAAATTAAGAAAACTGAGGCCTTCGGGGCGCCTGGGTGGCTCAGTCAATTAATCATCTGCCTTTGGCTCAGGTCATGATACCGGAGTCCTGCTTGGGCTCCCTTATCAGCGGGGAGCCTGCTTTTCCCTCTCCCTCTGCTGCTCTGCCCTGCTTGTCATCTCTCTATCAAATAAATAAAATCTTTAAAACAAACAAACAAAAAACTGAGGTCTTTTATGAAGAACTTATACTTTTTGGACATTCAGTCTTTTTATTTAGTGTGACCTTGGTTTTTGTCATTGATGGGAAATTTTACATGAAGTAGTCCATATTCAGACTTAAAGTATTTGGATTTGTAATATAATAAAAAATCACTAAAAAAAAAAAAAGTATTTGGATTTGTTTTTCCAAAACATGCCTTGATACTTTTGACACAAAATTATCAAAATGATCAATGTAGTAGCATTGCTAATAGGGAAATGATACAAAGGTCTTGCTTCTAGGATAATAATTTCAGGTTTCTTACTGAGGCAGAATATGATATCAATTTTTTGGGAAACTTTTTCAGTATGAATTTTTTTAAAGAGCAAGGTTAAAAAAAAAGGTTTAAGGGGTACCTGGGTGGCACAGCGGTTAGGCGTCTGCCTTCGGCTCAGGGCGTGATCCCGGCGCTATGGGATCGAGCCCCACATCAGGCTCCTCCGCTATGAGCCTGCTTCTTCCTTCTCTCATTCCCCCTGCTTGTGTTCCCTCTCTCGCTGTCTGTCTCTATCTCTGTCGAATAAATAAATAAAATCTTTAAAAAAAAAAAAAGATTTTAAAAAAAAAGAGCGAGGTTAAGAAACCTTAATGAAAAACTAGAATTTGACATCCCAAAAATCATCTTTGTGTTTAGAAGAGATCTTTGCTAATTGTGAGAATAAATAGCGTGGGTTATAGTTGAACCTGCCTTCGCCCTCCCAGCTTTCATGAGCTTTGGTCTCTTTCCCAAAGGGCATGGTAGAGAATGAAGCAGATTGTGTTGGAATTTTGAAAACATAATGAGGGATTGCTGAGCCAATTCTTTTTATTTTCATATATACCTTTTCTTCCCTTCCCCCAAATGTGGATACGTGCATGCGCAGGCAGGCAAACAGCTTGCTTTTGACGGGTTGAAATATTGATCAGACTCTGCTGTGCCCCAGATTTTGGCCTAAAATGATGCTCCTTTTACACTGCTCTCCTTGGAAGAAAGGAAATTAGGTTTGAGGTTGTGTACCTGAATCAGAAGTAAATAGGTAGGAGTTGGTATTTCTAAGCTTGTGAGTGGAGTAGTCTAGACCTTTCATGCGCTTAACGCTGATAGTCTACTTAAGAGTCTTGGGAGTTCAGCGAGTCAAAAAGCAGTAACTGTAACCATTTTTAGTTAAGCTCTGGCTAAAGAAAAGTTCAGGTTTGGCCATTTTCATATTCCCAGTCCAAGTTCAGAGTCTAGAAAAATGTTAGTTTTCCTCCTAACTTTGTTTGGGATGTAAGGACTAAATTGAGCTATTTCTGGTAATACCAGGGCCTACCAGAATTTCAAACAAAATACTTCAAGTGATGTGTGTTCCATGTGAACATCAGCTCGAATCTATATCAGAATATGTCTAATTGGGGCACCAGCTGGCTCAGTCGGTAGAGCATGTGACTCTTGATCTCATGGTGGTGAATTCAAGCTCCACGTTGGGCGTAGAGATTTTAAAAAAGGAAGGAAGGGAGGGAGGGAGGAAGGAAGGAAGGAAGGAAGAGGGAGGGGGGAAGGAAGAGAGAGAGAGAAAGAAAAAAAGAAAGAGAAAGAAAGAAAGAAAGAAAGAAAGAAAGAAAGAAAGAAAGAAAGAATCTAATTAGTGTTATCTCTAAACTGGGAGCCCTTAAGGGGCTGTTGTGATTAATCAAATTACAGATTTGAAACTACTTTATAAACTTTATTTTAAAGATTTTATTTATTTGAGAGAGAAATCAAGAAAGAACGCAAGCAGGGGGGTGGGGCAGAAGGAGAGGGAGAAGCAGACTCCCCCTGAGCAGGTAGCCCCATGTGGGGCTGGACATGGGGGTGAATCCCAGGACGCTGGGATCATGAGCTGAGCCGAAGGCAGAGGCTTAACCAACTGAGCCACCCAGGCACCCGACTTTAAAGTAGGGTGTCCTACACACTAGGTTGTTGCTAATGAAAGTGAGATAGTATGTCCTTGTTGAAATGTACTCAGGGTTTGTTTTAATTAGGTATGGTAAGATTATAGGCAAGGAGACAACTGTTTTTGAAAGAAGAGTTAATTACTTATGAGTCCCAAGAGAAGGGGGGGAAGGCCACACCACCTGGAGAAGGGCCTGGAGCAGCGGAAGGGGCAAGGGAAACCAGACTCTTGGTTTCTGAGGGAAAGAATGGGTGAAGCAGGATAGGCAACCTCTGGTAAGTTTAGGATTGGATTATTTGAGTAATTTCTGTGGGTTCTGGGCTATAGGGGTGGGCTCTAGCTGTTTGGTACTTGGCAGTAGGATGATTAGGGCAGGAGCAATAATTGGTTCAGTCTAGGAGATAAAGGAAGTGATTGGTGATAAGCGTTTTGGATTGGTTGGTTTACATATGAAAGATGTGTCCCCTGGGAGGGGCTTTCTCTCCAGGATTAGCAAAGCCCCTAAAATGTCAAAGCATCATAAAATACAGAAAATTTTAAAACAGTATTAATACAGTGTTTATCTTCAGTAATTACAACATCAGTATGATTGGGAATATATGTCCTAAGTTGCTACTGACATTAATTTTGTTTTCCTTTTGTAGGAGGAAGAGGAGGAGGAGGAATTAGTGGTAAGAGCCGTCTCAGGTTTGGAACCATCTCAGTAAAAGGAAGTTTGAGCTTCGTGAAACTCTAAGGGCATTTTAAGGAGTCTTTACTTGACACCTTGGAGAGAACAGAAATGGAAATGGAAAAAGTCTTTAATACTTCCTTCCTGTGCTGTGGAGTGTTTGGGGGATGTGGGCCTGGGAAGCTGAGTCTTTTCTGGGTTTGGAGCTTCTTCCGTCATGGTGTCAGGGAGCAGAGCGGCATCTTGAGGGCCTGGTATGCAATTATCTATCTGCTGTTTGCGATTTAATAAAGGACTCTGGAAGGAACTTTCCTTATATAGTCCTTCTCCATGTCAACATTGCCTTTCTGTCTGGGCAGCTGGGGTATATAGGCCTGGCTGTCAGATGGGGGAATTCAACTTCACAGACATTAGATATCCCAAAATGCTGTGTTAACAAGTAAGGCCTCCTGTAGATCTACGTCAAGTTTGGCTAGGTTTCCTTTACCACCTTGTTTTTCAGATAGGACTGAGGCTTTCAGTGCATACTGGCAACCTTGGAAGGCAGGAATGTGAAACTTGCCCCTGCCACTTAGCATCAGAATTGAGTGGGAGACCCCATTCTGCCATTTCTGGCGGCAGTGTGGCTCTGCCAGCTGGCCTTCTGCACGGTAATTCAGAGGCAGCACCTTGGTTTGGTGGTTGTATTAATCAAAGCTGATGGTTTATGGATCATCTCCTAAAACCCCCATTTCGGTTCTTGTCTATGTTTCTCCTTCAGGATCCCCTAACAACAGTGAGAGAGCAATGCGAGCAGCTGGAGAAATGTGTAAAGGCTCGGGAGCGGCTAGAGCTCTGTGACCAGCGTGTATCCTCCAGGTCACAGACAGAGGAGGATTGCACGGAGGAGCTCTTTGACTTCCTGCATGCAAGGGACCACTGCGTAAGTCAGCCTAAAATCAGGAAGGGGAAAGCTTACAGTGGCCAGGCAGAGTTGGTGCTGACAGCTTTTCCATACTAGGGGCAGATCTAGCAATAAGCCCGTATATGTCAGGTACAGTGCTGAGCACTTTACATTAGTAATCTTACCTAATTCTATTACTTTTACTGGAGATAAGTCTCATTAGCCCCATTGTACAGATAAAAAACTGAGGCTTAAAGAAGAGAAATGATGTCCCAACTTGGACTGCTAAACATCGGGGAAGCTGGATTTTGTACCTTTAAATAACAGGCTGTTCTTCTTTTTTTTTTTTTTAAATGATTTTTTATTATATTATGTTAGTCACCATACAGTACATCCCCGGATTCCGATGCAAAGTTCGATTGCTCCATTAGTTGCGTATAACACCCAGTGCACCATGCAATTCGTGCCCTCCTTACCACCCATCACCAGTCTATCCCATTCCCCCACCCCCCTCCCCTCTGAAGTCCTCAGTTTGTTTCTTAGTCCATAGTCTCTCATGTTTCATTCCCCCTTCTGATGACCCCCCCTTTCTTTATCCCTTTCTTCCCCTACCGATCATCCTAGTTAGGCTGTTCTTTAAAATCATTTATAGGGGTATCTGGGTGGCTCAGGTCATGATCCCAGGGTCCTGGGATTGAGCCCCACGTCAGGCTCCCTGCTCATTGGGAAGCCTGCTTCTCCCTCTCCCCCTGCTTGTGTTCCCTCTTTCACTGTGTCTCTCCCTCTCTCTGTCACGTAAATAAATAAAATCTTTAAAAAAATAAATAAAAAATTAAAATCATTTACATCCTCCAGTATGTCTTGTAAAAAAGTTTTTTTTTTTTGTTTTTGTTTTTTTTTTAAGATTGTATTTATTTATTTGAGAAAGAGCTGGGGAAGGGGCAGAGGGAGAGGGAGAGGCTGACTCCTGCTGAGCAGGGAGCCCAACCCAACACAGGGCTTGACTCCAGTATCATGGACAGAGCCATCCAGGCGCCCCACCCCCCTTTTTTTTAAGTAAATTTGTATTTGACTCTCTTGCATATGACAGGTATTTTAAATAAATTACAGAGTAGGCAAAAGTTTGATCTGAATACTTATATTAAAACCATTTGGGTGGTTAATAAGCATATGAAAAGGTGCTTAACACCATTAGCTCTCCGGGGAAGTACAGATCAAAACCTCAAATGAGATACCAGTTCATACCCATCCTAGTAGGTATGATAATCAAAAAAGTAGGGAGAAATGGGTGAATGGGGTCAAAAGGTAAAAAGGAAAAAATAAATGACTTTTTCTGCCCTGAAAAAAGTTAATGATCTCCACTCAACCAACTTTATTTATGCTTCCACAATTCCAGGGGTGCTGGCTGGCTCAGTTGGTAGAGACGCATCTCTTGATCTCAGGGTCTTAAGTTCAAGCCTCATGTTGGGCATAGAGCTTACTTAAAAAAAAATTCAGTATAGGTGGTTTAATTCTGTGATATACAGTAGAAATACACAAATGCACACACATCTCCCCCCCCCCATTAAACACATTGTGACAGTTAAGGAAGATATTTTATGATAGAAAACTCTAACTGAACCCATACTGCCTAGAGATAACCATGTTTTTTTGTATATACTACCAGATTTTTAAACAAAAATAGAATCCAAATACATTTAATATAAAATGTGAATAGAGGCATTATATTCCTTTTTCAACATAATTTTAGTAGAAAGAAGGAAAATTTATATATGAAATATGCATCTATAATTCTCCATATCATTAAAAAAAATAGACCAGTGTTGGCGATGTGGAGAAATTGGAAACCTCATACACTCTGTTGGGGCTATAGATTGGTGTAGTCCTGTAGAAAACAGTCTGGCAGTTCTTCAAAAAGTTAAACATAGAGTTAATGTATGATCCAGTGATTCTCCTAGGTATATACTCAAGAGAAATGAAGACATATGTCTATACAAAAGCTTGTACACAAATATTCATAGAAACATTATTCATAATAGCCAGAAAGTGGAAACAACATAAATGTTCACCAATTGATAAGTAGATAAATAAAATGTAATATATCCATATAATGGAATATTATTTGGCAATAAAAAGAAATGAAACACTTTACTCAAAAAATTAAACTCTGCTATATGATCCAGCAATTCCACTTCTGGTTGTGTACCCAAAGGAATTGAGACAGTTCAGTTGAACACTTACTTGTACATGCATGTTCATAGTAGCATTCTTAATAGCTAAAAGGTGGATGCAGCCCAAATGTCCATTGTGGTATATGCCTATAATGAAATATTTACCCTTAAAAAGGGAAGAACTCTGACATTACAACCTGTATGAACCTTGAAGACATGCTAAGTAAAATAAACCAATCACAAAAAGACAAATATGTCATTCCACTTAATGAGGTACCTACAGTAATCAAATTTGTAGACAGAAAGTGGAATGGTGGTTCCCAGGGGCTTCAGGGAGGGGAAATAGGGGATTAGTTTCAGTTTGGGAAGGTGAAAAAATTCTGGAAATTGACAACTGCTGGACAATTTGAGTTACTTAATGCCACAGAAATGTAGAGTTAAAAATAGTTAAAATGAGGGCACCTGGCAGGCTCATTCAGTGGAGCTTGTGACTCTTGATCTTGGGGGTGTGATTTTGAGCCCCATGTTTGTCATAGACTATTTAAAAAAAAAGTTAAAACGGTAAATTGTTATTTAAATACTTTTATGAGCCAAGCACTGGGCTGAGATGTAGGAATGAGATAGGCATGGTCCCTTCCTTCACTTAGTTGAACCAGCATAGAAGACAAACAGAATACTTAACTCGTTGGGTATAACCTTCTCAGGTTGGCTTCCACTAATCCTCTATTTAAAGCTGCTATGCTCCCCCCCACCCACTTTTTATTTTCCTCAGAGCGTTTATTACTGTCAGAAGTTTACCTTATGTGTATATCACATTTCTGTTATTAGTCTCCCTAAGTTTCCCACAAGACAGAGATACTGCCTGGTTTACCATTGTAGCTCACTCAGCACCTAGAACAGTAGCTGGCATATAGTAGATGTTATATAAATATTTGCTGCGTTAATAAACACTGATATGGGAGGTGTAAGTTTCTATGGGGAAGATAGAGGAGGGACAGATTTGTGTGGGGATAGGAGTTTGGTGAAAGCTTACAAGAAATGACATGTAAACTTAAGTTCTAAAGGAAAGATAAAAGATTTTTTAAAAAGTAGAAAAGAGAGTTCTAGGTAGAAAGGAGATAGTATTCAGGTAACCAAAGGTAGTTCACTAGGGCTCAAGAGGGGTATGGGTGTGTGGGAACGCTGTGGAGAGGCAAGAGGCAGTAGTATTCCAGGTCATGAAGGACCTCGTAAGCTATGACATTAAAGCTGCCAGTTGATGACATCCTTTTCTTTCCCCCATCTAGGTGGCCCACAAACTCTTTAACAGCTTGAAATAAATGTGCGTACTTCACCCCAGCCTTCATCACCTGGGCATCAGGATATTTTGTGGTTTTGACCATGCCATTTGTTTCTTATCTGTGTTAACTGTACATTCATGTGAACCTCATGGATTTTGGCTTAGGCAAGTACCTTCTATGTAATTAGCAGTGATTCCTCTTAATAAAGTCCAGTAATCTGCAGACCTCCTGCCTCCTTTCCTTTTTTTTTTTAATTTGAAAATGTCAAACATATGACTAGGTCGAAAATAATCAACTCCCGTGTAGCTATCACCTAGCAAGTATGTATCTCTCTCTCTTTTTTTTAAGATTTATTTGAGAGAGAGAGAGAATGTGTGCGCTTGGGGAGGGGGGAGAGGGACAAGACACTTAATCAATTGAGCCACCCAGGTGCCTGTAAGTATGTATCTCTTAATGATAAGGACTTTTAAAAAGTTTACCTTGATGCCATTATCACAGTTAAAATGAACAGTGATGGCTTAATTTCATTGGATACCCAGTCCTTACGAAAGTCTCCTACTACAGAAGTGTCTTTTGACAGTTTTTGGTCTCAGTGTCCAACAAGGTTGCTTTTTTCTTTAAAAAGATTTTATTTGAGAGAGCATGAGTGGGGGGCAGGGGCAGAGGGAGAAGCAGGCTCCATCCCAGGACCCTGGGATCATGATGTGAGCTGAAGGCAGACGCTTAACCGATTAGGCCACCCAGGCACCCCACAAGGTTGCTTTTTAAAAATACACATTTTTTTTAAGATTTTATTTTTTTCAGATCTAGAGAGCACAAGCAGAGAGAGCTGCAGGCAGAGGGAGAAGCAGGTTCCCTGCTGAACGGGGAGCCTGATGTGGAGCTTGATCCCAGGACGAACTGAGCTGAAGGCAGTTGCTTAACCGACTGAGCCACCCAGGCGTCCCAAAAATATACCTATCTTAAAAAGGAGTGAGGAGGATATAGGTTTGTGAGGGGCAGGATACTGGATTCCAAGAAGGGTAAGAAAAGGGTGCCCAGGTAGGCATGCTGGCAATGGGAGATTGGTTACATACGTACAGCAGTGAGGGAGACACCTAGTAAGTTAATATATTGAAGGTAATAAATGCTAGCAGAGAATGGAGTTACAAATAGGGAAAAGGAAAAAACCAGAAGGGGGGCGCCTGGGTGGCACAGTGGTTAAGCGTCTGCCTTCGGCTCAGGGCATGATCCCAGCGTTATGGGATCGAGCCCCATATCAGGCTCCTCCGCTATGAGCCTGCTTCTTCCTCTCCCACTCCCCCTGCTTGTGTTCCCTCTCTTGCTGGCTGTCTCTATCTCTGTCGAATAAATAAATAAAATCTTTAAAAAGAAAAAACCAGAAGGAACCCAGCTGTGGTGAGGTATTTATAAACTAAATAAATACAGATTTCAATGTAAGTAAATATAGAGGCCAGTATGTATATGTAGGGAATATATATTTCTCTAGCTCAGCCCACCAAGAGGGCTTCATTCGCTAATAAAAGGAACCAGGGCTCCTTGGAGAAATGGATGGTTCCAAGGCTGGGAAAGTACAAGATAAGCCTGGAACATTTTGTTGTTTGTTCCAGAAAGAAGAAAATGCTCAAAGAACAATGGGGACATGTCAGAAGTGCACAAACGCCACTAATCAAATCTAGAACAATGTGAGCATCAAAACATATGATAGTACTGGATTTAAACTCATTGAATAAAATGATGAATCAATACTAATATAAATAAATGAATCAATTGAAAGTTAGGTGAGGAAGGTGATACGTATTAATTACAAAAGGAGAATATACACACTATAGCTTAAATGAAAGGTGACATTGCCACTAAGGAGACAATCTGAGGGATTATGTTTGCAAAAATGGGGCAAAGGGCCGCTTGAACCTAGAAGCTCTTTCAATCTATTGTCCTAGCTACAGGGATGGCCAGCCTTTCCCAGCCATTTCTGATTTAGAACCCGTTTCATGGTAATGGATAATCTCACAAATACCTTTATAAATGGTGGCACTGTATTTGTTGTATGTAATCTGATGATTTTCAAACATCTCATTAAAATTTCAAACATACAGCAAAGCTGAAATTTTACAGTGAACATCCCTAAACTCATTACTCAGATTTTAGTGAATGGTTAGTAACATGTTAATTAGTGTTACTACAGAAAGGAGAAATTACCCAGAGAAATAGCTCCAGAATTCTGCTTAGAGGATGCTTGAGTCTGTTGCTAAATATTAAGCTGCATGTGAATAGGGCAAAACTCCGTTTAGCCAGGCAATGAACTACTGGGTACCTATAAACTGAATAATTCCCAAAGTTAACAGAAGGGTGGGAGATGTTTGAGTTTTGACCAGCTAATGTGGGGAGTTCCTATCGAACTTGTTGAACACCTGGAGGATTGAACTTGAACTCCAGAAGAGGGCACTTCAGCAGTAGGGCTAAAATTAGCCCTAGAAAGAGGCCACTAAGATAGGCTATACCCCATCTTAAAAAGGAAAGGATCAAGCTGATTCAAAAAATAACCTGAATGCCTGCCAGAACAAAGTCCAAGACATTTTAAAAGAAGTCAACAAAATCCAGCATTCAACAATGTAAATTTCACAATACCAAGCATTCAATAAAAAAATCGCTAGACATGCAAAAAAAGCAGACAAATGTGACCAGGAGAAAAATTGTCAATAAAAACAGACACATAAGATGATAAAGTAGTAGACAGGGACTTTGAAAGCACTATTACAAACATGCCCCAGGATTTAATGGAAATGAACATAATGAAAGAAGTAGAAAATATAACATGAATCAAATAGAATTTTTGGAGCTTAAAAGTACAATATTTGAGGGTGCCTGGGTGGTTCAGTCAGTTAAGTGTCCAACTCTTGGTTTTGGCTCAGGTCATAATCTCAGGGTTGTGAGATTGAGCCCCAGATGGCCTCCTTGCTCAGCGCCAAGTCTGCTTAAGATTCTCTCCCTTTCCCTCTGTCCCCCTTCACCCCTGCCCCCACTCATGTGTTCTCTCTCTTTCTAAAAAAAAAAAAAAAAAAAAANAAAAAAAAGTATAATATCTGAAATTTAAAATTCACTTAACAAGATTGGCAAAAGATTACACACTGAAGAAAAAGAATAGGTGTACTTGTATGTTCTTGAAGACACAGCAGCAGAGACTATAAAAACTTGAAGCACAGGAGAAAAAGAAACACTAAAAATAGAGGACAAGGAAAAGGTAAGCTGTGAGATAATATCAAATGGCCCAGAAGGGGGGGGTGGAGGGAAGGGAGAAAAAAAATTTTTTTTACCAAAATTAATTTTTGAAGTATACCAAATTACTTTGAGGAAATGTTACAAATGAAAGAACTTAAGTTGTTTTGGGACAGAAAAAAAAAATATTTGAAACAGTAATGGTTGAAATTTTCCAAGTATAATGAAAATTATAGGGGCGCCTGGGCAGTTCAGTAGGTTAAGCATCTGCCTTCAGCTCAGGTCATGATTCCCAGGGTTCTGGGATTGAGCCCCACATCGGGCTCCCTGCTCAGTGGGGAGCCTGCTTCTGTCTCTCTCCCTCTGCTGCCTCTCCCCCTGCTTGCGCACACACACTCTCCCTCTCAAATAAATAAAATAAAATCTTAAAAAGAAAATTATAAACTCACAGTTCCTAGAAGCTCAACAGACTCCAACCAGAATAAAAGGAAATCACATCAAGTCACTTACCCAAATTGCTGAAAACTAGAAATAAAAAGAAAATCTCAAAAAGATGCATTACATATAGAGGCACAACAGTAAGAATTATTACCCACTTCTCTTAAGAAAACTCATCTTTAAAGTGCTGAACGAAGTAAATTTTGATCCCAGAATTCCATATCTAGTGAAAATATCCTTAAATGAAAACAAATAAGGGTGTTTTAAACAAGCGAAAGGTGAGAGAATTCATTGTCAGCAGACTTGGACTCTAAGAAAGATTAATGGAAGTTCTTCAGGGGAAAAAAAGATACTAAATGGAAACTTTGATCTACATAACGAAATGAACAGTCCCAGAAATGGTCAATAAATGGGTAAATAGGGGAAGGAAGAAAAAAAAAAAAGAGAGGGAGGCAAACCATAAGAGATTCTTAATGATAGAGAACAAACTGAGGGTTGCTGGAGGGGTGGTAGGCGGGAGATGGGCTAGATGGGTGGTGGGTATTAAGGAGGGTACCTGTTGTGATGAGCACTGGGTGTTATACATAAGTGATATAAGTGATGAATCACTAAATTCTACTCCTGAAGCCAATATTACACCATATATATAAAAATATATAATATAAAAATACATTATAATATATAATTATATTTATATATAAATATATAATATATATTTACAAAATATAAAATATATATTATATATTTATATTATATATAATTATATTATATATAAATTATATAAATAAAAACTTAAAAGTTGTAAATAAGGGGCGCCTGGGTGGCTCGGTCGGTTAACGGTCTGCCCTCAGCTCAGGTCATGATCTCAGGGTCCTGAGATCGAGCCTCCATGGAGCTCCCTGCTCAGAGGGGAGCCTGGTTCTCCCTCTCCCTCTCCCTCTGCTGTTCCCCCTTCTTGTGCTCTCTCTCTCTCTCTGTGTCTCTCTGTCAAATAAATAAAATCTTAAAAAAAAAAAAAACTTAAAAAGAAACAAACAAAATAAATGGGTAAATAGAATAGATATTTTATCTTATTTAAAAATTTTATTTAAAAGGTAGTTAGCAATAAAAACAACACATTAAGTAGAAAGAAATTGTAAAGAATAGAAATCTATGAAATAGAAAAGGAGAAAACCAACAAAACCACAAACTGTTTCTCTGTAAAGTTCAATAAAATAAACCTCTAGGTAGGCTGATAAAAGTTCCCAAGAGAGCAGGCACAAATTACCAATGTCAGTGATGAAAGAGGGGACATTACTTAGATCCTACAAATCGGATCAGCAGCCTTTTTCTGTAAAGATTCAGATAGCAAATATTTTTGGATTGTGGGGCATATGATCTCTAGAGCAACCATTCATCTTATTGTTGTAGTAGTAAAGGAACCACAGTAAATGAAAGGTGTGGCTGTGTAAAAATAAAGCAGTATTTCAAAAACGGGTGGAAGGCTGAATTTGACCTGTGCTGTAGTTTGACGCCCCTTGCTAAACACACTAAAAGGAAAAAAATCTGCCAATTTACATGAAATGAACAAATTCTTTAAAAGTCTCAATTTTTTTTAAAGATTTTATTTATTTATTTGACAGAGAGACAGGGAACACAAGGAAGGGAGGGTGAGAGAGAGAAGCAGTCTTCCTGCCAAGCAGGGAGTCCAATGAGGGGCTCGATCCCAGGACCCTGAGATCATGACCTGAGCCGAAGGCAGACGTTTAACAGCTGAGCCACCCAGGTGCCCAAGTCTCAAATTGTTAAAACTGCTACAAGAAGAATTGGAAAATTCAAATAGCCCTATATCAGGGTTTCTCAAATTTTAGCAGTCTTGACATTTTGGGCTAGATAATTCTTTGTGTGGAGGTATAGGGTTTTCAGTAGTATCCCTGCCTTCTACCCTCTCGATGCCAGAAGCACCATCTAGTTATAATAATCCCAAATATCTCCAGGGGTTACCAAGTGTCTCCTGGGAAAGGGGCATCATCTCTGTTTGAAAAATCACTGCCCTATATCAATGAAAGAAATTGAGTTCATAATTAAAAACCTTCTCTTTCTCCTCACCCTGTACTCCCCACCCCTGCAAAACAAAAACAAAACCAAAAACACCCAAACACCCAACTCCAGGCCCAGAAGGCTTCACTGCTGACCTTGCAAGAATTTAAGGAAAGGGGCGCCTGGCTAGCTCAGTCGGAAGAGCATGTGACACTTGATCCTGGGATTGCAAGTTTGAGCCCCATGTTGGGTGGAGAGATTACTTACACAAATAAAACTAAAATAATAATAATATTATTATTATTATTTAAGGAAGGATTAATACCAATTTTATAAAAATTCTTTCAGAAATTATAAGTGAAGGGATACTTCCTGAACTCATTTTATGAGTTCAGCATTACCCTGACATCAAAATCAAAGATATTACAGAAAGAAAAAATTTCAGGTCAATATCCTCCATAAACACAGATGCAAAAATGTAACAATATATAAAAAGAATAATACATCATGAACTTGTATTTTTTTTACAGGAATGTAAAGTTGGTTCATCATTTGAAAATCAGTCAATATAATCATCATATTAATGATAAAGCAGAAAAAACATAGCAACTCAATAAATGCAGGAAAAGCATTTGAAGAAAGTCAACAACCATTCATGATTTTTTAAAAAATCTTAGCAAACTAGGAAAGAAGGCAACTTTCTCAATCTAGTAAAAGACACCTGTTGTAAAAAAAAAACAAAACAAAACTATAGTTAACATCATATAATAATGAAATACTGAATGCTTTCCTCTGAAGAATGGGTGCAACTCAGTCTATGTAGGTAAAGACTTAACTACCACCTGTATTGAACAGTGTACTGTAAATCAAAAACAGTAAAATAATGCAAAAGGAAATAAAAGGATTCATATTGGAAAGAAGTAAAAGTGTCTTTATAGAAGACATAACCTCTTACATAGAAAAGGTGAAACTATTTCCAAAAAAGTTACCAAAACAGAATTTAGCTTAGCAAGGTCTCAGGATGTAAGATCAATAGACAAAAAACAATTGTATTTCAATAGCATTTTCTTGAAAAATGAACAAAGTAAGCCTGTCACTTCAAAGAAAACAATTGATAGTACTAGTTGCCAGAGATACAAATTGAGCTTTCAAGCAAAACTAGGATTTGGAGGGGCACCTGGCTGGCACAGTCAGTGGAGTGTGCAACTCCTGATATCAGGGTTGTGGGTCTGAGCCCCACGTTGGGTGTAGACATTACTTAAAATAAATAAATAAAATAAAATGAAATAGGATTTTGAAAAACTTGCACCCATTATTGTGAGCTTAAAATCTTCCTAATATTTAAAGACTTTCCTTTCCTTTTTTTTTTTTTTTAAAGATTTTTATTTATTATTTCTTTGAGAGAGAAAGTACAAGCAGGGGGAGCTGCAGAGGGAGAGGGAGAAGCAGACTCCCCACTGAGCAGGGAGTCCAACATGGGGCTTGATCCCAAGACCCTGGGATCTTGACCCGAGCTGAAGGCAGATGCTTAACCAGCTGAGCCACCCAGGCGCCCCATTTAAAGACTTTTCTGATGAGATCAGTAGAGATATTAACAAATGTGATTTCTGATATTGTATAGTGAATGTGAAAACATATGGAAGATATACAGGACTCAGTGAACCTGAGAATTTCCAAATAACCACTGTATGATGTGACAGAATCATGCTTGGGCAAAAGATTCTTTCTAACTACAAGACAGATCAATGGATCTCAACGTAATAGAATATGAAAAGTCCTTTGATATGGTTTCAGATTCCACACTGCCACTAACTTTTAAGAAAACTTCCACTTGTCAAATTTTTTTTTAAAGATTTTATTTTATTTATTTGAGAGAGCGAGTGAGCACAAGCAGGGTGAGTGGAAGAGCGAGAAGCAGATTCCCTGCTGAGCGGGGAGCCCGATGTGGGGCTCAATCCCAGGATCCTGGGATCATGACCTGAGCCGAAGGCAGAAGCTTAACCAACTGAGGCACCCAGGCACCCCATCCACTTGTCAAATTTTGACATAGCATCAAAGAATATTCAGTTATCTACATAGGCTATTAAAATATTCCTCTTGGGGGGCGCCTGGGTGGCACAGTCCTTAAGCCTCTGCCTTCGGCTCAGGGTGTGATCCCAGCATTCTGGGATCGAGCCCCACATCAGGCTTCTCTGCTAGGAGCCTGCTTCTTCCTCTCCNCTCCCACTCCCCCTGCTTGTATTCCCTCTCTCGCTGGCTGTCTCTCTCTGTCAAATAAATAAATAAAATCTTAAAAAAAAAAATATTCCTCTTGGGACGCCTGGTTGGCTCAGTGGGAAGAGCGCGCAATTCTTGATCTCAGGGTCGTGAGTCTGAGCCCCATGCTGGGTTTAAAATAATGCACTTGTTGGGGCGCCTGGGTGGCACAGCGGTTAAGCGTCTGCCTTCGGCTCAGGGCGTGATCCCGGCGTTATGGGATCGAGCCCCACATCAGGCTCTTCCTCTATGAGCCTGCTTCTTCCTCTCCCACTCCCTGCTTGTGTTCCCTCTCTCGCTGGCTGTCTCTATCTCTGTCGAATAAATAAATTAAAAAATCTTAAAAAAAAATTTTTTTAAAAATAATGCACTTGTAACTCTTCTGACTAAATTTCTTTTAGAAAAATATAACTATTTTTCATAAAGATATCTATATTAACATGCAATGGGTTTATTGTTATTTTTAATGAATATTAAAATTTTTTGTTTTAATTTCTAATCTGGCAAATACTGATAGACAAATGAACAAAAGCTTAATAATTCTTAAATTTTAAGAGTGTAAAGGTGGGGAGCTGGGGTAGTTCAGCTGGTTAAGTGTCTGCTTGGGCTCAGGTCATGATCCTAGGTGTTGGGATCCCTGCTCGGTGAGGAGTCTGCTTCTCCCTCTCCCTCTGCCCCTCCACCCCCACTTGTGCTCTCTCTCTCTCAAGCAAATAAATAAAATCTTTAAAAAAATTTTTTAAAAAGAGTGTAAAGGGGTCCCAAGACCAAAAAGTTTGAGAATCATCGATCTAGTCCAACACTCTCTCTCTTGATCCCTTATTTTATAGATGGGTAAACTGAGGAGGCTTGGAGTTGGACGGGGTCCTTATAGGGAGGTGGTGGTTGTGGTCCTGACACTCCACATTTGGTATAAACCTTTGAGAACTGGTATTCTGGGATACCTCCTGTTAAATGTATTCAATCTCTGTTTACTGGATCCTTCTCTGGATTTAAATGTCATGAGCCATTTCCTTCTTTTTCTTTCCTTTCCTTTTTCCTTCCCTTTCTTCCTCTCTCCCTTTCTTTCTCTCTTTTTCTTTCTTTCTTTATCTCTCTTCTTTTCTTTATTTCTCTCTCTCTCTTTCCTCTCTCTCTCTCTCTCTCTCTCTCTTTCTTTGCAAAAAGGTGTTTCTATTATAGCATGGGGACAGGACCGGTGGGCAGAAAGAGCTGCCATGAACTTTTTTAAAAAAAAGCCTTTTCTCTATACACATACCGCCCTCCATCTTACAACTGCTAGGTCCCTGTAACAAACTTCTCATCTTTCACTCAATCACTTCATTCAATAAACATTTATTGAGAGCCAAATAGGTATCATACAAAGTTCTAGGTGCTGATAATTCAACAATGAATATACAAAATCCTTGATTTTTAAAATCTTAACTCTAGTGAGGGAAAAAAACAATAAGAAAAATCGTCCAGAACTTGTAAATGGGCAGAGGAGAATTATTGGGTGCTCCTTCCCTGTAGTGCTAGGGTATACCTTTGATAGACTTTATATTGACTAGGCTACTGCAGAACTTTGTAGGGGTAAAGGTTAACTTGTAGAAAACCAATGGCAATGTAAATGATTCCTAGCCATAGTAATGCAACTGAATTTTGATCGGTAGAGATGGAATTGATTTCCATCTGGTAGAAGCAATAATCCCAAACATTACAGTTTATTACTTAATAAGATATTAACGTTTTTGCAAATATTAGCACATTCACTTCAGTATTCCCTTGGCTGATAACCGAAATCTCTAAAACTCAAGTTCTCATTTGAACAAGTCTTACCATCTAACTGGTTCCCTCATTATTTAGGATAATAATGGAGGTGCAGTTTATTATGATAAATAAAATCTTTGGCATTTGTTCATTTTATCTTTGTGTAAGAATTATGTTTCCAACCTTTTGAAAATTATAATTTAGCAGACTGTATGGAAAAAATACATGTTACAATAAAAGCAGGTTAAGAGGACATCTATTAATTGGTGGTACAGCATGTACTAGTTTAAATAGATGCGGCCAATCAACAAGTCCTGTAATTCTCTCTGAATTATAAGAGCAATCAATCCTTTTCTATCTTCACTGGCACCACACTAATCCAGAACCATCTTCTCTCATCTGATCTCCCTGCCGTAATCCTATTTACTCCGATCATCAACTGTCAGACGATTTTTCTTTTTTTTAGTGATAAACACAAGATTCTATTTGTGATATTTAAAGTTTTGGTAACTACTCCTGTAAATGTCGAAATAAAGGTGTATGTTTTTCACTGGAACTTTACAACTCACATTAAGAATAATACAGTTTGAGCAAAGGTTAAAAATTCCCTCATTCACATGTAGCTTTGACAGTTCACAATCCATAAAATACTGGAAAAGCTCATAGTGCTACAACGGTTCCTCACTACTTCTAATTTTCTATGGTAGTGAAGAGATCGTTCGTTGTCTTAAAATTCACACTTGCTTCATCACTCCTGTAACTCCAGTAAAAATGCAGCCAAATTTCCTGCCTTCTGAAAGTGACATAACTCTTTGACGGAGTTTGAAAGAGTGGCTGATTACTTTTGAATACTTAAGCTCCACTGGTTGACAGCTCACGTCTGTACTTCTCACCGCCCAGAGATCAGAGATCCCCACGACACCCTCCTTGGGCCCTAGTAACTTGCTGGAGCGGTTTACAGATCTCAGGAGACCCCTTTTCTCACTAGATCACTGGTTTATTATTAAAGGATATAACTCAGGACAGTCAGATGGAAGAGATGCATAGTGTAAGGTATAGATAAGGAAAGGACACGGAGCTTCCATGCTCTCTCCCAGCACTTAGGTGTATTCGCCAACCGGTAAGCTCCCAGATGATCATTTTTAAAAACACCTATCTGATCATATCCTTCCTTTCTACTGGCTCCCTATGGTGGAGTCAAGTTTTGTGGCGCCTACAGCCTACACAATTCGAGGGCCCTCTTTAAGAAAAACAATACAGTATTAAGGACAGGGCCTTGGAAGAGGCACTGCAATGACAGGTTCTGAAACTGCAAGCTTCGTTAGCTTCACTATAAATCCGCCTCTGCCCACAAATCTGTCCTCGTTTTTCTACCTCAGGATCTTTCTCTTTGCAACTTCTGCTTGGAAGGCCCTTCCCGCCCCTTCTGGCCTAGCTCAGTACTCAACTGTCAGCTCCGCGTCCTCTCTGATCCCCCAACTGGGTTTAGGGCCTTTACGGAGTCTCTCCCAATGCTCCAAGCACCCAGGCAGAGGCATCTTTCTGCGCGAGGGGTCGCTCTCTCGCAACACCCACAGAAGATCCCTGGCGGGGCGGCGTTTGCACCCGGTTTGTAAAGGTGTATTGAGCCCCGGAACAGAGACCGCCGGAATTCCCGCCTATTTTCGCCCAGATTGGCGCCACTTCCTCTCCGGAACCCGCGGGTCCGCCATTGCGGTTCCGGTCGGAATTATTCGGCGGTGCACATCGATATGGCTGCGCTGGTAGTGAGAAGCGTTCGGGACGTGCTGAAGCGTGCACACTTCGCGACCATCCCGCGGAGACATCGCCATAAGAAGAAATGGGTAAGGTCCGGCCGGTGGCCCAGGAGGGAAGAGCGACAGCGGCCTGTTGCCGCCGCCCCTCGGGAAACTTCTCCAACCCCGCCACTTGCCACCCCTCTCGGGTAGGTTCACCGCTCCCGCCCCTCTGGAACGCCGGCGGCCTCTTGTCCCCGCCCCTCAGGGAGCGTCACTAGGCTCCTCCCTTTCACATTTGTTACGTCTTCGCTTCTATCCTCCCTTTTAGTTCGTCACAAGACTTGGGCTGTCGCTCGTGTTATGTCTGAGTCCTCCCGACTCCGCCCCTCTAAGTTACGTCATCACCGCCGCCCTCATTCTTTCAGTTATGTCACCGCCCCTTGTTCCCCCGCTCTCGGTTACCTTCCCCTTGGCCCCCACTATCCCTTCCACTTCCCCTCCTCCCTTTCCCCCTCCCTCCCCTTCTTTCCTACCCCGTCCTTCCCTTTCTCCCTCCCTCCATGACCTCTTCTCCGCCTTTCCTCCTAGAACTTTCAGCCCGGCCGCCTTCACCCCTCGAAAAATGTTTTAGCGACAACCCCTTCCTTCCTGGGTCTCCACCTCCCTCCGGGAAAGGATTCAACCCCATCCTCACCCTCGAGCTGCCTCTGGCGCCCAGGAAAGGTTACAGCGATCACCCTGCCCACGCTCCTGGCCTTTCCCCAAACCCAGGCAAAGGGTGCAGCGACCTCCCCTCACCCACTGGACTCTCCCCACTTCTCCAGAGACCCTTTCTCTGGCCTCATCTGTAGGCCTGGAATTTCTACCCTAACCGCCGCGCCCCCCTCCCTACCCCGACCGATTCCCTCCCCNTCTTGTCCCCGCCCCTCAGGGAGCGTCACTAGGCTCCTCCCTTTCACATTTGTTACGTCTTCGCTTCTATCCTCCCTTTTAGTTCGTCACAAGACTTGGGCTGTCGCTCGTGTTATGTCTGAGTCCTCCCGACTCCGCCCCTCTAAGTTACGTCATCACCGCCGCCCTCATTCTTTCAGTTATGTCACCGCCCCTTGTTCCCCCGCTCTCGGTTACCTTCCCCTTGGCCCCCACTATCCCTTCCACTTCCCCTCCTCCCTTTCCCCCTCCCTCCCCTTCTTTCCTACCCCGTCCTTCCCTTTCTCCCTCCCTCCATGACCTCTTCTCCGCCTTTCCTCCTAGAACTTTCAGCCCGGCCGCCTTCACCCCTCGAAAAATGTTTTAGCGACAACCCCTTCCTTCCTGGGTCTCCACCTCCCTCCGGGAAAGGATTCAACCCCATCCTCACCCTCGAGCTGCCTCTGGCGCCCAGGAAAGGTTACAGCGATCACCCTGCCCACGCTCCTGGCCTTTCCCCAAACCCAGGCAAAGGGTGCAGCGACTCCCCTCACCCACTGGACTCTCCCCACTTCTCCAGAGACCCTTTCTCTGGCCTCATCTGTAGGCCTGGAATTTCTACCCTAACCTCCACCCACAGCCTCTGCGCCCCGGGAGATGTTCTTTTGAACCCTGTTCTCCACTCCTTGGAAGGCCTTTCTGCCGCGAGACTATCCTCTCGTGTTTGCCCCCTTCGAGCCCTTGTTTTGAGCGGTTCAGCCTTCTGGGGTCACCCCCTGTTCGTCCACGCAGCCCTTACTGCAGCTGGATCAGTCCCCCGAGAACACCGCGTCCCTGTCCCCGAAGCCCTTGCACTGACCAGCAGACTTACCTTTGCTATTGTGGTGGATACCCTTCAGTCCTGGTAACCAGCCCGGTGCCTTCCCCTACTCTCCCTCATCGGCCCTTGGGAACTAGCCCGGTGACTTCTCCTATCCTCCCTCATGGGCCTTTGGAAACTGGCCCCATGATTTCATCTTCCATCACTCCTGGGTCCCAGGGAACTTGCTCCATCATTTCACCTACGCTTACTCATAGGCCCCTGGGAACTGCCCTCATTATTTCACCTCCTCTTGCTCACCGGCCCAGGGAAATTAGATCTGTAGTTTCCCCACCCCTTTCTCACAGGGTTTTGGAAACTGGGCCCGGCATCTCCCCTCTGCTCTGTCCCTGGTCCTCAGGCAGAAGTTATAATGACCCTCCACCTTGCCCAGCATCTTCCCCACGCGCTGGCAGCTTTTGCCATAGCCAGCTTAAGCCTCCAGACCCTTGTGAACCTAAACCACAGCTTGACCTGCTCCTTGGGAAAAATTGCTGTGGCTCCCCACTTTCTTCTCAGGCAGGCACATCTGGCTCTCCCAGCTCACCTCAGGAGGGCTCTTTTCATTATTCCCATTTTTCTCGAGAGGCCCACATACCTGCCTCTGGTAGCCCTTGTTGTGCCATCCGCCTACCTGCTAGGAGTACTTGTTCTCCTTGCTCACCCCAGTCCCAGGCTCCTGTGAAGCCTTGCTTTGAGTCCGTTTTCACCTGGGAGACTGGTGGGAGCTCTTGCCTCTTTGTAGAGCCAGGCACCACGATTTCTTGTCCCCCCCGTCCCCAGGACCCACCTCTTCCCCTGTCCTCACACTGTCCTTATTCTGTCTTCTTCCCTTCACCCCTGGGCAACCAGTGTATATCTCCACCCCAGTCACCCCCCCACAGAAGCTATAACGAACCCCCTCTCCCTACCCCAGCTGGCCCACAAGTGAAAACCCCTAAATCTGCAGAGTTAAAACAACCACGTGCTGTCCACAGATGTCGCTCCCTGATCAACCCTCTCCAGCACGCTCCTCTTGACCTGCCCAGGCCCCCTAAGGCCAGTGTCTCTCCTCCACCTCCCTCCTGCCCTTCTGGTCCTTCTTGTATGGTGACATCCATGATGACTTGCTCAAATCCCTGCCCCAAAGAACTTCCCCAAGGAAATGCCTTACCTACTGTGATCCCTAGAACCCTCAAACCTGTTCTCCCCACTTGTCTTCCCCTTCGCCTTCCCTTTTGTCCTGTCCCACCCAATAGTTATGTTCAGAGCACCTCCTGTGGGCTCCCCATAGGACCCCCGTGCAGTACCCATATATATTCTGTGGTTCCCCGGACCTCTGATCCCTGCCCACTCCTTGGGCCCCCTCAGGGTCATAAACTGACCATGGTGCCCCCCTGTGGCATCTATAGCACTCCCAGGGGCCCACCCCAACCTCATCGCCAGCCTGTGCCACCTCCCTGTTCCACCCACATCTATTCTTTTATCCCTTTGCGAACACCCTTTGATCCTCAAAGTTTACCTATTGCCCCCCAAGCCCGGGGTCACCCTGTGGCCTGTGATACTGTGCCCTGTGGCCTCCATGTCTACTCTGTGGCTCCTCGAGGCTGCTGCAAAGAGCCCCCCAAGGTTCCCTATAGCTGTCCTTTGCCTTCATCCAAGACTTCCAGCTGTAGCACTAATCTCAGCTGTAGTTCAACTGTTGTTATTAGCGAATGCCAGAGTAGTGACAGCCAGAGCGAGACTATCCACCAAAGCAGAAATCGGAGCCAGAGTGAGAGTACCTACCACTCCAGCAGAGGTCGAAGTCAAAGCAAGAGTCTCCATCCTCAAAGAAGTCAGAGCGGGAACAGGAGTCCCAGTCGAAAGAGGAGTCGGAGCCGGAGCAGTAGTCCCCACCAAACCATAAATCAGGATAAGAACGAGAGTCTTCAGCGTAACGGAAATCAGGGCCAGAGTGAGAGTTCTCAACATAGCAAAAGTCAAGGCACGGGCAAGAGTGCCCTCCATGGCAAAAGTCGGAGCCGCAGTAAGAGTCCCCGCCACGGCAAAAGGCAGGGCAAGAGCAAGAGTCCCCACCATAGCAGGAGCCGGAGCAAGAGTCCCCGGCCTGGCAAAAGTCACGGTCAGAGCAAGAGTCCCTGACACAACAAGAAATGAGGGCCAGAGGAAGAGTTGTGACCAAACCAAAGTGCAGGCCAGAGCGAAATGAATAGACAGTAATAGGACTGCTAGCCCGAGTGAGTGTCCCAGCTGTGGCAACAAGAACTGACCCGAGGACCCCTCAGCTGACGTCTTCATTTTCCTTTTAATCTGCATTAATGCTCTGCAGGCCTGAATCCCGTTCCTCTCTGCTACCCCCCAGAAGTCCCCATTTTACTGTACACCACAATGTTTCTAAGAGTTCTCCTTATCCCACCTTCCTGGGCTCTCCCCAAATGACCCTCAACCCTGTGATTCTGAGCATTATGGTGTCAGTCACCGCATGACCTTAGGTAAGTTACCTTTATCTCTCTATCAAATATGGAAGGTTGATATCTTTTGTATCCCACCCAGCTGTCTGTCTTTTGTGGTGCTCACATAAGCTAGGAGACAAGAAAATGCTTTAGAAGACGGAAGGGCTGTTCAGAGAGAAAGCATCTTTTGTTTTTAAGGCTGAAGCTTCCCCCAGGTTCTTCATAGTTTCTTCCAGCCTCCTGTAGACTCTCCTCAAGAGTTCTGCCCTGAGCTCCCATTCTCTTAAGTTCTTCTTACCCCCGGCCTCAAGGATTGCCCCCTTCCTTGGTGACCCACACGTGCCATTGTGAGAGCTGCAGCTTGCTTTCTCACAACCTGAGGCAGGAAGGCCAGCTCCCCACTACTTTTCTCTTTCATCCTTCTTTTCTGGCTGGCAGAGGCAGGATGCAAAGGCAGGAGCAGGCAGTGGCTGGGTCCGTGTTTACTGCAGGGCTCTGAGGTATTGGTAAGGTCAGGTGGTAGGGGAGAGGCAAGACTGGAAGACCAGTGAGCCTGTCCTTTTCCTTTCAGGCTGCCACAGAGCCCAAGTTTCCTGCCACTCAACTGGCTCTGCAGAATTTTGACATGACCTACAGTGTGCAATTTGGTGATCTTTGGCCGTCCATCCGGGTCAGTCTCCTTTCAGAGCAGAAGTATGGTGCGCTGGTCAATAACTTTGCTGCCTGGGATCATGTGAGAGGTGAGCTGGAGCAACTGAGGGCCAGGGACTTTGTGAAGGACGCCTTCTCCCACGGGGAACTGGAGCCCGAGGGTGGCCAAACTCCAGCTCCAACTCCAGCTTCCGGGGCCTACAGCCCGAACCTTCGATGCTTCACTTTTGCCAGAGGGGATGTCAGTCGGTTCCCTCCTGCCAGGTAGGATCTGGGGTTGTCCTAAGTGTCCGCTGGAAGTAGACAGAAAGAGACCCAGCTCTTATCCTGTTCAATAAGGATCACAATATTGCTGATATTGAGTGCTTATATATGCTAGGTGTTTTTCTAAGTGTTGTGCGTGCATTATCTCCTTTTGTTCTGTCAACAGCCCTCTGACGTAGGTAATATTACTGTTCCTCTTTTACATTTGAGGAGATAGGTGCAGAGAAGTTAAGGTACTTGCTTGCTTTAGGTCCCTGAGATAGCAGGTGGTACAGCTAGTATTTCGACCCAGGCAGTTTGACCCCAGGGCCTGTCCTGCTCTGCTGCCCTCTATGGAAGATAGCCGTCTCTAACTTGAACACTTACTGTACCCTCGACAGTTAAAATGTGTATTATTTACGACTGCTTTCTCATTTTGCCACCCATCTGAGTGAATAGGACAAGTAACCTCCTGGTACCAAAGAATGAGTGAGACTTACCTAGGGACGCAAAGTTAGTACCAGAGGGGTTGGTGGTGAGGGGACTTCTGGTCTTCTCATCCAGTTCTCAGACGTACAGGAAGTTGAAGCCCTCATGGAACTTAACGGTCTAGTAAAGAAGACAACAATTAAGAAACTATTTATAATTGTGATAAGTGCTACAAAGGAAAAGTACAAGGTGCTATGAAGTTTTATAATTAGGAGATCTAACCCAGTCTTTTCTGAGGAAATGAAATTTAAGCTAAGACCTGAAAATGAGTAGAAATTAAAGCTGGTGGCCTGAGGGTGGGGTGGGGGTGCAAGGCTACAGAAGCTGGCAGAAGACAGATTTTGAAGGTCTTCTAGGCCATATGGGATTTTGGACTTTTTCTTTTAAAATAAAGAGGGAGCCATGAAAAGTTTTAAGGTGGGGAATGACGTGACCAGATTTGAATTTTTAAAATTCTGGCTGCTGTGTGGAAAACAGATTAGAGAGGGGCAAGGCTATGTGTGACATATGAAATGGGGATGTAAATTAGTAAGCTTTTGCAATAGTTCCAGCTACTGGCTTGAGGGCTTAAGGCTGCATGCTTAGGAAAACTAGGGGGTGAAGCTGGAAGAGTATGTGGGGGGGGCATGTGTGGGAATCTTGAATGCCAGAAACTTACAGGTTTCAGAGAAGGGGATTTTCCTGATGGCCCAGGGTTGCTTATAAATGGCTAGACTTGCCAGGGCTGGATGGCTTCAGACCATGCACCATTTAGTCCAAATTGCTGTGAATTGCCAAGATCTGTTCTGGAGAACCACTAGAAAGGGTTTCTGAGTAGGGAGAAGGCAATAATGCACAGTGGTTATAAGCATGGGCTTCGGAGTCAGGAAAACCTAGATTTCGATTTTGCCTTCATCACTTACTGGACATGTAGCTTTGGATAACTGACCCTTGTTTTCCTTAACTGGAAACTAATCTGGAAAAATAATGGCGCTAATACTCTAACTCATGTGCCAGCTGTTGTTCTAAGCACTTGACTTCTATTAATTCTTTTAATCCTCACAATAATCCTATCTGGTAGGCACTCTTATTACAGATGAGGACACTGATGCACAGGGAGGTTGAGTAATTTGCTGAGGCACACAGTTGTTGAGCAGCTGAGCTGGATTTGAGATCCAGACGGTCTGGCTCTGGACTCTGGGTTCTCCTGCCTCACAGCGTCCTAGTGAGGACTCAGTGAGGTGATGTATCTGAGACACTAGTACAGCACCTACAGTATAGCACTCACAAACAGTATCTCTTACTGGTGGTATTCTTCTCATCAACATTATGCTTCAGGAAGATCATGTTAGTAAATTGGGGTGGGAGGGACATAGATTGGGGTGGGGTTGGAGATCAGTTCAGAGGCATTGGTTTTAGGTAGAACTGTGGACACAGCACCACGTGGTTTCCTAAGTTGCCTGAGGTGTTTAGCTTCTACTCAGAGAGGTTTGGGTTTCCTTCTTGTCTTGATAGGTTCCCTATAAATCAAGGGAATCCTAATCTCTCAGGAGGTCAAGGATGTGTTTAGGGAGCCCAGGAATCTCCTGAAATTGTCTGAAAATTTGTTGTGCCTTTTTTTTTTTTTTTTGAAAGAGGGACTGTAGCTTTCAGCTGATTTCAAAACTGTGAACCCAAAAAAGGTCGAAATGACACTTTCAAAAGGAAGGAACTGATGAGAATGGGTTTCGTAGATCTGTGCTAGTGCGATAGGAATTCTGTACTTTTCTCAAATTTCTTGTCGTTCTCTCGCGTGAGGTGTGAGACACACAGTTTCAGGGACAACCTAAGTGTGATTCGACTTTGAAAATATCCCACCGTAGTCTGAGCCTACTTGTGAAGGTGTTACAACCTCAAACCTGGGGACTGTAGCTCTTGTAACAGACCCTCAGTGGTGCTGTGTCTCATGTCTTGTCACATCTTTCTCCCAGAGCCTTCCTGTCAGGGCAGCAAGGATCAGATTTCTGTCTTCTTGAGTCTGTCCCCAGTGGCTGAGCTGTGTCTCAGGCAGGAGAATGCCTTATGACAACTGGCCTGGGAGTGAGAAGTCCTGTGACCATTAGGTTGCTGTCTGTTCTGTCTACCCTCATGGTTCCTGCCTGTCTTCATGCCTTGGACTCTTACTATAGTTTTCTCACTTTCATCTATTTCTAATTTGTTCTTTCTAGCCTACCTAGCTTTCTAAAACTCTATTCAGGTGATCGTGTCCCTTTCTTTACAAACTTTGGTTACTGCCTGCAGGTTACAGTCCAGACTCCTTAGGATAGGGTTTAAGGCTTTTTACAACCTGGCTTCTATCTGCTTTTCAACCTCAGTCTCATCTGCCTTGTATTTCTGCTACAGCAGATTTCTCATTGTTTCTGAAAGGAGCTGTGAGTTTGCCTGCTTCCATGCCTTTTTTGTTCTTTTTTCTTCTCTTGGAATGCTCGTGTTTCTTCCTCCTTTCCTTCCTTTTTCCCTTCCTTCCCTTCCTTTACCTAATGAGGGCCTATTTCTTCATCAGGCCTGACTCAGGTAACTGTGAGAGGCACAATTGATGACATTCTTCTCTAAACCCACAAAGCATTGTGTATCTTAATATGTAATCCAATAAGATTGAGTTCCTCCTCTATGTGGGGGGTGTTTCAGGTGCTGGGGTTTTTATAGTGAACAGACAAAGTCTCTGCCTTCATTCTAAAGAGGAAGGAAGAGGAGAGTAGACACATACACACACACACACACACACACACACACACACACACCTGTACATATAAAGTGAACAATAAGTGCTTCAAAGAAAAGTAATGTAACAGAAATAGGAGGTGATGGGAGGAGGGGTGGGGGAGTGCTATTTTTAGATAGAGTAGTCAGGGAATGCTAGTGACTCTCTGATGAGATAACTTTTGTGGAGAGAACTTTGAGGAGAGACTGAGAAAAGTGAGGAATCAAATCAGGGCTGTTCGGGGGGAATAGTTTTGTGGGTAGAAAGTCAACCAGCTACAAAAGCCTTAGATTGGAGCGCACCTGGCTTAATTGAGGAAGGGCAAGATGGCTAGCTTGGCTGGATTAGAGTGAATTGATCTGTGGGTTGTTTTTTTTTTTTTTAAAGATTTTATTTTATTATTTTTTTAATGTTTTTTTATTATATTATGTTAGTCACCATACAGTACATCCCTGGTTTCTGATATAAAGTTCGATGATTCATTAGTTGCATTAAAGATTTTATTTTTAAGTGATCTCTGCACCCAACATGGGGCTCAAACCCACAACCCCGGAGGGACCTTGGTGGCTCAGTCAGTTCGGCCTCTGGCTCTTGGTTTCAGCTTGGGTCATGATCTCAGGGTGCTGGGATGGGGCCTCGCATCTCGCTTTGCACTTAGTCGGCTTATCCCTCTTCCTCCTTCTCTGCTTCTCACCCCCACCCTAACGCATGCACTGTCTCTCTTTCTCTCTAATAAGTAAATAAAATCCTTAAATAAAACAAAACAACAAAAAAAACCCCCACAACCCTGAGATCAAGAGTTGCAAGCTCCACTGACTAAGCCAGCCAGATATCTTTCGATCTGTTTTATTTTTATTTTTTTAAAGATTTTATTTATTTATTAGAGAGAGAGAGAGAGCGAGGGAGAGCATGAGCAGGATGAAGGGCGGAGGGAGAAGCAGACTCCCCGCTGAGCAGGGAGCCGGTGCAGGGCTCGATCCCAGGACTCTGGGATTCTGGGATCATGACCTCAGCCGAAGGCAGATAGATGCTCAACCGACCAAGCCACCCAGGCGCCCCTCGATCTGTGTTTTAAATGGGTCACTCTGGCTGCTGTGTGGAGAATGAGTGAGTGAGTGGTCTGAGACATGCGGTTTTTGCTGAGGGGAACTCAGTAGCCCGAGGGCATGGACTTGGTGGCCTTGACTTCCATTGGGTCTCCTGACTTGCAGTTTGACTGTAAGGTGGTCTCTTCTGTTCTAGGCTTGGCAGCCTGGGTGTCATGGACTACTACCTGATGGATGCTGCTTCGTTGCTGCCTGTCCTGGCCCTTGGCCTGCAGCCTGGCGACACTGTGCTTGACTTGTGTGCAGCGCCCGGGGGAAAGACACTAGCGCTGCTTCAGACTGGCTGTTGCCGTAAGTCAGAGGGCTGGTGTCTTGGGCAGGGAGGGCTCCCTACCTCACCCAGTCGGGGGCCTCCCGAATAGGATGGGCTCTCTGGTCCCAGGGTCACAGGGGTATAGTGCTCGCTTACTAAGGTGGTGTATTTTTGTTTGCAGTTTTCTCCTCTCTTCCTTTGTCGGTTGGCCAAGGAAGATTGCTGAGCTGAGCAAGGTCTCTGAAGGCAGATTAAACCAGGGCCCTGATCAATCTACACATGACACTTTCATTTCTCTGTATCTGTTTACTTTTGTCTCTAAGATTAAGTTCATTTCCTTGGTCCGCCAGCTAAAGCAGTAAGATCTGGCTGCAGCCACCCTTTACAGCTTTATGTCATTCTTCCCCAGACTGTGTGTGCTTCAGCCACATTCTGCTACTCTCTTTTATTTGAATCAGCCTCCATCTTTTGCTCATGTTCCATTTTCTCTCTAGAATACCCTCCACGCAATCCCAGCTAGCCGGCCTGTGGCCTTTTAGCTTTCAAGCCTCAGCTCAAGTGTGCCACCTCCTGGAAGTCTTCCCTCATGACTTCTGCTGGCCGGTTGCAAAGTGATGCCTGTCTCCTTATGCCCCTTGCCGTGGCTGTCACCCTTGCAACTCTTAGCACATTAGCCTTGCATCAGAGCTTTACCGGGTATGCATCTTCTCGCTCTTTAAAAATGAATTCCTTGGCGACAGGCCCAAGTCTTATTCATCTCAGTGCTGCAGCCATCAGCCTGGCCCGTGTGCACTGTAAGTGTTCACTTCGGCTATCTACTGGCTGACATCCTGCCTTTAAACAGGCAGTGTTTTTTCCATGGAGACTCAAGAAATATCCAGATGGGGGCTGTTGTTTTTCCACTCACCCTGGAGGTCAGCCAACCTTCTCTTGCCTTATGCCCTAGCCTTTTTTTGGGGGGGCTGGCCCCTTCTCTTCCAGTTCTCGTCAGCCAGCTTGCACACTTTGGGTTAGCTTCCAGCCTCATGGTTGGCCCTGTCGGTGATTGCAAGGTACCACATTTGATCTAACCTTCTGGAAGTGCAGAGGGAGAGGAGAAAAAGTGTTGATATGGTTTAATGAGTCCAGTGCAGGAGAGCCCAGCCTCTGTGCTTGGCTGTGCTGATCTGACTGAGTACTGTGGGAATCCATGAGAAAGGGGATGAGTGAGGTGGGGTTACTTGGAAGAGGAGGAACTTGAACTAGGAGGCAGGAGAAGGGTTGAGGAGAAGTCATTGAGAGTTACTCTTCTAAGGTATACTAAATTACCCAGTGCCTTGCCCCCTTCCCAGCTCCTTACCCAAGGTAGTCCTTTATCCAGTGGAAGAAGGCAACTTTGAGTTTCCCTAGTTTAGCCATCCTATTTTCAGGAGGGGGAAATTGAGTCCTGAAGAGATTAAATAACTTAACCTCTACCTGAGTTAGAGATAGAGCCAGAACTGGAACCCAGCTTTTCTATTCTCTGTTTATGTCCTTCTGCAAATTCCTTCTGAGCAGAGAATCTAATTTTTACTTCTTTAAGTGCCCTCCAAAATTGGGACTCTGTCTTTGTGGGAACACTAAACTGGTTCATGGTGGTGATCGCTCCCATAAGGTATAAGGTATGCACTCTCTAGTTTTTCACCATCGTTCCTGCCTTTCCCTTTCACTTCTTGACCCTGAGGCTAGGTAGCTCGCCATTTCTCATCAAGCTTGCAGTAATGTTTTTTCTTACAGTAGAGCCAAGAGCAAAGTGAACTATTTCTTGAACTTTGTGTCTGTCACAAAAGGGAAAGTATTTACCAATAGATGGTAAATCAGTTGGGATTAGGTTTGGTCATATACCATAGAAAATCAATGAACTGGCTCATATAAGAGAGCTGGGATATTGGCAGTCCAGGACTGGTATGGAGTGTCCATAATTGTCAGGGACTTGGGCTCCTTCTTTCTTTTTGTAGCCTATTTTATTTCTGGCTTCCATCCTCAGGATTGCCTCCTGGTCCAAGATGACTGCTAGAACTCCAGTTATCACATTCATATTCAAGGCAGGAAGAAAAGATTGGGTAAAAGGGGCACATCTAATTGTGTTAGCTTCTTTTAAACATCTTCCCATAAGTCCCACACAATAATTATGCCTACAACTCATTGACCAAAACTTAGTCATAACTTAGTCATAAAAGGAGGCTGAGAAATGGGGCACATTGCTCCCCTTTCCCTCAAATAAAATTAGAGTTCTATTACTGAGGAATGAGAGGAAAATAAATTTTTGATAAATAATGTGTAGTGTCTGCCAAAGATGAAGAGAGAGACACATTCAAAAAAGTAGAGAGCATACTTATTTAGAAATATTCATACTTTGTCTACTTTATTTATTTACATATCCTCTCTGGCCTGGGTTTGTGGTTGCCTTTGTGACCCCTGCTCTAGAGTGTTTGGTACTGTGCCTTGTACATAATAAACATTTCTTCTCCACTTGCCTCTGCCCTGGGGTCTGCATTGATTGGCTATGCCCAAGAATTGGTCTGACTCTCCATCAGCACCATTGCTGGTGGGATGTTTCATGGGGGAATGGCCTTGAAGTTTCTTTATTCTCACAGGCATAAAATGTCCCTACTACCCACAACCATCTATAGCTTCAGTGCAACCTCTATCAAGGTTCCAATGGTGTTTTTTTCCAGAATTAGAAAAAACAATGCTAAAATTTATATTCCCACAGGCAATCTCGCTGCCAATGATCTGTCCACTTCTCGAACAGGCAGACTACAGAGGGTCCTTCACAGCTATGTGCCTCAAGATATCAGGGATAGAAATCGAGTTCGAGTCACCTCATGGGATGGCAGGAAGTGGGGAGAACTGGAGGGGGACACCTATGACCGGGTGAGTGATTGCTGACCTGAGACATCCAGCTAGCCAAATCTGGCCTTCCCATTCCAGCTCCAGGCTTCAGCGGGTAGGATCCAGCCCTCCATATTTGAGGACGAAGGGCCATTTCTGGACCTGGCCAGCTCTCCATGGGTGATTGGGAGAACACAGCCATCCGTACAGTCATTGGTAGTATCTTCATTAGAGACAATTAGCAGGAAAGAGTTTGAACCTGACTGAGTGGGAAAAGGGTTAGTAGACGTATTTTACCTTTCAACTCACTTGGTTGCTCAGAAACTCTGATTAAAATGGATATGAATAAAGTAATTTATTTTTGAATATTAGTACAGCAGATGGTGCAAAATTCAGAAGGTGCAAAAGGGTATCTAGTGAGAAGTATGCTTCCCTTTTACTCCTGTCTCACAGCCATCTCCTTCCTTTCCCCACAGATGACCATTATTTATATTTTCTACTGTATCCTTAAGATCTATCCTTTGTGGATATACAAATACAAATGTGTGTGGGGTTTTTTTTGGTTTTTTTTTTGTTTTTTTACTTTAGAGAGAGTGTGTGTGCATGTGTGTGTGTGAGCAGGGCAAGGGGCAGAGGGAGAGAGAGAATCTCAAGCAGGCTTCACACTCAGCCTGGAGCACGATGCAGGGCTTGATCTCACGACCCTGAGATCATGACCTGAGCGGAAATCAAGAGTCGGATGCCTAACTGACTGAGCCACCCAGACGCCCCAATGTGTGTGTATTTTTGAAAAAAGGAGTGGTGGTGTATTATTCTCACTATTTGAACTTTGTAGTCATTTCATTTAATAACGTACCCTGAGGTTCAGTCTTTTTCAGTTTTATGCTTTTTGAGTATCATTGCTGGATTTTGACAGGGGGTAGTAAATCACTCCCTGTGGAGGTTACGTCGGCTTCATTTCTACTGGTAATGCGGGAGAGTACTGTGTCCTCATATCCTGGCACCACTGGTGTGATTTAACTTTTGAGGTTTTGCCAAACTGATAGCATCTAATTTATATTCTCTTATTATGAATGATGTTGAAAGTCATTTCCTGTTTTTAAGTTATTTGCATTTTCTTTTAATTGGCATGTTCTTAAAGTATTTATTAAAATGTATATTCTAAAAATATAAATATATGCTATTGTCTCTCTGTTGTCATCTGACTGGTTGATCTAATCTGTCCAGTTCTCACCATTCTGCCTCAACCACTCTAAGAAACTGAAAGACCAAGGCTTATAGAATCTGGGAGAGGCTTAAGAGGCCTGCTTCTTGCCTGTGTAGGAATCCCTGATTCAGCTTTTTTGACTTGGAGACAGCAGAACAGAGTAGGTAGAGCATGACCTCTGCTGTCCACCTAACTTGTGTCTGTACCACAGGGCTGCCACTTACTGACTTTTGCAAGGTACTTCCTCTTGCTGAAATTTCAGCCTCTTCATTTGTAAAGGAGGGAATGTTGCTATGTAGGATTATGCAGATGATTTGTAGAGAGTATTTGAGGAAAGCACTTAGCATAGTACCTGGCCATGAAGATTGGACGCCTAGCTATCATCGTTCCTCAGCCTGTGCTTGCATGCTTCCATTATCATTATTAATTTACTTGGAGTTTCTGCTTAACTAAAATTCACAGATCTCTTCCATAGATGATTTTTTTGGGAACATAAATATAGGACGTTTTCTTTTATTTTAATTTTTGTTTTTGTCTTTTGTGCCTAGCACAGAGTATAGGCTGTTAGAGAACACGTGATTGATTTTATATTTCTCACTTTAAAACTTTTCCATATTGGATATGATGCTTCAGCATAAAATAACTTTGAATCCTGATCCTGTTACTCAGTGTGTTAGCTAACTTCTGGGCATTCTGTCACCTGTAAATTAGATGTTTCATTCAAATAGCTAAGGACAGAGCCAAGGACAGAGCCCTAAAGCATGAAAGACTTCTTTCTAGGAGCACCTGGCTGGCTCAGTTGATAGAACACGGGATTTTTTATCTCAGCGTTGTAGGTTCGAGTCTCACATTGGGTGTAGTGATTACTTAAAAATAAAATCTTAAAAAAAAAAAAAAAAGACTTCTTTCTAGGTCAATATCAGTTATTTAATTGTAGTTATTTGGGTATTAGCTTTGGCTTTTTGACCAGCCGTGAGTATACCTAAATATACTGTTTTCTCACTCATTATTTCACAGTTTTAACTGGTTGCTACCCCATTAAAACGAGCAGCTTTGTCAGGTACTCTGCAATGGAAGGATGGGCAGAGGGAGCACTGTGGGAAATCTCTCAGGGCAAGGGCCTAAGGGACAGAGCCTGTAAGGAGCTCTAATACCGTACCCTTTACCACTTTGGGCAGGTGCTGGTGGATGTACCCTGTACCACTGACCGCCACTCCCTTCATGAGGAGGAGAACAACGTCTTTCAGCGGTCGAGGAAGAAGGAGCGGCAGATGTTGCCTATGCTTCAGATGCAGCTGCTCGCGTGAGTAACAGATTTACAAACCCTCGGGCCTTTGTGCCTCAGTGCTCCGGGGGGGCTGGTCACCTGGGGGATTAGAAGCTCTTGCCACAACCATTGCCCACAGAAGGGTCTTCGGACCAAGGAACTACCTGGAGGAGACAGACAAGATAGGAAGGTCCTCTGGAACATGAAAACGCTATGGTAGGACACACATAGGGTGGGCCGCCCAGATTCATTTACGTTACCTTACCTCCATGCTAGTCCCAGTTCCAGTGAGTAGCACGAGTTTGAAAGCTAGAGAAAAGTTACTGAAGTCAAGGCTCTGTAGGGCTGGTAAGGATTCGGTGCATAACTAGCATCCGAGTTTGGATCATCACCAGAGTCAGAGTTCAGGGGATTGCTTCCGGAGGAGAGCCCATGGAGTAAGGCCGGGTTGCTCTCTGCTTTGAGAATGCCTCTTCTGGTGGTATCTCTGTGGAAGGGACTTCAGGGCTAACACAGCTGCCCATCCCACAGTAGACTCCACTATCCATGCTTCCAGCACTCCTTGTTGCCCTTCTGCTTCTGGGAAGCTCAGTAGTCACTGTTTTTCTCTTTCTGGTTTCAGGGCTGGACTTCTTGCCACCAAACCAGGAGGGCATGTTGTCTATTCCACCTGCTCACTCTCACACTTACAGAACGAGTACGTGGTGCAAGGCACTATCGAGTTCCTGGCCAATCAATACAGCATCAAGGTTCAGGTGGAAGACCTGAGTCACTTCCGAAAGCTTTTCATGGACACATTTTCTTTCTTCCCATCCTGCCTGGTTGGGGAGCTGGTAATCCCAAACCTCTTGGCCAATTTTGGGCCTATGTACTTTTGCAAAATGTGTAGACTGACATAGCATCACCCTGTTCCCAAAGTCCTGCTGTCGGAGAGTCAAGGGTATACTCCCATAGAGGCTCCAGAAACTGAGACCAGTGGCAAAAATGCACTGTGGGTCTTATCTCCGTCCCGTTCAAGTCTTTCTATAGACAGTTTTCAGCGTCAGAAAGTAGAGGAGTTTTTCTGTCCTGCTGTCCAATTGTGGAGCATCAGCAGGTTTCTAACTCACTTATTATGCCCCCTCCCCCCATTTCTAAGCCTGTGCTAAAGGTTCCTGTGCTAAAGGTTCCTGCCCCATTAAGAGCTTAGAGGGAGGAGCCAGTGAGCAGGCCCACACTTTAAGCTGTAAACTCAGGAAGAAGCATTTAGCCAATAAAACTGTTGAAGCTCCATACAGCTGGGGCTGTAGTTGGGTCCTCCTGTCAGTCCAAGTTCTCTTAGTGCCATTTGTACCAGCTGCTAGTATTGAGCACCAGCTCCGAGGACCCCAGCGCCCAGGACCCCAACGCCCAGGAACTCAGCCTGGTGGCAGACCTCTGGTTACTGAGCACCTCTCACGCTTGAAGTGAGTTCTAGTGTGATCAGTCTTCAGCAGCCGATGGGCTCAAACAAGCCTCCGTAGTTCCTTCAGACAGCCCACGATCTAATTTAAGGAACAAGCAACTAACAACATTAAGCCACTCAGGATAATCTGCTTACTTGCACGGAGAAAGCTCTCCCGAGCTGCATCCTTGCAGCGGTTCCTCCTGCTGTCCGTAGCACTGCTGCGCCGTGTGGCTGGGGACACTGCCGCCGCCACAGGGCTGTGATCCTCTCCTATGTGTTTCTGCCGTTGTTCATTCATGTAGCAAGTGTTCCTGGAACTCCTGTATGCCGGTAGCCAGGGAGCTGTTGGAGGTGTGGCGGCAATTGGGACAGTGGGGGATGAGACTCCTCATCCCCCTTCATGGCAGCTCTCCTCCTTTTACTTTCTGAGCACCTAGGCATCTCCTGATCTCTTTTTCTGTTGTATTATGCTTTTTGTTTTGTTTTTCTTGTTCCTGGTCTGGCTGAGCTCTGGTTCCAATTGTTTGGTCCAGCCCCAAATCCCTCAGAGCTCTTCCCCAGCAGCACAGGGCCTCCCCTCCCTGAAGGTGTGAAGTTTGGGGCAATATTACATCATTGCAGACTACATGCTAATTATGTTGTCTTTGTAATTCTAACATAAAGAAGGTAATCCCATAATGGCAGGGATATTAAAAATTGCTTATGGTCACTTGCAAAATATTGCTTTTTTTAATTAAAAAATTTTTTTTTCTGAAAAACCGGTCCTTGTGCAGAAAAGGGAGCATAATTTTAGAATACTCGTGTTCTTGGTTCTTCCCACTTTCTTTATCCCTCCTCTTCCTGTCACTCATTTTGTTCTTCATGCCTTTCCTGCTAATCCTTGTTTTAGAGGTGTCAGCTGAGAAGGATTTTGGATAAGGTTAAGCCTTCTCTTTTCTTCGGATTTGCATTATAACTGAGGGCCCTGGAAGATTTTTCAGACTCAAAGTTGAGTGAAGCTAGGAAGATAGAGCTCCAGGGAGTAGGACTTTAATTAGCCTCCATGTGGGTATGTGGCCCCTGCCTACTGTTTACCTCAGTATTGACTGAGGCTAGGAAGCCTTACGTGCCCGAGTTTCTGCCGTTGGCCTCCTGGGTATCCAGCCTGGTACTAACTGAATGCTAAGCCGTGCTAATTCAAGATTGGGTCTCCTGCCCCTGGGGTCCCAGTCTGACTGGGGACAGACTGACTCAGGTTGGAAAAGCAAAGAACTACTTTGGAAAAACGTTTGATTATCTCCTGTAATTGAACATTTACCTATCCTATGGCCCAGTTATTCCAATACTAGGGATAAATCCAGGAGAAACTCATACACGTACACCAGAAGATTTGTACAAGAATGTTTATAGCAATCGCCAAAGGAAACACAAATGCCCACGAGCAGCGGAGTGGACAAATAAACGAGTATTCACACAATGGAGTATTATATGGCTGTCAAATGAACCACAGTGACACAAAACAATATGGATGAATCTTTATAATAAAATATTAAATGAAAAAAGTTCAGTCCCAAAAGATTAAATGTAGCATGATGCCCTTAAAAAAAGAAGGAAAACTTATAAAAATTTGTTATTATTTACATACAATATAATTGATCAATTTTAAATGTACTGTTTAATGAATTTTGATAATTATATGTAATAATATAATCACCATCACCATCAAAATATAGAAAATAATTCTAACTTCTTTTTTTTTTTTTTTTAAGATTTTATTTATTTATTTATTTGACAGAGATAGAGACAGCCAAGCGAGAGGGGGAACACAAGCAGGGGGAGTGGGAGAGGAAGAAGCAGGCCTACAGCGGAGGAGCCTGACGAGGGGCTCGATCCCATAACGCCGGGATCACGCCCTGAGCCGAAGGCAGACGCTCAACCGCTGTGCCACCCAGGCGCCCCAATAATTCTAACTTCTAAAAAGCTTCCTTGGGGTGCCTGGGTGGCTCAGTCGGTTAAGCATCTGCCTTCACCTCAGGTCATGATCCCAGGGTCCTGAGATCGAGTCCCATATCGGGCTCCTTGCTCATCAGGGAGCCTGCTTCTTCCTCTGCCTGCTGCTTCCCCTGCGTGTGCTCTCTCGTCAAATAAATAAATAAAATCTTTTTAAAAATAAAATAAAAAGCTTCCCTGTGCTCCTTTCCACTCAGTCCCCTTCCCCATCCTTGGTCCCAGTAAATCACTGCTTTCTGTCACCATACTTTAGCCTATTGTAGAATTCCTAATGTGCCATTCAAAGTCTGAAGCGCCCCTGAGGACTCCCAGGGTCACTTTCTTTACTGTTTTACTTGTGGTAAATAAGTAAACTTACTTTACTAACGGTTTATAACTACCCTAACTGGTTATGCGTGTCTGGCTTGATTACATGGCCAGAGTAGCATAAAAACCCTTCCGGGAACTTCTAATTTGAGCTCTCCCGAAGCCAAGATTCCTTACACAGATCATGGAGATTCAAACAAAAGATAGAATGTTTTGTTCCACATCATTGCTAATACATGGTATTGTAAGTTTTGAACTATATTCTAGTGGGTGTCTCTGAGTATCTCATTGTGGTTTTAATTTGTATCTCATGTGTTTGAGTTAAATACAACTAAGAATTTAAAAACATTTTTAATGAACATATATGCTGTAAAGCTATGAAAAAAAAAAAGGAAGGGTTCTCACCGTGCGATTCAGGATAATGGTTTCCACAGGTAAGAGGAATGGGATGAAGCTGGAGGCAACGTATAGTTAGATTAGGTTATTGTCAACCAAATTAGTAAGAAGCTATGCACAAAAGTATGTTGTACATGATAAAAATGTGTCATGAAAAAGGATTATGATTAATCCCATTTTGTGCACATGATGACCAAAAAAATAGAGGAGGGGGTAGAGAGCCAGCTCACAAAGTGTAATAGTACCAAATGTGGCTTGGAATGGGCTGTGGGAGGGGCTGTATCCGGAGACCTGGAACCTTAGCAATGTTGCCTCAGTCTTTATGTGTTCCCCTTTCTGTGTGACATACAATAGCCCATCCTTGACAGAGGACCAAGTGTTGGGGCAGCGCTGCCATGGGCCCTGTTGCCCAAGGCGGGAACCGCGGCTACCCTTGATGCCTCATTCCTAACAGCAGTGGGGTAACGGCTACTGCGTGTTGAGCAGACCCGTGCTAAGCATTGGTTTATAGGCATCATTGTTTCTAATCCTCACAAAAACCCTGAGAGATAGGTACTCTTTTTAGTTCCATTTTATAGGTAAGGAAACAAGCTTAGACCACTTAAGTAACCTTTTTTTGGTCTTTTATCCTAACCATCTGAGCCACCCAGGTGCCCTGATAATTTACTCATTTTATACAAATTTTCAGTAATCCCCCTAACAAAATGTCTGCCATATTCTCTAACCCATTGTATGCTTTACTCTCTATGTGCTGATATAAAATGGTATTATGTCTGATTGCTAATAAGTCTAGGTTTACTTTTATTTTTAAAAATTTTTTCCTTCAAAAAACCAAATTGTATGCGTGTATGTATTATTATTTTATTTTTATTTTTATTTTTCACCCAGTTACCCCAACCCCCCACCCCCAACCACTTAAGTAACTTTCAAAAAATTATACACAATCAGAAATTTCTTTCTTGATCCCTCTAAAGTAGACTAAAAGAGGTCTAGTATGCTGAAATGTAGAAGGTGATGGTTGTGGAATATGAGGTTAGAGAAGCAGGCAGAAGTCAATTGCACCAGGAGTGGGTGTTTTATCCTGAGTAATTAGAAGCCATCATAGGATTTTTAAGCCAGAAAATGATCTGATCAGATTTTCATGGGCCTCCCACTGGGAATATAATTATCAATAGTACTTGCTGAATGAGGAAATTAGATAACTGGCTGAACAAAGCATGCTTCTGAAGGTCAGTCCTCTCCTTCAGCCTACTCAGCCTTCATTTCTCTGAGTAAGTGGGAATTGCTGAATGCCAAGCAGCTCAGACCGCATTTTGAGGTGACACATTAGAGGTACACTGGGAAATAGGTAGAGCCTGAGAGAAGTTGACCAGGCTGGAGAGGAAACTGAAAGTGTCAGCCTGGGAGGAGGAGTTGAGGGAACCGAGAGTATTGAGCCAGGAGAGGGGAGCACCTGGGCAAGAGAGACGCCCTCTCTCATAGGACTGTTCCGAGGCAGGATGGGCAGCAGTGTTTTGAGTGTTCCCAGGGGGCAGAGCTGGGGCCAGTGGAAAGAGCTGTAGTGGGCCAGATTGCAGGTCACCATAAGAAATCTTTTAAACGAGTGTTTTCTTTTTTTTTCCCCCTAGATTTTATTTTTAAGTAATCTCTACACCCAACATGGAGCTCAAACTCACAACCCCAAGATCAAGACTTGCACACTCCACTGACTGAGCCAGCCAGGCGCCCCAAAGCTAGTGTTTTCTGAACTATGGTTTATTTTATTTTTTTTAAAGATTTTATTTATTTGACGGACAGAGAGATAGCCAGTGAAAGAGGGAACACAAGCAGGGGGAGTGGGAGAGGAAGAAGCAGGCTCCCAGCGAGGAGCCTGATGCAGGGCTCCATCCCAGAACGCCAGGATCATGCCCTGAGCTGAAGGCAGATGCTTAACGACTGAGCCACCCAGGCGCCCCTCTGAACTATGGCTTACAACCACGATACATCAATGGCCATGAAATCAGTTTTGTGGGTATGGAGGGCATTAGGACTTTTCATAGATACCTAGTTACTCTTCCTCGTGGGCCCTTGGTGGAGTTGCCTTCCCCGGTCCCTCTGCAGTTAGGCATGGCCATGTGACTTGCTTTATGAAATATTAGCAGAAATGGTGTTTATCTTCCACATTTCTGGATGGAAGCTTTGAACGTGGGCATCAGATTTGCCGTGTCATTTCCACCACGGGAACATTGGTTGAGAAGGAACCTGCATGAGGCACGTGGTGAGAGTGGAAAATAGCTGTGGTTGTGCGAAGCCACTGAGAATTTGTGTTGTGACTGAAGTAGATCTCAGTCTATCCTGACTGATGCAGCGGACATAGACCAGCTCTGCATTTTTAATGAAAGAGAATAGAATAGAAAATATCAGATGCACCCCAATGTGTAGTGACAGCAGATAAGTATCTGCCTGGGTGGGCTAGAGGGAGGATAAGATTGGGGAGCAAAGATAAAAAGAATAAATAGATACAATACTGAGGGAGCTTGGATGGATCCATGATGATAACGTGCTGTGGACTGAGGAGTGTGATGGACTCACTCATCTGTACCTGAGGGAATGAATGAAAGACTGAACAAACCGTTACTCAGTAAAGCTGCTAGTGTGTGTGTTTCCTGGGGAGCTGAGTAGGATGGCCCCCGGGAGGCCTTTCCCCTGATCCAGAGGGCTGACTGGTCCGGAGAGGGAGTGTGACCAAGAAGTGGGCAGGTAATTTGGGACTCCTACAAGATCAATGTCCTTTTTTGCCGCCCCCCACCCCTTTCATCTGTCCCAGCGGACCAGAGTCACTCAGCTCCTTTCTGTTCTGTTCCTTTCAAGCCCTTTAGTGGTCGCCCTTCCCAGACTGGGGCACTTTATTTCCACAGTATTTCTCCAAACTTGAACCTGGACTGTTACTTTATTGAAGAGGGCAAGGATAGGCCCCCAGGGGCGCCTGGGTGGCACAGTGGTTAAAGCATCTGCCTTCGGCTCAGGGCGTGATCCCGGCGTTATGGGATCGAGCCCCACATCAGGCTCTTCTGCTATGAGCCTGCTTCTTCCTCTCCCACTCCCCCTGCTTGTGTTCCCTCTCTCTCTGGCTGTCTCTATCTCTGTCGAATAAATAAATAAAATCTTAAAAAAAAAAAAAAGATAGGCCCCCAAAGTTGCAGCAGTTTCAAGCAGTACTCTCTGCACTCCTATGACTGTCCTCATGGCCCATTCCTGCTTGAATCCTCCTCAGAGCTCCCCGGGGAAGACCTTGGCTCCCCCTGTTGACCTTGACCTGCTTCTCCTTTTCCTTCAGTTTGATATCACCTGCTTTCGATCTTCTAAGAATTTTACTTTTGTTTCTGGTTTGCTAATAAATAGCTCCGGTTTTTCTTTGAAAAATACATTTTTCTGTTATTTTATTTTTTTTCTGTTATTTTAATGGAGAAGGGAATTGTATGCTTTATCTGCCATCTGGAACCCGAGGCCTCTGAGTTGGGTCTTGAAGGATGAATAGAAGTTTGCCAAGCATTGTGTGTTGCAGGGTAGGGGTGGTTGGAAGAAGAGTATAGAGGAACACTGGGCACTAGAGGGCAAGGGAATAGTGTGTTCAAAGGCACAGGACAACACTGGGGCCTAAAGTGTTTAAGGAAGGCTGAGAAGTTAGCTAGGACCTTTCTTCATACTCGTTCCAACAGCCTACCAGAACCATTAGATACTGACTTTTAACCCTATCTGTATGTTCACCCAACTCACAGAACCAAATGTGGGCATCTGCTAGAACCATGGGCTGTCTTAAATGCCCCTGTTTGTGAAGGAAGTTCTAAGCAGGTTGTTGCCCGCTAGGGAGGAAGCCAGAGGGCTTGACGGCTGCATGTCCAGACTGCCCACGTGGTGACTTCAGAGTCACTGCAGACAAGAGCTCTGCCCCTGCTGTTTCAAGGGGATTCACCTTGGCGGAGTCAGGAATTGCACAGGTCCTAGCCCTGGAGAGCCAAGGGCAAGAAGCCAAGTGAGAGAAGGCCTCTTGGGGTTGTATTGAGGCTCATCAGCAGGCAGCCCTGGAACCCGTGGGGGGGATCCTGGAAAAAGAGAAGGACCGGAGTCCCCAGAGAGAACCCTGGGTGGCAGAGTTGTTTCCGACACACAAAAAATTCAATCCATCTCTGGTCAAAATTTTGAATGTCCCTCAAAGGGATACTGATCTGCTTTACAAAAGCCCTCTTCACTTTGCAAAATGATTCCTCAGGTGAGCTTTAACACAGATTTATGTTAGGATTTGATTTACATGCAACCTGCCAAGAATAAGCTCTCCGTGAAAGAAGAGGTAAATGTGTAATAATGGCCTACCAGTGCTTCTCAGGAAGGGAGGCATGTGATTTCTGAACGTCTGGCTTTCAAAAACTGGCTTGCCACCCACGAGGTGTTGTCTCCCACGCCATCTTGGAGAGAGGAGCTTATGGCATATGAGCTGACTCAACGCTCAGACTGATGTCACCAGATCCAAGTGAGAAATATGCAGCTTTCAGGATCAGAATAAAAATGTTTCCCCTAGTAAGATTGCTACAGCTATGGCTCATTTCTAGTCACATTATTTTATTATTTTATTTTATACAGCTGTTGCTAGATACCAGGCATTGTTCTAAACATTTTACTAACCTTAACTCATTTAATTCTCGTAACCAACGAGGTAGTACAATAACCCCACGTTATAGATAAGGAAGCTCGGGGCGGGGGGATGGTGAGGAAGCTTACCCCACGGTTTCAAATACATTTAGGAGGGAGAAAGCATAGCATTGTGTGCTTGTCCAAAGAGCTCATGGGCTAAAATGGCTTGAGGAATACAGATTTAAGGGAAGGTGTGGTTGATAGGTTTCCAAGTTAACCAGTAGGAACTTTTACTAACAATTCTAAAGTCTAGATGTCTGTGTCCATATTCCAGAGGCACCAGCTAGTCTCAAAGATCCAGGTTTGACTGGCGGTTGGGCCCCCACTGGCTATGTAGCTTTGAGCGAGTGGCTCGTTGTGGGCCTCGGTTATTTATGTGGGCAATGGGAATCAGGAGGTATATCAGTCAGCTATCGGTTTATGACAAATTCACCTCCAAATTAGCGGTTTCAAACACCATTTATTATTCTCTGAGTCTGCCGGTGGGCTGGTGGCTCTGCTGAGCTAAGCTGGGCTTGGCGAGGCTCGCTCAGGTATCTGCAGGTACGTGGCTCTGCCTATCTTGGCTGGGCGCTCTCCCCTGTGTAAGGGCCTGAGCAGGGATAACTGGACTGAGTAGGTTCCCCCATACACGGTCTCATCATCCTCTGGCAGTCCAGCTTGCCATGACTAGTTCTCGTGGTAGTGGCAGGGTTCCAGGAAGGGGAGGGAAAAGTCCCTCGCAGCCTAGCCTCAGAACCAGCACAGCCTTCCTTGCGTGGCAGTCTGTTAGTTAAAGCAAGCCACAAAGTTCAGCCCGGGGTTCCGGGGGTGAGGAAATAGATTCCACCTCCTGAAGGGAGCAGCTACAAAGTTATTTTGGAAAAAGCACGATCTAGAAAGGGGTGGAGTACTGGGGTCATTTATGTAATCAGCTTACCACAGGAGACAGACTCCCCTAACTCAGAGGACAATGCTGGGGTAGTGGGGGCCTTTAAGGTGGTAAGGACGCTCAGACAACTGAGGCCAAAGGCTTGACAGTGCTTTGAAAATGATAAAGCACCCCGCAGTTAGTGCTTCTGAGTGTGGTATCCTACCTCACCTGTGGCACTGTGAGTTCTTCGAAGCAGGGCTGTGTCCCTCTCCTGTCCACCCCTTCAGTACGGAGGAAAGTCTCACCTCCACGAAAGGAAACGGAGAAGCAGAGCAGCTACTGGCAACAGGGGCCCACTCTGCGTTCTCACCCCCAGAACAAAGACAGACTTTAAACCCTCTGGAATCTGAGAAGTTCCCTTCCCTTCTGCAAGCTCTCCTTCCCCTTCTTGCAACCCTGCTCCCACCTCCAAGGGGAAGACCGTATCACCGGTCTTCCCCAAAACTGAGGACACACAGGATGACTTGCTGAAGGTGACCAACTAATGGGGGAGGACACCCTGATCCAGCTCAGGGAACCCACCAGGACCTGCCCGAGGGATGGTCTGTGAGAGCAACTCGCCTGACTCTGTATTACCTGAGTGTAGGTACCTGCTGTTGTGGCTTCCAGAACGGTCCGGTCCGCTGTTGGTTTACAGATGCCTTTTCCCTAGCACAGGCGGAGCCCTGGAAACCCATCCCCCCTGGATCCTTGAATCTGCCTGCTCTTCCCTTCCATGGCCTCTGCCTCCACTCCTCCCCCACATTACCTTCTCCAAACACCGGCAGGATTGCATCACTTTCCTGTTTATTAATGAACTAATGTTTATTGAACTCTTACAGTGGGCCGGGTGCTGTTCTAAGCTCTTTCCTTGATTTAACTCATTTAATCTTCCCAATTCTGTGAGGTAATCCCTAGTATTATCCCCCATTTTCCAGATAAAGAAGCCAAGGCACAAGAGGTCAAAGTGACTTATTCAAGGTTACTTTATAAGCAAGTGGCAAACTTAAGATTTGAACTCAGGCAGTCTCGTTCCTGAGCTTGGGCTCCTCAGACCAGAAAACCCCTCTCTGTAGGTCCTTATTGTTTTAAAATAATAAATAATAACAATAATAATATAACGATTAACACGCATGGAATCCTTTCTATATGTTAGGTCCTGTTCTGGCTGTGTCAGGTGCATTAACTCATCTGATTCTTATTAATAGTACTAGAGAATGGGCGGGGGGGGCTACCATTATTGTCCTCCTTTTACAGATGCAGTTATACACCAGGGAGGGTTGCCAGGCACTTTAGCGTCAGAGCCAAGCTTTACACATCTGTACCATCTACTTCCCCAAGGGCTGTTCAGCCCGAGGGCCCAGCATCCAAAGGCTCTTTGGGTTTATGCTGAGCTCTACATTTCCACCAAAGTATATCTTTTGTCTCTTGGTCTATGCATGTCTTTTCCTTCCCAACCAGACCTTGAGCTCCATAAGGCCAGATCTGAGGTTTGTTTCTTGTCTGTTTCCCAAGCTCACAGCAAGAGGCCCATCAAATGGAAGCAGGGGTCAGTGGTCGTCTGTTGAATCAAACGATGGTATGTCAGCTGGTGAAGAGATCCTCTCTCAGAGGAATGACGTGGCCACCCACCATGACCTGTGCATTAGAATTGGTCCAGGACTTGCTGCCTTGTCTTCCAGACCCCACCCAGACCCCCAGCTCTGTTTTGTAAATTAAATCCTTTTTAATATGCCTCCAGGAAGCTACTACTGAGAGCAACCATCATCACAGCAAAAAAATACAAATGACTCTTTTGTCAATGGTGTTCCTAAATTAACAAATTTTGGCCCAACTCACAGCAGGTTACAAACTGGTGATTAAGCCACAGAATGGCCATGGTGTCCCCATAACTATAATCTTAGTTTCTCTTTTTTGAGAGGGAGAGCATGTCAGGAAGAATGCTTCTCATTTTGCAAAAGGGCAATTTGAGAGATGCCTGGGTGGCTCAGTCAGTTAAGCATCTTCCTTTGGCTCAGGTCATGATCCCAGGGTCCTGGGATTCAGTCGTGCATCAGGCTCCTTGCTCAGTGGGAAGCCTGCTTCTCTCTGTCTGCCACTGCCCCCCCCCCCCCCNAAAAGTGTGGGGGGGGGGTTGAGTTACCCAAGTTCACCCAGAAAGCGAAGCATTGAGTCAAGGGCTAGAATCCCTTTATTCTATTAGGAAATCGGGTGAGATGACCTTGCAAGACCTACTTCAGATTGAGGTTTCCATCGTCCTGTATTATCAGCTCTCCTAGGCAAACTGAGCTCCAGGGAAACTTACAAAGGGCTATGAGAGCTGAGTAGGAACTTAGCAGCATTCAACTGGGATTGAAGACTTAGAAACACAAGGCTTTGGACCCCTCCAGAATATGCTCAAGAGCCTGACAGCCCGACTTACAAGACCCTCAGGTCCATATTCTTCCGATACACGTGTGAAAACTCATAAAAGGAAACTTCATTTATTATTTTTGAAGTAAACTCTACACCCAACGTGGGGCTCAAACTCACACCCCCAAGATCAAGAGTTGCAGGCTCTAGCTACTGAGCCAGCCAGGTGCCCCACAAAATCTCATTTAAAGTGGAATCACTAGGCTAGAAGAAAGAGCTCTCACGCCCCATCACTCCTCAACTGCAGACCCAACAGAAAGTGACACACCTTGCAAATTCATAGTTCTACTACCCCACTGGAGGAAAAAAGTTTTTCTCCTCCCCCTGCAACAGCTCAGCCAATGAGAGAATGTCATCACTCAGCCAATGAAAAGCTACTTTACTCGAATTCCCAGTTTACTCCAATGGACTTGTTGTTTCTAGTAGCCCTTCCTAGCTTCCCCCTTTCTCCTGTAAAAGAGCTGTCCTCACCTTTGTTCCCTGGACCTCCCTGTGGCTCTGGCCTGGCTCGGTTGTCAGGAGTTGCAACTGTCTGCTATTCTGGAATAAACCATGTTTCTCTTAAAATAACTGAGAGTTTTATTTATTTTTAAACATTTATTATTGATTTTAGAGAGAGAGGGAGGGGAGGAGCAGAGGGAGAAGGAGAAAATCTCAGGCAGACTCTGAGCTGAGTGCGGCAATGGTGGTGGGGCGCATCCCCGGACCCTGAGATCCCGACCTGAGCCAAAATCAAGAGTGGGTGGACTCACCGACTGAGCCCCCAGGCGCCCCACTGATAGTTTTAAGTTTCACACATCTAGGGGCTTCTCAGGTGGGCCTTTCATTCAGTCAATAAACATTTATGGAGGGCCTACTATGTGCCAGACACCAATCCTAAAGGACCTCACATACTGCTAACAATCCTGTGAGGTAGGCATTTTAACCATCCGCCTTTTACATGTTGAGGCACAGATTCAGAGAACTAAACACAGAACGGGAGTACTAGCAGAGTATTTTAGCAGACTGCATTTCCAGCCACAAAGCACATTCCCACCCTGTGTCCTACAGAGTTTCACTTTCAGGAGCAGTAATGGTGGTAAAGCTTGATGGTTAAGAGCAATGGTTTGAGACTAGAGCTGAGTTTCAGTCCCCACTCGGTCACGTGTGTGATCCACAGAAGTCATTTAACCCCTCTTGTCTTCAGTTACCTCAGCTGTAAAATAAGGATCATAAAAATGCCTTCCTCCTAGGTGTGTTGGGAGGACAAATGAGATAAAGCACATAAAGTCCTAGGAGAGATGCCTGGATGGGAGTATTTTGTTTGTGTATGTAACCCCCACCCCATCCCCCTAAGGGAGAGTGCCAGGTCCCCAGACTCCTGGTCAGGCGTCCTCTCTGCTCTCTGGATGTAAAATCCAGGAGGGCCCATGACTGGAGAAGGGTGACTCTGGGAAAGCCAGTCTGGGAAAGCCAGTAGGAGGTGGCTGAGCAAAAGGACAAGTGATGGGTGTCTGGCCTTGAAGAAGAGCCCTGGGAGAGAGACACGGGGTCCCAGAGTTGGGAAAGGGGAAGGGGCGGCAGGTGGGCTCCCCAGGGGACTTCCTGGGCCCCTTCCGCCTGGTGCCCCTGGAAGCCCCGAGCATGGGAGAGGTGGGCGCCCGGGGAGGGTCTCCTGGAAAGATGCTTCTAAACTGTTTGCAAGGATTAATCAGGTCCGCGAGCCCCATCAGTCGGTCGCTGCTCTCTGTCCTCTCGTCAGGCCTTTCCCGCAGGGAGCTCCCGCTAGTCACGTCTTCGGGAGCTGGGGCTGTGGGGTGCGCGGGGCGGAGGCTGACCGAGGGCGCCTGGGGGAAAGCGGTTGCCTCTCCCGCCCCTCCCCGCCGGGCGTGGGCTTGACCTTGACCGTTGCGCGCCTGCGGCCTTGGCCCGCTGCCAGGCAACAGCGCGCTTCCCGGCTTCCCCGCCCGCCGGCGGCCGCGCCGCGCTCTTCCCGCCCCTTCCGCGCAGGCGGGCGCGGGCTCCCGGGCCGATCCAGGCCGGGTTTTGCGGCGGCACGCGCGCGTGCTGATTCCTCATCTGTCGCTCTTGGCATCCGTCGGCCGCGGGAGATCATGGTGCTGGACGAACTGTGGGCCGCTCTGTCTGGCGCCTCCGGGGCTGCCCTGGCCTGCTGCTTCGTGGCAGCGGCCGTGGCCCTGCGCTGGTCAAGTCGCCGGCCGGCGCGGGGCGCGGCAGCCCGGGCGCGGCAGAGGCAGCGGGCGGCCCTGGAGAGCATGGATAAGGCGGCGCAGCGCTTCCGCCTCCAGGTGACCGCTCGGGTCCGGCGTGTGTGGGGAGGCACAGCGCGGGGGTATCCCTAGCAGCCTTTTCAGGCGCGCTGGCGCGCGGACGGGCAGGTGGCGGGCAGCGCAGGTTTTACTTTCGGAACCCCTCCACGCCCTGAAGCATTCCGTGCTCTTTCCGAGGCAGGTAGAGCCGGCCGAGGAGAGGGGCAGGGAAACGAAAGGAACAGGGCAAGTCATGAAAGGACACCGCCGCACTCAAAGAAAGAGGAGCTTTGCTCGGTGCCAAAGAATCTCAAGACTGTTAGAACGCAAAAATGCAAGCCTGACAACCATTAGGATGCTCGGGTTTAGGACTTTGGAATCAGAGAGTGATGGCCAAGGAAATCTGCAGAGCCCACAGTTCAAAGTGCTTGATTATGCTTGGTGATCCAGAAAGCGAGTCAGGGCAGAACTTGCCCAAGTGCAAGGGAGCTGGGCTGGAATAGTCTCCCCAGCTCCTGCCGCCCAGGTGGCGTCCTAACCCCTGATAGGCCTCTTTCCTTGAGCAGGTGTAATTCCAGCCCTTCCCTGGATGATCCGTCAACAAGCTTTTCTCCTTCCGGATCAGCTCAGGGTGTGTTTAGGCGCTGGGGAGGAGCCTAAAGGAGGGGACTTTGCTCCAGGTGTTTGAGACACTGGACCCAGCTAGAAATCAAAATTATAAATTCTGAGAGATGTTCTTATGTACCGAGAGAGGAAAAACTTGCCACGATTGTTTGTGAGGGTTTGTGTTCGGTGGGATTCAGATCTGTCAGGTGGGAAAGCACTCCAGGTGACCGGGGATACAACAGGAGTCAGGAGGATGTGCCTAGCTGGGAGCCAGGGATGGGGTCACGGAAAATTGCACTTAGCAGATGGTTGGCTGCAGCAAGTGATTTTATAGTTGGGCCAGAGCTGGAACTAGAACCTAGATCCCCAGTGGGACTCTCCAGCCTCATTCCAGCGGGGGAAAACGGGAGTGGAGGGGGGAGATAATAGGTAGGGAGACCGGGCCTTAGGATGCCAGGCCCAGGGTGCAGCCTTGATCACAGTGAGGTTTTAGCTGCTATGAATTTCCTACACACGGTTCCCAGGCCAGGATATGTCATATTTATTTGTTGACGTAAATATGTATCTGGTTCCAGCTCTATTCGTCAAGCTGGCTGAAAAGCCCACCGTCAGTTTTTAGATGTTCAGTCCAGACTGGCCACTGACCCTACCTGAGCCCAAGTTCTTGCCTGTCTAGTCCTCCTTCTCTGGCTGAACTCCAAGGCACCCCACTCAGGGATCCCTGCAATGATACCCGCTCAGCCTGGAGACCCTCCACTGCTCCCAAGGCCCCCCCCCCCACCCCGTTCTGCAGCAACAGCCAGAACTGCAGCCAGCCAGTTCTACCAGCAAGAACTGTGTGGGGGCAGCTTCAGGGATCAGCCCACACTTCCTGCCTCCTGCACTCCCCTCCTTGTCACAAGAAACCCACCTGCTAGCCGGAGTGTGAGGTGGTGGCAGGGTGGGTCTTCCTTCACTTCAGCTCCAAACACCAGCATCTACACAGTTTCCCTCTGGAGAGACTGCCTTTCATTATTTTTAAGAACAAAACCTCCCAGGGTAAAAGTTTTGGCTCTGAAATACAAAACACCGTTTTTTACACCCTCCCTGGGGCAAGAAAGCCTGGCCTCAGAATGTCAAAGCTTGGCTCTTCCAGATGGGTGAAGAGTGAAATTTGCTTTTTGATTTTCCTGCAACTGTGAAGGAGAAAGAACTATCTCAGTAATCTCATTGGTTTGAACAATCAGCAAAGCGATGGGGTCTTGATGATAGTAGCTCTCAAGGCCCTGGGGGCAGTTAAGAGGTAGGTGGTTTAGCTGAACTCAGTCCCTTGGGACCTTGGGACCAGCTCCTTCCTCCTTCCTGCCCCCAAATGCCTTGCTGCTTGGCTCTGGAGTCGCAGGATGATGGGGATGTGGGTTTTGAGGCTGTCTCAGGAGCCTTTCTTCTGGGGCTTTTTCGGCCCAGCCCCAAATAGCAAGAGGCAGTAGTGAGGTAAGCAGGGCCCTGCGCGGGCCCTGGGGGAATACAGCAGCGAGGTGGTGCAGCTCCGGCCTGATAGACTCCTGATGAAGCTGGCTGGGGGCCCAGATACCTCCAGTGTGCCCAGGCATCGCTGGAGGAGGGGGAGTCCTAAGCATGTCTTGAATCATCACAAAGTGGTTCACCTCTCTCGGCTCCTGAGCAACTCTAGAGTAAGACCTGTTTCTGGTAACTCTCTGTTGACTGTGTGAGGCTTAATCTGTAACAACTCTTTGTGTACTTTTCCCCCCACCTTGGCCCCTCTATGAATTTTAACATCCTTTCTAGACTGAAGAAAGGGACTAACAGCCATAGACTCTGATGGCTGGGAGAGACATACCAGAGCCCCTGCTCACGCCTCTGCCTTTGCCCACATCTCTTACAACCCATTTTGTCAGAACCCTGCTGGTCTTCACAAATGCCGCTTCCTTCCATTGGATCTGACCCGTAGTTCCATCTCCTGGCCTTCTCCAAGCCCCGCTTGAACCTGACTTTAAAGCAAAATAATTCAGTAGATGAATCATTCGTTGAGACCAGGATTCATGGCCTACATGACCAAATGGAAAAGATATCTTGAAATAGAACAAAAGTGATAAAAACCATGAGGGAAAAGAAAAAAGACATGGAGGACCACGTAGCATCCCAGAAATTAGGACAGGAGGGGCCTCAAGGGAGAAAAACAGCTGGCGGGGGGCAGCAGTTCCGTGATAGCTCTGGCATCCGTCCTTGGAAAAGTATGCTGCTACAGGGTGGCGCTATGCTATGTTAGAACTTGTTTGTACACTGCTCTGCATTCTCCATTCAAATGTTGTTGCCCCCTTGTTTGCAGACTTTCTTGGGTGTCTTGTGAAAGAGGAAATGTCTCAGCTGCCTGATAACTAGTTGAAGACTTAAAAATAACTTAGCAATGGTGTCATCAGCCATCCGCACCCAAAAACAAAGGACAGAGTTAAAATTTGTGCTGAGACTGGAGGGAGCTTCTGACAGCTTCCAGCTGAGGCGCACAGGGTCCCTGTGGCGTCTTGTGGGAAGGTGGGAAATGGTGGTGACCAGACTGTGGTGGTAATTGCTCTAGTGCGGGGGGCTCTTCGCTGATTTTTACTCTCTTCCCCGTACTGTTAGGCATTCTTTTCTACAGTGAGCACATTTATATAATCAGGAAAAAAAAAAAGCTATTTTGCTATTTTCATCATGAAGTGAGAAAGGCAAAGTGTAATAAGTACTGTGTTTTTAGTATGATTCCTTTGTGCAAAACCAGAATATATAAAAATAATGACATACATGGTGGGTTTTTCATAAACATTTTTCCCCTGTAAGATTTCATTAGAAGCCATTTACTATGGTTTCCTTTTCAAAAGAGGGACTGGGCAAGGTGGTCCTAGAGGTGGGTGGGGTAAATGTTCATTTTTCATTTTGTGTCTCTTTTTAAAAAATATATCACCAGGGATTATCTAGTGTGTGTGGAGAGATCATGGATTCATTTTTTTCTTCTTTGTGGCTCCCTGTATTTTGTGGATATATATATATATTATATATATATATATATATATATCCCAAGTCAGTATCTTATCTGTTGAACAAATGAAGGCCAGGGGGTGTAGTGTTCTTGCTGTTAAGGCCGGGGCACCAAGGCTGTGTGGTGGGCATGTCTGGAGGGCGTGAGTAGGTGGTGTCTCAGGGAGGGCTGTGGAGGAGTCTGACAAGCCTGGAAGCACCTCCCGGCACACCTCTGAGGCTTGTGGTGTGACAAGGACCTTCAGGGGAGAGGCAAGGCCTGATTGGCTTTGCACTGTCTGGCCTGGCAGGAAGGGCGGATGGGTGAGGCAAGCCTTGGCCTGGCAGCCAGTCAGGTGGCCCCCGTGTGAGCCAGGAGAGAAAGCCTGGGCGCTGGTGAGGGTCTTGGTGGAGGGGATGGAGAAGTGGCCATTTTCCAGAGCTACTTATTGGGCACAGTGACTGACTGGATTTGGCTGTGGGTGAGAGGGAGAAGGAGGGATCTGGCATGACTCCTTTTTTCTCACTTTACCACCTGAATGGACGGCAGCCCTTCCCTAAGCAAGGGTACACAGAGCAGGAGCCGGTGCAAAGTGGGGGAGCAGTGAGCTCAGGGGGAAGGACACAGGGGTGGGTGGCAATGGGAATAGCTTGTGAGCACCAGAGCTCAATTGGGTCAGGCTGGGTGGAGGGTCAGGAGACCGTGGGGTAGGTGGAGAGCCTGGATTGGAAGCCACAAGAGAAGGATTCACTTTTCCCAGCATCAGAGAGGGAACAAGAGGAACCTGTCTCTTCCCACATCTGGCTCCTTCTCATCCTTCAGATCACAGCCGAAAGAAATGTCACCTCCTCAAGAGGCCTGACCAGTCAGTCCTCTGTTATTTCCATCACAGCACTGTGCACTTGTCTTCTGGCACTTTCCATGAACTGTCCATCATTTGTTAATTTGTTTCTTTTCTTGAGGGCAGGCTTCCTGAAAGCAGGGACTTGTCTGTCTTGGTTACCTCTAAATTCATAGCCCTTAACGTAGTCCTTGGCACGCAGTAGATGCTCAGAACTCGTTTGTCGACTGACTGGATAAATGGATGACGCAAGTGGCAGAGAAGCAGGAGAAAACCAGAGGAAGTTGAAGAGAGCCAGTGTGTGGTCTCAGTACCTTGGAGACTCTCAGTGAGATGTGGAGCAAAGAACAGAATCAAGTATCTCTTGGATTTGGCAAGAGGAGGGCCCTAGTGACCTTGGCAAGAGCAGGAGAGAGTGGGGCTGGGAAGTGGTGGCCGTGATTCAGAGATTCACCTCTAACTGTGTTTGCTAATTGGCCCAATACCTTTGAGGCAGGAACAAGCTGGGTTTGCAGGCAGGGGCTGACCCTGGAGTCTCTGGGAGACTTCCAGGCCTGGCAGTACAGTATCTGAAAAAACGTTCCCCCTCTTTCCGAGAGCTCTTCTCTGACTGCCCCTCTACCTACCTGCGCGCCCCCCACGCACCACACCGAGTTTTATTTTCTTCAAATTATTTTTCTCTCTCTCAGATTCTTGTTTACTTATTAATTACCTGCTCACTTCCCAAAGCATGGACATGCCTTTTTTGTTTAGTAGTATCCCCATGCCCGGTGTGGTGCTTGATGCAGAGTAGACGCCTAATACATATCTGGAATGAAGGGGAAAAGCCCTCTTTTAGGCGTGCCCTCTGGCTACAGTCCCAACCACCCAGGATGGTGTCTTCCTTTTTTTTTTTTTTTTTTTTGCCTCCCCTGCTAGGGGTTGAGTGGCTAGGTGCAGGTGGGTAGCCAGCGGACAGCCTATGCTGAGTGCGCAGAGAACTGTAGTTTACTTGTATGGTCCTGGGTGACGCACTTCGCCTCTCGGCGCTTTAGTTTCTCTGTCTGTGCAATGGGAATGGTAACAGGATTCCACCAATGTACAGAGCGTACCAGCACGGTGCCTATAGGCAGCTAGTAGTGGGGGTGGTTTGTAATGGTTTAATAATCAGCCTGGGCATGGCGTTTCCCAGGGCACCCCCACCAATAACCTTCTGGAAGAGATACATCCGCACTGTCCATGGCAAGGACCTGCCTAGGCTGGGCCCCATTTCTGGTATCAGAGCTGCAGGTGGGCATGGCTGTCAAGGGTTGGCACGTGACAGCGAGCATCTGCTTTGGCAGGTGTGGGGACCTAGGAGCATGGGCCCCATGTGTCTGCTGTAGGCACTTGGGGCCTGTGGGGAGAGGGGGTACTTACCTGAAGTGTCTTCCCAGAACCCTGACCTGGACTCAGAGGCTCTGCTGGCCCTGCCCCTGACTCAACTGGTGCAGAAGTTACACAGTGGGGAGCTGTCCCCTGAGGCGGCGCTTTTCACCTACGTGGGAAAGGTAAGGGCAGCAAGGGTGAGGCCTGGGTGCCGGGGATCCTCCCTCTCTCTGCAAAGGCTGTGGGGAAAACCTGGCCTGGAGTTAGTCTCTCTGAGGGCCGGGGTGGGACCACAGTGCCAGGGGCTGCCAGGAGCTGTGTGTGAGAGAGAGAGAGAGAGAGAGAAGGAGAAAGAAGAGAGAGAGAGGAGCTGACTCTGTATGTTTGTATGGGGGCGACACTGAGCATGTTGTCTTAGCTAAAAGCCTGGCTTTCAGCCCAGACTTCCCTCTCCCTCCCGCCTCCACCCCATCGGTCACCAAGTGTGGTCTGTTCTCTTTCTATAGCTCTCTCCCGTCCAGCCCCTGGTCCCCATCCCCCCAGCAGCCACCCTGGTCCTCCACCACCATCTTCCTCCATGATGGAGAACCAGCCTCCTGGCCGGATGCCCTCTCAGGTCTCCAGTTCTTCAGACTCTGCTCTCCTGCCCCCTTCAGTCTCGAGCATCCGTCTGGCCAAGGCCTTCTGGAGGATGGGCATCAGTAGCTCGGCTGCCTGCCGGTGGTTCCCTGGCACCCAGAGCCTGCCACGCCGAGCCCTGCCTTGTGTGGGATCCCCTTTACCTGGAAGGCTCTTCTCCCTCTTCTTAGCTCCACTTGGGGCAGCCGGCACCCCCGGCTGAAACTTAGGGGCTCAGAAAAGGAGGCCCTCTTCCAGGGAGGCTTCCCTGACCCTCCTCCCCTCCCAGCCTGAGTTAGGGCTCCCTCTTCAGTGCTCACTTTTTAACACATTTCTCTTGGCATTGTTGCACTTGCCTTGTCCTCTTTCCCCTGTCAACGCTGGCCCCTTGTGGACAGAGCTTGTCTTATTTGTCTTCGTACTTAGTGCGGGACACTATGTCTTTCCTACGGTAAGTGTTCCAGGCATCTGTTTGAAATGAAATGAAGGAAAGAAAGAGTTGTGCTTTATGAGTTGCCTTGCTTCTGGTTTCTTGAAACAGAGTGCGTGACAGTGACTATGGCCACTAAGCAGGCCGATGTGCCCGCTGGGTGACGGATGGGCGTGGGTGACCACAGGGTGAGTGACTGCTGCTGAGCGAGGGGAAGGGAGGCTGACTACGGAGGGAGGACCCCAATTTCACGTGCCGAGGTGTGGCAGCGAGCCCACACCCATTTTCCTCAGATGTCTCGCAGGGACAGGAGTGTTTGCTGAAAGCCATACATCGTTCTGCCCTGGCCTAGCCTTCCCGTAGGGCGCTGCTGAGTGTGGTTTGAGGGCTATGGAGAGGCCCCATGGCAGATGGTCCCCGTTAGGGCATCATTTCCTTTTAGGCAAGCTCCCATCCCTTTAAATGATTGGTATCAGCCAGTCACTCCTCCATGTGACTTGATAATCAGATTAAAGAGAGTCCGGGAGAGGGGACGCTTAACTGGGGCGGGTGTAGGCAAGGCCTGGGGCAGGAGAGAGCCTGCTGGCCTCTGGAAGGCTGGAACCTGGGTCTAGCCCTGATCCATGCTGACTCTCAGGGTGGCCTGAGATGGGGATCTGCCCCTGTCTGCTTCACTGACAGAGATGTGGCTTAGAGGCCGAAGCTCAGCTTCTTCCCAGCTCATCCCTGCTGGGGAGTGTCTGAAGCTAGTGTCTTGCTCCTTTGGATGCCTTGGTTGTGCCCTGGTCCTGGAAGTACTCTCTCCATCTTGGGGTTGAGGCCAGAGACTGCCAGGGTGAGGCTGGGGCTAGATGTCCCCAGTGAGGTGGGTGCTGGGCTCTAGATTATTCTCTGTGCTCCTGGCTCTGGGCCATGCTGCTGGTTACCCTTTCCCTGGGTATACTAAAAGGCCAATTTTATATAATGTATATTCAACCACAATTTAAAAAAAAAAAAAAAGAGGCCAATCTCACTCTGCCTTGTGTCCATTTCTCCCTCCTCCAGGCCTGGGAAGTAAACAAAGGGACCAACTGTGTGACTACCTACCTGGCGGACTGTGAGACTCAGCTGTCCCAGGCTCCAAGGCGGGGCCTGCTCTATGGCGTCCCTGTGAGCCTCAAGGAGTGCTTCAGCTACAAGGTGTGCCCTGCCTCCCAACCGGCTCCAACCCCCGCACCCCTGTCCCTGCCAGCCAGCCCTGCCTCCTGGCATACCCTGGGCCCTCCGAGGAAGTAGCAGGTCCAGAGGCCCTGAGAGGGACCCCAGGTGGGTGCCCCACCCTTGGCCTGTGAGATGGCGGTCAGAGGGGACCCTCTGCTGCTGAAGGGCCCCGGAGCCTTCAGCCACACCCTGCTCGTGGCCTGTCCCTCCCTCTAGGGCCAGGACTCCACACTGGGCTTGAGCCTGAACGAGAGCATGCCTGCGGAGTGTGACAGCGTGGTGGTGCAGGTGCTGAAGATGCAGGGCGCCGTGCCCTTCGTGCACACCAACGTCCCTCAGTCCATGTTCAGGTGGGCTTGGGGGCCGGGTGGGGGCAGGGGCGCTGGCACCAGTGTGACCTGGGCTGACCTGTTCCTGCCTTCCGCAGCTACGACTGCAGTAACCCCCTCTTTGGCCAAACCTTGAATCCGTGGAAGTCCTCCAAAAGCCCAGGTGGCTCCTCCGGGGGTGAAGGGGCCCTCATTGGGGCTGGAGGCTCCCCCCTGGGCTTAGGCACTGACATTGGAGGCAGCATCCGCTTTCCCTCCGCTTTCTGTGGCATCTGTGGCCTCAAGCCCACGTCAAACCGCATCAGGTATGGTGTGGCCGGTGGGTGGAAGGAGCTTCTGGGTCTCTTGCCGTGTGATCTTGGCCTAGCTTCCAACCTCTCTAGGCCCCAGGCGGGGATTTCCTCACTGGGGTTTTGCTGGGAGGGAGTGTCACAGCACCACTGGCCTTGGTTCCTAGTTTCCAAAGTGGTGAACGAGTTCTAAGTTGCTGTATGGGTTTGGGGTTGGGCAGAGGGTGACCATTTCCTGTTTCCAACATCTTGTGTTTCTTATCCAGCAAGAGTGGCCTGAAGGGCTGTGTCTATGGACAGGTAGCAGGTGAGATCGGGGGTTCCCTCAGTGCCCTGGAGGAGGGGGGCTCTGCCTGATCCACCTCTACCCCTGCCTCTCCTGGGGGCAGTGTTTGACTCCCAGGCTAGTCTAGGTCTGAGTTCCTACCTCCTTGTCTCTGCTCACACTCCTGGGCCATGGCCCAGCCCTTGCTTGGACCCAGCCCCAGAGCCCATTAGGGCAAGGTGATCTTTCTTTCTTCCCCTCCCTACCCCACAGTGCAGCTCTCAATTGGCCCCATGGCCCGAGATGTGGAAAGCCTAGCCCTGTGTCTGCGAGCGCTGCTGTGTGAGGACATGTTCCGCTTGGACCCCACGGTGCCCCCGCTGCCCTTCAAGGAGGAGGTGAGCAGGGGTGGGGACGGGCATGGGGTTGACTTTGATTATTGCTGGTGCTCCTGAGCCCGGAGAGCAGTCCCAGGCAGTGTGCAGGCCTGGGAGACCCTGTCTCTTGAAAACCAGACCCCAAGGGTCTGAAGCCAGGCTCCGCTGCTGCTCCACAGACAGCCACCAGATGGAGCCCTTGCCTGCCTGTGGCCACCCCGGGGGCGTTCTGCCTGGCCTGGGAGGCCTCTCTGCTGGGGAAAGGTCCCACCTTCTGGCCTCAGCCTCTTCTGCCAGCACTGAGAGACAAGAGTCACTTCTCAGCCCAGAACCACTTGAGGGAGAACTAGGGTGTTCGTTGGCAGGAGAACTGGGCTGGGTGGGGTGAGCTGCCCCTCCTTGGCAGAGGATATTCTCACGACCCAGTGGTTTAAGAACCCCTTCCTGAGAGGGAGGAGGGGAGGGGAGGAGGTCCTTGTGATGTGGTCTGGAACGAATTATCATGGGTGCCAGGACTTGCATTCTTGAAACAGGCAGTGGAGGGCCTAGACTCAGGAGACCGGTTACCTGGGTTCTGGACCTAGGTTCTGACCTGTTGTCAGTCTGCACTGGATGGACTGGGGCGAGTCCCAGCCCCACTCCGGGCCGTTTGCCTATCTCCCTATATAGACCTGCAGCCTCAGTTTCATCACATGGTCAGTGGGAATCCTCATCCGTGCCGGCCCCTCCTGCAGAGTCATTGTAAAGGGGTTTTGTGGAAGGGTCAGATGCAGAAAGGGCCGGCCTCTCAGGCACTCAGTTTTCTGGGGATCCGGGCTACAGCCTGTCAGCTGTGTCTGGGGCTGAGTAGCTTCTCTGATGTCTGGGAGCCCTACTTTGGGCCTCCCTCTCTTGACCTGATTCTGACTCTGGGGTTTTGCCTCCAGGTCTACGCAAGCTCTCGGCCCCTACGTGTGGGGTATTATGAGACCGACAAGTATACCATGCCCACCCCGGCCATGAAGCGGGCCGTGCTGGAGACGAAGCAGAGCCTTGAGGCTGCTGGCCACACGGTATGGCTGTGGGAACCTGGAAGTCCTGGTACGGCCCCTCCTTCAGGGAAACCTTCCCGGTACCGTGGCTGCCACCTGTCCCTGGCGTCCCTTCACCCTGATTGTTTTGTGGTTGGGATGGGGACGATGTCCCCATGGGACCCGCGGATAGAGGGCTGATCACGAGTGTTAGGTTACGTGGCGGGTGGTGAACCCAGCCCTGTGCTGGCGATGAGTGAGCGCTGCTCTGGGAGGCTCCTGTCAACCACAGACAACGGTGCACAGCTGTCTAGAGGTTCCCACCATCCCAGGGTGGTGGGCCAGTGGGTTTCAACCTGCTCATCTGAGACAAGTTTATGTGTGGCTTGACTTCTTGCATGATGGGCGTTTTAAGGGAGTGTTCATGGGTCAGAAAGGCTGCCTTCATGGCTCCAGTGGGGGCTACCATGGGGCAGGGTTGGTCCATGGGGGTTGTGGGAGGCAAGGGTTTCTAGGTGTGGGGGCCTTACACCCCCTCAATCTCGCAGCTGGTTCCCTTCCTGCCAAGCAACATACCCCATGCTCTGGAGACCCTGTCAACTGGTGGGCTGTTCAGTGATGGCGGCCACAGCTTCCTACAGAATTTGTGAGTGATGTTGGACTTTGGGGTCTGGGGTGGGGTCTACCGATGGGCCACTCTGGGAGACAATGGGGGACAGGCTTCAGCTAAACACAAACAAGGTCAGAGCATTCTGGGCAGGGACCTCGCTGCCCCTCTAACTGTGCAGGTGAAGCCTGGAGATCTCTTGCCAGGAGACTTTGGAAAGGGACCGACTGGAGGGGAGGCTGGATTGAGCAGAGCTCAATTGAAGAAAACTCATTGGGAGGTAGGGGTTGGGCAGGGGAGTTGCTTGTCTATTCGGGAAAGATTGAGAGACAAGGGCAGGGTGAGGCAGGAAGGCAGAGGTCTAGACATCATGCTGTGACTCCAGGCTTTTCCGACTTGAGCCTAACCTGCCTTTTGAGTAGTTTTCTCTTCTGCAGAGTGGGTTGGTTGGATCAGACCTACTTTAAGGGACTTTGCATTGCTCATATTTATTTTATTTTTTATAGCTCTTTTGTTTAAGATTTTATTTATTTATTTGACAGAGAGAGAGAGATCACAAGCAGGGAGAGGGGCAGAGGGAGAAGCAGACTCCCTGCTGAGCAGGGAGCCCTGTGTGGGGCTCAATCCCAGGACCCTGGGATCAGGACCCCTAGCTGAAGGCAGATGTTTAACCGACTGAGCCACCCAGGCGCCCCAGAGCTCATGTTTAGAGAAGCTGGTTCCATTTAGACGCTTTCAGTCCTTAAAGGTTGATAGGGGTACAAGACAGACCTGTGAAGGGCTGTGGCTGGGCTGACTGGCCTCCCTCTTGTACCTGAGTATGGTCCAGGCTTCGGCAGAAGGGGCTGCTCCTCACTCTGGCCCTGAGAGCGAAGCCCTGGGGTCAGCCTCCTGAGACCTTTCCCTGAGGTCTAGAGCTAGAGACAGCTTCAGAAATAAGGGTCATGGTGGCTGCATTGTCCCTCTAGGCTGGCAGCAGCATTAATAGGGGATGTCCTCGGGTCAAGGCCTGGCCATGGAAATGTTGCCCTCATGGAGTCCTTATGGCTTTGAGCTGAGTGTGCCGGGGAGGGAGACGCGGGGTCCTGCCTTGGGAAGCTCCAGTGGGCATGGAGTGGAGCCCAGGCATCCGAAACGATCATCAGAAATAAGTCACGCGTCTAAAAGGAGGCAGATAGGGACGCCTGGGTGGCTCAGTTGGATAAGTGTCTGCTTTCGGCTCAGGTCATGATCCCAGGGTCCTGGGATCTAGTCCCATGTCAGGCTTCCTGCTCAGCAGGAATCCTGCTTCTCCCTCTCCCACTCCCCCTGCTTGTGTTCCCTCTCTTGCTGTCTCTCTCTCTCTCTCTCTCTGTCAAATGATCTTTAAAACAAATGAATGAATGAATGAATGAAGGCAGATAGGGGTGCCTGGCTTGCTCAGTCCATATAGCATGGGACTCTTGATCTCTGGATTGTGAATTTGAACCCCATGTTGGGTGTAGAGATTACTTAAAGAAAAAAAAAAGAAAATCTTAAAAAAAAAAAAAAAGAAAGAAAGAAAAAGGAAAGAAGGCCAGATGACGGGGTTGGAGACCAGTGGGCATGAGAGTCTGGTGCGAGGGAGTGGAGGAGGTATCACGGAGTAGATGACACTGAGCTGGGGGTGCTATGGGGGGGCAAGCCAGGAGGGAGGCCTGGGGAGCAGGTGCCGGACTGGACCCTTTGTCTCCCAGCAAAGGTGATTTCGTGGACCCCTGCTTGGGGGACCTGATCTCCATTCTGAAGATGCCGAGGTGGTTGAAAGGACTGCTGGCTTTCCTGCTGAAGCCTGTGGTGAGAGCACAAGGAGTGGAGAGCTGGGCTGGGCTGGGAGGGAGCCTCTGGGACTCTCCCCTCTCGCCTTAGCATCTCTTGGTTTGGGCAAGCATGGCCTCCTCTTCTCTCCACCCCCTACCCAGACTCCTCTCCTCTCCCCATGCCCTGCAATCTTCAGCCAGCTGCATGCCGAAAGAGGTGCTGACCTGGGACCTGGGGGAAGGGACAGAGGGAAGAGGCACAGGTGTTGGCCTGAAAAAGATTGTTGTGTGCACTCAGCCCAGAACTGAGTCACTGACACTGTGTTTGTCCTTCGGCAGCTCCCAAGGGTAGCATCTTTTCTTAACAGCATGAAGTCCCGGTAAGGACATTTCCTATGCCTAGATCTTGCCGCCTCTTCCCCTGACCCAGGGTTAAGTGGTTTCTGATGGGAAGAGCCGAGGGAAGTCTCTTCTGAGGCTGGAAGTGGCCCAGCCAGGGTGGCAACCTCTGTGGCTTCCAGATGGGACCTTGAAGTTTGTCTTCACAGGGTCTAAGTCTGGCTAGAGAGGAGGGGCCTGAAGGAGATCACAGGATGAGACAGGGTGCAGAGGAGAAGACCTGGCTAGGCGAGGGTAGAAAGGACCAGGAAAGGAAGCATCCCGGAGGCCCAGGGGAGAGGGGGCTACTGGGGAACCCATGAGAGACACTGCTCTTAGAGGTCTGACGGGAACCGAGCTGCACTGGGTCCTGCTGTCCCCTTAGTGGCCTGGGTGGGAAAAGCAGGCCATAAATGGCCTCATTTTTAAGCCCTGACATCCTGCGGACTTGCCCCTTCTCTCACTGCCAGGCATTCAGGACCTTTGACGGCTCTGGTGGGAGTCGGGCCTGATCCGGGCCTGGCTCTGCTGTAAAGTCACTAAGTGACACAGTCTAAATCTCTCTTGGGGCCTGATTTCTCTACAGGACATAAACTTCGGGATTTGAACTTCTTTCCTGTGCTGCTTCCCTCTCGGAGCCCCCCTAGTTGAGAAGGTTCCGTGGAGGAGTGAGATCTGGGAGGTGTTAAGAGTAGGGGTCTGATGTTGCTACTCCCCATGGCTGTGACCTTTATGGCCAGTGACTTCCTTTCCTCTGCCCAGGTCGGCCGGCAAGCTCTGGGAGCTGCAGCACGAGATTGAGGTGAGGCCAGAGGTCCTAGACTAGAGTCGGGTGGGGTGTGGGGCGGAACTAGACAGGGCACCTGCCAGTGGGATCTCTTAGCCACCGGTCCCTCTGGTCCCCTGGAGTGGCCTGTCATTTCCCCTTCCACTCCCTGGACTGTTCTGCTCAGGCCCTGCTCTCTGATCCTCACTTGCCTGGGTGCTGACCCTTGGTGGTTGGGTCAGTCTGTGGCTCCTGTCCTGGATGCCTCTCTGTCCTCCTCTCCCCCCCCGTGCTGTCGGGAACTATGTGGCCCTGCCCTGGCAGGAAAAATGATGTCTACAGTTCATATGGGAGGTGGAACAATGGAGGCCTCCTGGAGGCAGCCGTGCCTGTCTACCCCGAGGACCTCCACCCCCATCCCAGTGTGGCTTAGTCCATATGCAGGGGCAGGTGCTGGGGCCAGAGCCACCCCGGCCATGGTCCCTGCATTGAAGAGTCTATGCGATGGGCTGGCTCTGAGGGTTTCCTCTGGTGTGCTGGCCCCCTCCCAGGTGTACCGAAACTCCGTGATTGCCCAGTGGAGAGCGCTGGACCTGGACGTGCTGCTCACCCCCATGCTGGGCCCTGCTCTGGACCTGAATGCCCCAGGCAAGGCCACAGGTGAGGTCAGCTGCCCCAGCACACACTGGGACACTCCTGCCTGCCTCTCCTCCTCTGTGAGTTCAGCGCAGTGCCCAGCAGGCTGCTGGGAAGTACAAGAGAAGCCTTGGGGAAGGCTGCACCCTTGGGGGAGGGCTGCACCCTTGGGGGAGGGCTGTACCCTTGGGGAGGGCCCTGCCCCTGGGGAGCTCACAGTCCAACTGGCTGGAGAGAGATGGGGGTCACCTGGGATGCTCTCGGAGGGAACGAGCTCCCTGTCCTCAGCACCATGGAAGTTGGAGATCTTGAGTTATGGAGCCTATGGTTTGGGGAGGTGCAGTTTCAAGTCCAGGTGGGATTTAGAAAAGCCAAGAAAAATAGGAACAACAGTCCAGGTGGGGAGGCTTCCTGGGCAAAGCCGGCCCTGAATCCAGATTCCTGGGCTTTGTCACTCACTCCAGTCTGGGCTCTGGGAGAGAGCTTTTCCCAGTCTGTAGGGGCAGGGTGCCATCTCCCGGGAGGCGGGGTGGGGGAGACGGTGGCCTCTGGAGTCTCTAGCTGCCCGTGGTGCCTTTCAGCGGCCATCAGCTACACTCTGCTCTACAACTGCCTGGACTTCCCCGCGGGGGTGGTGCCTGTCACCTCGGTGACCGCAGAGGATGAGGCCCAGATGGAACATTACAGGGGCTACTTTGGGGATATGTGGGACAACGTGCTACAGAAGGTGAGGCCACAGGACCTGGCCTGGCCCCTGGGTGCCCCCCCTTCCCCTGGACTCTTACCCACACCCTAACTCTGGCTGCTGGGAAGGAAGCAGCATGAGCACGTGTGGTCTGGTCCTCCCCTCCCCTTCCCCTCCCCTCCCCTCCCCTCCCCATTAAGTAAGCTCTACACCCAGCATGGGGCTCAAACTCACTACCCCAAGAACAAGAGTTGCATGCTCTACCGAGTGAGGCAGCCAGGCGCCCCGCTGCCGGACCTCCTTGATGCGAGGCGCCTGAAAGACTGCAGCCTGGCTCTGCTGTGCCACCCCTTCTCTCCAGNGGAGATCTTGAGTTATGGAGCCTATGGTTTGGGGAGGTGCAGTTTCAAGTCCAGGTGGGATTTAGAAAAGCCAAGAAAAATAGGAACAACAGTCCAGGTGGGGAGGCTTCCTGGGCAAAGCCGGCCCTGAATCCAGATTCCTGGGCTTTGTCACTCACTCCAGTCTGGGCTCTGGGAGAGAGCTTTTCCCAGTCTGTAGGGGCAGGGTGCCATCTCCCGGGAGGCGGGGTGGGGGAGACGGTGGCCTCTGGAGTCTCTAGCTGCCCGTGGTGCCTTTCAGCGGCCATCAGCTACACTCTGCTCTACAACTGCCTGGACTTCCCCGCGGGGGTGGTGCCTGTCACCTCGGTGACCGCAGAGGATGAGGCCCAGATGGAACATTACAGGGGCTACTTTGGGGATATGTGGGACAACGTGCTACAGAAGGTGAGGCCACAGGACCTGGCCTGGCCCCTGGGTGCCCCCCCTTTCCCCTGGACTCTTACCCACACCCTAACTCTGGCTGCTGGGAAGGAAGCAGCATGAGCACGTGTGGTCTGGTCCTCCCCTCCCCTCCCCTCCCCTCCCCTGCCCTCCCCATTAAGTAAGCTCTACACCCAGCATGGGGCTCAAACTCACTACCCCAAGAACAAGAGTTGCATGCTCTACCGAGTGGGGCAGCCAGGCGCCCCGCTGCCGGACCTCCTTGATGCGAGGCGCCTGAAAGACTGCAGCCTGGCTCTGCTGTGCCACCCCTTCTCTCCAGCTGGGGTACTTCCTGGTCCCTGGTGGGGCCCTGTGTCCACCGCCTTCCTTCCTGATGCCCGTGTCCCCTGCAGGCCATGAAGAAGAGCGTGGGGCTGCCGGTGGCCGTGCAGTGCGTGGCTCTGCCCTGGGAGGAAGAGTTGTGTCTGCGGTTCATGCGGGAGGTGGAGCGACTGATGAGCCCCGAAAAGAGGCCATCCTGACTGCTGCCTGCCCACCTGCCTGGCTCTGGAGGACCCCAGACCCCCTTGGTCTGCGCCCAGCCTCGTGCGGGCACCGCTGCCACCCTGGGAGGGAATGTTCAGCCTGGGGCAGGGGCTTCCATGTCCCCCTCGATCCCCTGCAAGAAGCGCAGACCCCCTGAGTCTGGACCTTGCTCCCCGTTCTGGTCCCCTCCCTCTGCCCTGACACCCCCCGCCCCCCGCCATGTGGCAGGCAGTGAGTATGACATGGGCAGAGGCCCACTCACAGTCAAGAAATGTTTCTAGTCTGTACACTTTCTGGTTGTCATTGTTAGGGCACTGGGGCTTGGGCCCTACTCTGGCCTTGGGCCTTGGCAGTCTCCTGGTTCCCAACCCCCACAGGAGCCACACGGGCTTCTCAGAGTGGGTCTTGCAGCCCCAGCGCCTCCCCCTCCCCCACTCCCTGCGCTTAGACTAAGGCTTGCTTTTCTAGGCATGGCCCTTCCCTTCTTTCTTTGCTCCTTCCTCTGCCGAGGATGCCCTTTCTGCTCCTCTGCCATGAAATCCTTTGAGGCCCTGCTCAGATCCCTCTTCCTTGAGAAGGCCTTCCCTCCTTCCTCTGAGCCCTGGCATAGGTGGGCGCTTTCTTCCCAGTCTGTCCTGTGTGGTGGGCATCTGTGGGTGGGTTTGCCTTTCTTAGGACACTGGCTGCCCTCGACTGCAGGGACCCTGATGCTGTATCTTTGTCCTTACACAAGACAGCAGGGAGTCTGGAGTGCTGGCTATGAGGTGCTGCTGTTGCGGGGAGGAGGCCTGTAGGCTTCAGAAAGAGAGCATGAGACAAGGCGATCTGGTAGAGAGCACTCACAGGGCCGGCCAAGGATTGGATTGTTTTAGGAAGGCTTCCTGAAGGAGGAGGACCTGTGTTGAGTGTAGAAGATTCCCAGAAGCTGCGATGGGAGTCAGGACACCCAGGGAGAAGGAGCCATACACCCAGAGACCAGGCTGAGTTCGGGAGACGGAGGTATTGAGTGGGCAGAGGAGAGGCAGCAGAGGGGTAGGTGGAGGTCAAATCAAGGGGGTCAGTTCAGGAACTTGAATCCTGTCTTGAGGGCAATGGGGAGCTCTTAAAGGATCACACAGATGGAGCAAAGAGAGTAGACTGGGGGGACAGTCTGGAGAGGGACCAGGAGGCTGCTCCATGATCCTAGTCTGGGGAAGGGGGCCTGGGGCCTGAGCTACAGCCATGGCCCGGGGTAGGGAGAGAGGTAGTTTGGGAATTGACAGTTGGGATGGAAGTGAGTGGTCTCTGCTCAGAGTCTCACCTCTGCCCCGTCTGCCAACCTCCCTCTTACAGAACTGCGTTGCCTGGCGGGTAGGAGGGTGACTAGTCTGTCATGGGGGCCTTCTTGGCCCCCTTAAGCAGAGCTTACTCTTCCCTGGCCCCAGCCCTAACCCCCTGTTTACTGTAGAGGATGCTTCTGAGCCTGAGCCCTCGGGTCGGGCACGCCCTGGCTTCTGCCGGGCTCCCTTCACATCTTTTCAGGGCAGACTGCCTTCCCAAGACTTCCTTCTCCTCCCTGACCTTCCTACTCCTTCAGAGGAGCTTTTCCTTCCATGTCACGTGCTCAGTGGTCCCTGCACTGTCTGACAGCGGTGTCCCCGTCTCAGGGGGACCTGTTTCAGGGTAGATGCAAGGGCTGATGAGAGGGCCTAACTTACACGGACACCTAGATGGGGATGGCCAGGTCACTGAACTTTGCCCAGATTCCTTGTAACTACTGAGTTGTTTTGCCTCATAACATTCCACAGAATCATCTGTACCCACCACCTCCCAGCTTCTTACTCCTGCCCCATTTCTCTCTTTGGTTACTAATGTCTTTGTGCTTTTTTTTTTTTTTAATTTATTTATTGGGGGGGGCACCTGGGTGGCTCAGTCAGTTAAGCATCTGCCTTCGGCTCAGGTCATGATCCCAGGGTCCTGGGATTGAGCCTGGAGTCTGGCTCCTTGCTCAGTGGGGAGCCTGCTTCTCCCTCTCGCTCTACCCCTCCCCCCACTCATGCTTCCCCCCTCCATAAATAAATGATATCTTAAAAAGATTACTTATTTTAGAGAGAAAGTGTGCATGCATGAGCAGGGGGTGGGGCAGAGGGAGAGAGAGAATCCTCAAGCAGGCTCCCCACTGAGCAGAGAGCCCAATGGTGGGGGGGGGGGGGGGGCTGGATCCCAGGACCTTGAGAACATGACTTGAGCCGAAATCAAGAGTCAGATGCTTAACTGACTGAGCCACCCAGGCTCCCCAATATCCTTGTGCTCTTAGACACAAGGGTGTAGGGTGGGGGTGCCTGTCCTCTTCCCTTCACCGCTTCACCCTTGAGCCCTAGCATGGGCTTGCCCAGCCCTGTGCTCAGCGGTGCTGGAGCTCGACCAAGCCTGCCTTCCCTCCTTGAGAGGCTCCGGGGCTTATGGGGGTGGTTAGGCATTAACACAAACATGTCTCCTTCCTGGGGCGTCAGGGCTTGGGGAAAGGTTAGACAAAGGGACAAATGCTGGGAGGTGGGGGAGGTGGTCGCTGCGGCCAGTCAGTGACCAGAGAGGGCCCAACCCACATGGACGTCCAGATGGGGATGGCCAGGGAGTTGCTTCATTTTGCCCTGAACCCTTGTAACTGCTGTGTCAGTTTGTCTCCTATCATTCCATAAAACCACCTGCCTCTACTTTTCTCCTTCTCTTGCCCCAGTTTTCTCTTTGGTCACTGATATCCTTGTGGTCTTAGACACAAGGGTGTAGGGTGGGGGTGCCTGTCCTCTTCCCTTCACCGCTTCACCCTTGAGCCCCAGCATGGCCTTGCCCAGCCCTGTGCTCAGCGGTGCTGGAGCTCGACCAAGCCTGACTCCCCTCCTCGAGAGGCTCCGGGGCTTTTGGGGGTGGTTGGACATTAATACACACACACACACACACACACACACACACACACACGTCTGCTCCCTGGGGGTCAGGGCTTGGGGAAAGATTAGACAAGGAGGCAAATGCTGCTGAGGGGTTGGGGAGGTGGTCGCTGTGGCCATTGAGCAACCACTGCATTCCGTCTCCGTTGCTACGCTAGCATTCTAGTCCGTGCCACCTGCCTGTCGTCTGGACAAGGCAGTAACCTAACTGGGCTTCCCTGTCTCCATCCGCACCTGTTTCCCAGTCCATTTTCCATGCAGTTGCCAGAGGGATGCTTTGAAAGTGTCAATCAGGTCGAGTCACTTGTCTCAAGACCTAATGGCTTCCTATCCCACCCAGAATAAAACCCAGTCTCCTTCTCATGTCTTAAAGGCTCTGGAACATGGCCCTTGCTCGCCTCTCCAGCCTCCTCTAGAGTCTCTTCCCCTCATTGATGGTGCTCCAGCCACACGAGCACTTTTCTGGATCGTCTGCAGCTGGTGGTCCCTGCTTCAGAGCTTTTGTGTTATTCTGGTCCCCTCTGCTTGGAACGTTCCACTCCAGACTGGGCTTCTCCAACTGTCCCTCATATCGGAGTTGGGTGACCTTTCTAAACACAATTCTGATCATGCCTGAAATCTTGAGTATCGCTTGTGTTCAGTCAGAATCCTGGCTCTGACCTACAAGGCCATGCCTCACCCGACCATGCGGCTGACCACTGTAGTCTCCTCCCCTTCCCGAGTGCTCATATCCTAGTGTGGCCCTCGGATGGTGCTTGGGACAGTGTGCACACTTCCCACCTCCACACCGTCTGCTCACTGTACTTGCCCTTCCTCACGTCTGCACCTGCAGACCTCCCACTTACCCAAGGCGAGGGTAGTCTGCCCTCTGGCAGGCTGTGTGGAAAGGGCTTCTTTGTGCTTCTGTTCATACTGCAAAGCAGGGGCCATGTCTTAATAATAGAATCCAACATCTGTTAGCCCGTGGAGTTGATAACCCATTATCCCATTGGAAAAAAATGGGCATTATTTCCATGTTATAGGTGGGGAAACAAGTTTAAAAACGGTTGTTAATTTGTCCAAGGCCGAAGACTTGCACAGAGATTTGAAGCCACTAAGCCAAACTTATTATATTTTCCTCATTTACACTATCATCCTGAGAACATGCACTAAACATCCCAGGGTACCAGGTCCTGGACTCGGTGACAACAGACGCTGGAGACAGAAGCAAGGTCCATTCACGGTGCTTCTCTGCTGATGTGTGTCTCCAGGATGTCCTGTCATGTCCCTGTCCACCCTCCCTTCCTCTCCCTGGGGCTGTGATCGTTGAAGTTTAGGACATGGTGAGAATACCTGCTGTTTGTCCCTGTTAAGCAGCATCTTTTAGGGGCATCCCAGGGCTGAGGCCTATCGAGAGCCTTTGGGATCCTGGCTCTGTTGGCCATCCTTTCCGCTCTGCCCCTCAGCTTGTCCATTCACAAATCTGAGCACTAGACCTCTTTAACTTCATCTAAGAGACCAATAAATAAATTGATCAGATCAGGGCTAAGGAAAGACCCTGGGGTGTGTCACGCCAGGCCACCCACCAGGGCAATCTGATCTGCCACACCCTTAAAAGAGACACCCACATAATCAAGTCCTGAGCCTACCAGCCCGCCCGGGCTGCCCCCACCCCAAGTTTCCCACTACATAGTTTGGGAGTGGTAAACCTGGGTGTCTTAGGCAGGGGAGGCCATTTGGGGTCGTGTACGTGGGATTTGCTTTTGTGTGTCCAGCACCCACCGTGGTGCCTGGTCCTCAGTAGGTACCCAGTTGAAGGCTTGCTTTGTTTTTGTTTTTTTGAGAGAGAGTGAGTGGGGAAGGGATGGGAAGCAGAGGGAGAGGGAGAGAGAGAATCCCAGGCAGGCTCCATGTCCAGTGCGGAGCCTGACATGGGGTTTAATCTCACAATCCTGAGATCACGACCCTGAGATCATGACCTGAGCCGAAATCAAGAGTTGGATGCTTAGCCCAATGAGCCACCCAGGTGCCCCCTCTTTTTTTTTTTTTTTTTAAATGAGAGAGACTTAAGCATGTTAAATACTGCTAGGAAGGAGCCCGTGGAAACACATAGAGGAAAAGGTGGGAATGAAGGGCTCAACCGCCTGTCCTTCCTCCATTTAAGAAGTATTATCAAGCACTTGCCCCATGCCGGGCATTTTGAGAAGGGCTGACAAGGTCCTTGCTTTTATGGAACTTACTTTCTAGGGAGGGGGGTAAGGAATAGGTAAACAAGATAATTTCAGCTAATGTCAAGTGCTGTGCAGAAATAAAATGGGGTAAAGTGCTAATGGAGGGGTGCAACTTGAGAAAGGATGTAGCAAGGTTTAGGGTATTGTAAGGGGTGTGGATGCCAGATGGCCTGGGAGAGCTGAGCCATCAGGGGACAGCCAGGGTTCAGCAAGGGAGGCCTTGGTATGGGGGAAGGAAATGGTCCAAAAAGAGGAGGAAGGACCTGGGGAGTTTGCCAATGAGGGGGGCTAGTTCCAGGGACCCGTTGATGAGGACACAGAGTATTAGAAGGTGGATGACCTTGGGGTTTCCCTTTGGGTCGTGACCAACAGGTCAATCGCCAACTCCACATCTGGCCCTCGGCAACCCTCAGGTGCTCAGACTCAACATTACCGACCACAAACATCTCCTTTCCACCAATTCTGCTTCCAACGTCCCCATCTCAAGGGTGGAACCATCACTCTCCTGGTCCCCATCCTCAGTTGGGACGGGTTGCTCCTCTCTCCCCTCTGAGACAGGACAGGGCCAGAAGATCCAGCAAGAGCCAGAGGGCCCCCAAACCAGTCCCTCCTGCTCTGCTGCCCCATATCTTCCCATCGTTTCTGCTCCTCCAGGAAGCCACTCGCACCACCTCACCTCCCCAGCCTCGTACTCTTCTCCACTGCTCCCCCTGCCTATAGGGAGCTCCTGGAACAATGAGAATGGGAGATGAGTCTGGAAGGGAGAACCAATCAACTGGGGAGGCTGGAATCCCAGGATCACGAATGTGGCCTTGTGTTACAGTTGAATGAGAGCCCAGCAAGGGTAACAGAGGTAGGGGTGAGAGCTCTGCCTGCCTGCCTCAGTCCTCACTTCCTGGTATCATCTCCCCTGGGGCTGATGGCTTCAGAACCCTGCCCGCTCCCCCCAGGGTCCCTGCTTTCTTCTCTGCCTGGGCCCCAGACGCCCTCCAGAGTGAACCTGTTCAGTCCACCTCTATATAGCCTGTGAACCGTGTTCAGGGGTTTGGCAATTCCCCTGGAAGAAATGGGAAACCCCAGGGACATCTCCATTAGGAACTGCCACGGGTCAGACCGGGGTTCTGGTGGGGTGTTTGAGGAGCGGGATGAGGGAGAAGGAGGTCCGATCAGAGCCTGGTCATCTGCCCACCTGCAGGCTTGGGCTCCTCTCCAGGCTTGTCTCTGACCAAGCCTCTTCCTCTGCATTGCCTGAAGCACGAGGGCTTTTGTCCCCAGGAAGTCCAGGTAGGGATAGAACTAGGTGGGAGGAGTTTGGATTCTACCCTGTGCAGGGTCATGTGGCTTCTGCCCTTTGATGTGCCAGCTGCGGGAGGCTGCTCGAGCATATAGCTGGCCAACGAGCAGGCAGTGCATCGAGGAAGCAGTCGCTGTATCCGCACAGGTTCCCTGATGCCTGGGGTAGCTTGGCTGCTGGTGCTGCTCCTGCTGGCCCTGCTGGGGGCTGCCCTGCTCTGCTGGGGGCATGCTCCAGCACGGAACAAGATCCCCAGGGCACAGAAGCGTAGGGTGGTGGCACTGCAGCAGATGGAGGCCCTGGCACAGCGTCTCCGGCAGCAGGTGAGTGGACACCTATCCCGGAGGCCCCCCCCAGCCCTCCATTCCAATAGGTGGATCCCACCTCAGGACCACTGCCCCATCCCCTTCAGAAGACCATGAGCCTGGGGCAGGGGGGAGTCCTCCACTCCCAGCTCTTCCCATGCTGGTTTTGGCATTGCCATTAGTTCCTCCTCTGTCCAGGTACTTCAAGCCCATTGAGATTGGGGGCCGTGGGTTTTCTTTGTTCTCCCCGTGCCTGCACATGACTTAGTAACGTAGTGGGTGTTCGAGATTGTTGTTGAAATAAGATAAACCGATGGAAGCGATTGGAGGCAGGAGGTCTTCTTCCAGGTCTCTTTCAGCCCCTGAGGACCCCCACACCCCACTGACACAGGAACTCTGGTCTACATGTTCCACCTCCTGTCGCCCCGTCCCCGGGCTCTGCAAATGTTTGAGAGCAGCTGACGGGTGCAAAACACAGGGTGGCCACTGGAGATCGGGTCCTCCCAGGAAGCCATGTGTCTTAACAGGGATTTTGACTGCTTAGGTGGGGACATTTCAAGGCACAGGGGCAGTCATCATGGCCGGGCTGGGACTTGAAGGTGAAGGGACTGAGCTGTGGGTGTCACAGTGGAATCTGCCTACAGTAGCAGAGAGCAGGGTGGGAAGGAGAGGCAGCCCACCTTCCATTGTGTGTGGGGTCTGCTGTAGAGCCTGGAAGACGTGACAGCCCCTTCCTGGGCTCCCCAACTGCCCCATGGTATCTTAGGGTCCCCAACTGTGGTTGACGGTGGCAGACTCCCTGGGAGCCCTAGGAGTGGGGGTTGGGGATAGTGCCTGAGGTGCTGTCCCCATGCTCTGGAGTTCCTGAGTGTCCTCTGCTGTCCCCTGGATGGTGATTGATGGCCCCAAGGGGCAGCTTCTCTGCCCGAGCTGCTGCAGTTCCTGAGAATGTGTATTAATATTAATTGGGGCTAATTAGTTGGATAAATCAATCTGCCCCCAGAGAGCAGCTGGCCCTCCCTGGTTGGTGCACAGGAAATCTGGGCTGATGGGGTTGCTCTGGCGAATCAGTGTGATGGAGAGGATTCCCGTGTGTGTGTGTGTGTGTGTGTGTGTGTGTGCGCGTGTGCGCGCTTGTACGCGCGCATGGTGGTGTATGTGGGTTCCTTTACTGCACACACCAGAACCTGCTCATGGGTGCCTCCTGCTGGCTTTTAATCGTGTGCTGGTGGAGTGGTGTGCCTGGCTGTGTGCTGCTTGTGTTTGGTCATGGGTTTGTGGTGTGTGTGCCTGGCCGGGTGTGTATGTGTTGTGTTACTGACGAGAGTGCGTACGTCTAGATAAGTGCGGCTGGTTTGGTTCTGAGTGTTTGGTGGAGCACGTACCTGTGTGGGCAGGTGTCTGATGTGTGAGGACATCCGCTTCTGTGTTGGTCTGGGCATCTGCTTGGTATGTGTGTGGGCGTCCGTAGAGCTCTTGGGCTGGGTACCTGGTGGGGGTGTGTGTGTCTGGTTGCCTGGAGGAGTGGAAGGGGTTTGGGGTGAGGTCACCCCTGGTGTCCCCAGCTTCCCCCCAAGGCTACAGACCTCTTGGTTCTTAGTACCTTATTCTCTCCCCAACAAGGCGACACAGGTCCATCCTCCCCTCTGGCCAAGGATACCCTCAAGGCCTCAGGTGTCCAGCTTTATGTCCCAGAGAGGTAGGAGGCTAAAATGTAGGTCAAACCCTGGCAGGGTTTGTTCAAACAAATCGAATTCAGTTCAGCCTAGCAAAATCTTACAGAGGGCTCCTCTGGGTCTTGCCTTTTACTGGACCCTGGGGACAGATTCATAATCAAGATGAATCTGACATCTGACTTCGACCTGCCTTAAAGATGCTCCTGGTCTGAGTGTAGCTTGGTGGGAACAGAGCGAGGCAAACTGTGGTGGGAGGCAGCTTAGCTAAGTGGGGCAAGGGCCAAAGGCCTGCGGAGCTCTGGGGCCCGGCAGGAAGGGCTTTGGTCCATCTGGAGAGGTTTGGGTGGGGAAGTCTTCGAGGAGAGTCGGAGCTGAGCCTTACGGGACGTGTAGGAGTTTTCCAAAAGGAGGAAGGAAGAGGAAAGGCAGTACCGGAGAGAGAAAAGCCTGAGATAAGGCAGTGTTTCTGTAGAGCACATAGAAAATAATACTCATAGTCTGCTGGGATAAATGGACAAGCTGCTCATGGCTGAAGGCTGCTGGCTAGGAAGCTCTGGTCACCTCAGGGGGACATTAGCTCCCCTGATGGTTAAAGTTTCTTACGATATTAAACATATTTCACAACCGCTTTGGAAATATTAATAACACGTCAATTCACTAACAACTTTAAAATATATTTTCTTTGATTTTTAAACCAGGATAGGAGGTAGCCCTAGTTGAGTGTGGAGAAGGCCAGATGGCCGTGGAGCCGTGGGACTTGGTGGGAGGGGGATTTGTTCCAAACCAAAGCATATGTTAAAACGACTTGAAAGTGATATAAGTTGAGGCTCAGTTCTTCCATTGACTTTTCCTATTAATTTCCCAGTGATTTGTTAATTTTTAGAAAACTTGTGGGGATCTTTTGGTGTGACTCACGTCTGTGGAAGATTTCCCTATCTTTCGAAGCTCTCCCAATGAACTGAGAGTCATTAGGTGACTTGCAGTCTTGTGAAATAGAGACTTTCTGTTGATGTCTTTGATGTCACTCCTTGGATTGAGTCCTCACGTGGCTTCTGCCAAACCTGTAGCAATTATACTCAACAATCCTCTCGCTGATCTAATGGTCGATTCTATATAATGAAGCATCTCTGTTGTCAACTAAGTCATAAACATTGTTATTAGAATGTCATCGTAAGGGACGCCTGGGTGGCTCAGTCGGTTGAGCATCTGCCTTTGGCTCAGGTCATGATTCCGGGGTCCTGGGACTGAGCCCCATGTCAGGTTCCCTGCTCAGTGGGGAGTCTGCTTCTCTCTTTCCCTCTGCCTGCCACTCCCCCTGCTGTGCTCCCCCCCCCGTGTGTCAAATAAATAAATAAATAAATAAATAAATAAATAAATAAAATGTTTAGAATATCCTAATAAATTACAGCAATCTCGGGGCATCGGGGTGACTCAGTTGGTTAAGTCTCCAGCTCTTGGTCTTGGTTCAGGTCATGATCTCAGGGTTGTGAAATCGTGCCCTGCGTCGGGCTCTGCACTTGGCATGGAGTCCGCTTGAGAGTCTCTCTCCCTCCGCCCCTCTCCCCGGCTCTCTCTCTCTGGCTCAAATGAATAAATCTTAAAAAAATATTATGGCTATCTCAATCTTACAGGCCTCCTGAGAAATTGCATAATAGGACAGTTAGGAGTGTGGTAGTTGAGAGAAGGCTGGACTGTTGTGTTTGAATCCTGACTCTGATGTACACATTTCATTTCATTTATTTATTTATTTTAAAGATTTATTTATGTACTTATTTGAGAGAAAGTACACAGTGGGGAGATGCAGAGGGAGAGGGCAGAGGGAAAGAGAGTCACAAGCAGACTCTGTGCTAAGCTCAGAGCCTGACACTGGATCTCATGACCCTGAGATCACCCCCTGAGCCAAAACCAAGAGTCAGTCGTCCAACCGGCTGCGCCGCCCAGGTGCCCCTGACACATCTATTTTAAAAAACTCCTTTGTGCCTTAACATCTTCATCTCTGCAATGGGGTGATGATTATAATTACAGTACTCAAATAAGTTCATAAATGTTTACAGTGGTGTCTGGTATACAGCAGGCACAATCTGAGAGCTCTCACTTTAGTAAAAATAAAACTAATGTTGTCCTTGCTGGGCGGGGGTTTAGTGAGTTTCGATGAATTTGTTCTGTTATGGAAGGGACACTCGACCGGGTTGGTGGATGTATTGCTGCCCCCTTGGAAGCCCTGCCCGTCCCGCCAAGTCACTGGAGCGCCTGCCATGCTGGCCGAGGAGCAGTCCCAGCATTTGCCTCCGGTGGCCCTCATTAGCTCCCTCTGCCTGCTCTCCTCCCTCTCCCCAGCTCCCTGAGAGGCTCCCATTTTTACAAGTGGCCACGTGAGGACAACTGCAGGGGAGCAGTAACCTCCGGGGTCCAGATGGGCACTGGGCACTTGCCCAGAGGGGTGTCATCTCTCCAGGTAGATATGTAGGAATCAGGGGCTGACATGCAGTCTCGGTGGGTGCCTGGGGGTCGGCCTGTGCTGGGATGGTCCCTGGAGGGTCCTACTGGGGCTCCTTAGGGCTGGGGGGAGCAGGGCAAGGGGTGAGCACAGGCTGGCTCACTGAGGGAATCAGTGGCGGTGCCTAGAGGGTCCCTGCTGGGCTGGGCAGTAACCTTTTACCTGCTGGACTGTGAAGAGAGGGCAGAGTCCCATGGCAGGGGCTAGGGCAGCTGGGGGTGGTGGGGCACTTGTGGGAGTGGCTTTTTGCTAAGTGACTCAGATGGATTTCATTTTAGCCACAATGCAGCCATTGAGGTGCATTCTAGTCAAATGCCTACCTTATTCAAGAGGGATCTACGTCTGGGCCCTTCTGAAAGTCCTTGTGGCATACAAGTGGTTGAGTTCCAAGCTCGGGCACTAAGATGACAAAATGGCACAGCAAGTCCAAGGGTTGGGCAGTGTGGCTAGACCAGCGGAATATGGGGGGGAGGGGCGGACAAAGAGAAGGCTGATGCAATAGGCCTGCTGGGACCCAGGCAGTGAAAGGGCCTAGTATAGTGCCTGGCACCCAGGAAGTGCTTCGTCAAAAAAGTTTCCCTCCCCAAGAGCCATTTGAGGGTAGAGGTGAGGGTATAGACAACCTAGGTTTAAGTCTCTCCACTTTTATGACTTTGGGCCAGGAAGTTAGTCTCTCTGTGTCCCAGTTGCCCTTATTGGTGAAGTGGAAATATCGAAAATAAAAGCACCTGTCCAAGCGTTTTCCGCAGGATTTAATGCTCAGGCGAAGTGCTTAACATGGTTCCCAGCCACATGGTAAGTACTCAGTAAAGGTGCATCTGGGTGTATCTGCACATGAACACAGGTTATATGTTTATGGTGAAAGCCCTGAAAACCACACTGAGGAGAATGGTTTTGCAGCTTTCTCCTGAGGGCACTTGGGACCTACGGGTTTTGTCTGAAAAGGATCACCGAGGCTGTAGTGAAGAGGCCGAGCTGGAGGGGTAGAGACTTGAGGCAGGGAAGCCAGTGAGGGAGCTGTTGAGAAAACTGAGAGAGAAGATTCTAGGCAAGAAGGAGTCTGGAGAGTCAGAGACGGGAGATATGAAGGAGGCGAAACCACCTCTCAGTGATAAAGTAAGAGACTGGTCACCGGGGCCAGACGACTTGGTGTGGATCCAGGCCCTGCCACTTACTGAGCTGCGTGTCTTTGGGCAAACAGCTCTCTGTGCCTCAGTGTCTTTTCCTACTGTAAAAGGAGAAGGTAATACGCCCTACCTCCTCAAGTTGTTGTAAGGAGTGATGTGAGCTATTATACGTAAAATGCTCCGGACGTGGCCTGCAAATTAGCAAGTGTTAGGGCACATCTTCCATGTGATTGAGGTAAGCTCATAACTATCAGCCGAGCTGGGATGTGAGGAAGTGATCCAGGGTGTTTCTGAGGATTATTGCTGTGACGACATGAGTGTCCTCCACCAGGAATTTCTTGAAGAAGAGCAGGTTTGACAGTCAGTCCTGGGGTGTCCGTGGATATGTGGGTCAGTAAATGGGTCTGAGGTGTGGCAGGAAATAGGCCTGGGCTGTAGATAAAGGGAAATCTGGGCATCCTTGGGACATGTCTGGTGGCTGAGGTCACCCAGGGAGGGCGGGCAGGTGGGCAGAGAGGAGGCCAAGTCCAGAGGAGCACTGACATTTATTTACAGGAGGGAGGAGGGGCACAGGAGATTGAGAAGGAACTGTCTGGGACAGGAGGAAGCCAGGAGATTTGAGGGCATAGAGAGTTTCCAGAAGGAAAGTGTCGAAGAGTCAGATGCTACTAAGGACAGCAAGAGGGGGAGTAAGAAAAATCCAAGAGATTTAACAACCAAGAAGCCTCGGAGCCCCTAACCTCCCAGGGAAATTCCCTTGTCTGGCAACCCTCCCCCCCCAAGACCAAGAAAGGCCCATCATGCTGTCTTCCCACCCAGCCCCCACTCCGGCTTGCAGGCACCAGGGTGTCAGCTGGGGCCCAGCAGGACAAAGGAAGACAGCTTCACCTTCTCGAGTGCCTGCTGTGTGCTAGGCCCTTGTCATGTTCCCCGCTTGCCTCTGACAAGAGTCCTGAGGGGCTGGTGTCAGGCCTTCCTCATACCCTGAAGGACTGGGCTCAGAGCAGCTGGATGACTCCTGATTGGCTTCTAGTCCTTTGTTTTTTGGAGAGACGATGGCCATGGGAGGAAGGGATCCACCCTGGGTTACCCAGCTGACCAGTAGTGTGTGCGGGCAAGGCTGGGTCCCAGCTCTCCTGCCCCCCAGGCTGGATCTTGCCCTTCCCCCGGTCAGATCACCAGGAGTGGGAAGGCTGCATAGGAAGGAAAGTTGGGATGTCGGGGTTCCCCCCTGAAGGCAAACCACACAGAGATGAACCTCACTCCCATAACCCCTGAGTCCCAAAATGTGCAGATAGAGTCACTCCCACTGCCATTGTGTCCCTCTGGGCAGCAACATGAGGGGGCAGGCCCTCCTCTGTGCCAAGCCTCAGGCTGGGCACTGGGGAGGCAGAGACAGAGGGAACATCTATCTGCCCTGTAGGGCTTTCATGCCAATCTGGAGGCCGGTCAGGAAATGTTGTTCATACTAAGGACGAGTCCAGGAGCATGTGCTGAGCACATGGATGCGTGTACAACCGTGCATCCAGGAACGTGTGGGGATGTGATGTTGAGTGTGTGCAAGTGGACTGGAGCGAATTGGTCATCGAGCTCTGCCCTCCCATCTCCACAGGAGCCATCCCTGGACCCCAGGACCATCCTGGAGCTGCCCCTTGGAGAGGCTGGCCCAGAAGCTGCAGGACGAAGAGCTCAGTCTGGAAAGCGTCCTCTGTAGCTACTTGGAGGAGGTGGGGGTCGGGTCAGGAGTGGGGTGGGGCTATCATCTGGGGTTCCTCCTCACAGGAGGCCGGGGGCAGGTGTAACATCATGGTGCAATAGCTGGCTTGGGAGGGGACGCATGCCACAGTCATCTGTCATTTCTATTCTGCTCTGAGTCAGGCTGGTGGGTGACTGAGCGCCCCATGTCTGGCCTCAGTCTGAGCCTCTTATGTGGCTTCCCTCAATGCTGCTCAGGCCCTGAAGGTACATAAGGAGGTAAACTGCCTGACGGATTTCCTGGGCGAGTGTGAGGAGCAGCTGCAGGCGTTGAAGAAGCTCAAGAAGGCTGAGAGAGGCCCCCTCTATGGGGTCCCCGTCAGCCTCAAGGACGTCTATGACTGCAAGGTGGGCCGTGACGTGGGCGTTCACATGCGTATACGTATGTGTGTGTGCCCTTACGTCACTGAGCCTGTGAGCATCTGAGTGTGTGACGTTGGGCAAGTTTCGTAATCCGGGATGCACTAGAACGTGGCCAGCTGGGATCTGAGCCCGGTAGTCTGACTGTGGCCCGCCATGTTCCTCTGCCACCCGTGAATCCTCCTAAGGGTGCAGTATGTGCGTCTCAGAGGCCGTGACAATGTGTGGAATGGAAGCACTGTGAGGAGGAGAGTCTCTCCACTGGGTGGTTGCATCCTGACCCCTGTGGGCTGGAGTTAATGTCACTTCCTTGCAGGGCCATGACTCTACATGTGGCCTGGCCCAGTTCCCGGAGAAGCCAGCAGCCAAGGACGGGGTCATTGTGAAAGTGCTCAAGGCTCAGGGAGCTATTCCCTTCGTTAAGACCAACATCCCCCAGACACTGTTCAGGTCTCTGAAGTGGGTAGGCAGGGCTGGGTTTGGGGCTGGGCCCGGGACTGATGGCAACTCGAAGTGCTGAGTCAGGGCAGAGGGTCAGGTGGGGGCCAGTCAAGCAGGCTGTGAGGACCGAGGTTCTTGGGCAAGTCTTTTCTGCCCTCTGAGCCTTGGTTTCCTCATCTCAAAATGTGTGGGTGGACTTCATAGTCTCTACAGGCCCTCAGGCTCTGAGGTTCTGAAGAGTTTGATCTCTGTGTTCATCCCAGCTTTTCTCTCCTCTCCCTCAGCATTTAGCGTACCTACTTTTGTGAGGAACCTGTTCCCAATTCTTACAGGGGGCTCCTGTCCTAAAGTTAGGAGTTGTGGTTGGTGCCCACTCTTGGTCTTCCTTGTGGCAGTGGCCCTCACCTCAGCCTTAAGGGAGACTAGGAGGGCTTAGCCCTGCGGAGGAGCTTGGGAGCCAAAGAGAGCCTGGGGTTGACTCCTGAGGGGGTCAGCCTCTACATGGGGAGGGACGTTTCCCCAGTTCAACTTGCACCTCCCAGCCCCTTTTCTTCTGCTTCCGTCAGCTTTCAGTGCAGCAACCCCATCTATGGACAGACCCTGAACCCTCTGACCTTAAAGAAGACTCCTGGGGGCTCCTCAGGGGGTGAGGGAGCCATGTTGGCACAAGGGGGTTCCATCCTGGGCATGGGGACTGACACTGCTGGCAGCATCCGCATACCAGCCACCTTTTGTGGTATCTGCGGCTTCCGGACCACAGGATACCGCCTCAGGTACTTGGTGCTGATGATAGGGGGAGGGGTAGGCTTAACCCAGCCTGGGGGAATAGAGGTGTGGGGGAATAGAGGGGACTGCTTGGCACATCAACTCTTATCCACTCATCTCCGTACTAGGGGAAGTGGCTAAAGGTAGGAGGGCTTCAAATAACTCCTGCTTCAGCCGCAGTTCAACACACCATGTCTGGTACAGGTGGCAGTAGGAAAGACCTTCCACTCCTTCATGAATTCATTTGTTCGTTAATTCATTCAGCTTTACATCTACCCAGCTACCTACCTGTTCCCTTAGTCACTCATTGGTCCATCCATTTTTCCATCTATCCTTCCTTTGTCCATTCATCCACCATTCATCCCAGTCTCTATCCATCAATCAATTCCACTTTTCATCCTCCATTTAATTTACCTAACAGACACTTATTGAGTGTTTACTCTGTGACTGACACTGTACTAGGTACTTGGGATATATTGGTAAACAAAAGGACAAATACCCAGCCCTTGAAAAATGTATGCACGTTCTTCCTTCCATTCGTTAATCCATTCACTCATCCGTTTATCTCCCCACCCACCCGCTCATGTAGCCGGCTAGCTACTCACCCGTACCTGCCTCTGCTCCTTCATCCACCCATCTTGCAGCCCCACCCGGAGTACCTACACTGTGGTGGCCCCTGTGCTGGGCACACAGAACTCTCTTAGACCCAGTCCCTGCCCGTGTTGTGCTATTAGACATGCAAATGGCTGAGTCAGAAAGTGATGGGGCTCTAAGAAAGGGAATTCACGGGAGGAAGCTGACATTTTTCTTCAGCAGAGATTCATTAAAAGCCTAGACTTTAAACTTTCAGAGGCAGGGCAAGGGAAGGGAAGGCTTCCTGGAAGAGGCAGAATCTGAGCTTGGCTTTGAAGGATGGATATGCAGAGATGGCATAGAGTCTAGAAGGCTGTAAACTGTGAGCAGATTACTTTGCCTGGAGTAAATGGATGTGTGTGGAAGGGCTAGAAGGAAGGGGATGCTGTGGAAGGAGTTGATACTCCAGAGCCTTGAAGGCAGTCAGAGACATCAGACTTAATGCTGTGGGCAGTAGGGGTCAGGGTTGAAACAGCTCCTCTTCCCAGGTGCTGGGTCCTGGGGGAGTGCTTGGCTGGCTACGAAAGCCTCGGCACTCAGGTGGGTCCCTTCACGTGCTGAGCTGGGCTCTGGGTGGGTGGGGTTTTGCAGCTACTCTGGAATCTCTTCTGCTATGAAGGGCAAGAAAACAGGTAAGCTCCTTGTCTGTGCTTGTGGCCACACCATTCAAAGATAACCTGTCAGCCTTCCTTCCAAGTACATTTCCCCCAGCCCCTATCTCAGACAGATTAGCTCCACTGGTGATAAAGCAATCTGAAGGGACAGCATGGCTCCCACCCGGCCTCTCCCCAGTCCAGGGAGAAGTGCTTCCTACTATCTAGCTTTAATCTCTCCTACTTGTCTCTTGATGTACCGCCCCAGCTGAGATTCTCCTGTCAGGCCCCAGAGCAGCTTTGGCTGGTGTGCCAACTCTACCTGTCCTCAATCCCTGACCCAGGTTGGCTCCAGGACCCTTTGACCCTGATCGCGGTCCTGGGCCCCACCCTCCAAGGCCAGGCAGTGGGGGTCCCCAGAGCAGAAAGGATGAGCGGAATCTGCCTCCTTTCTGTTCAGTGACTACCGTGGCTGGCCCCATGGCCCGGGATGTGGAGAGCCTGGTGCTGTGTATGCGAGCCCTGCTAAGTGAAGACATGCACCGACTGGACCCCACTGTGCCTTTCATGCCCTTCAGAGAGGAGGTGAGCTGGGTTGGGGAGCCGGCCTGGAGGGCTCCCACCTCCCCCTCCTTTCATTCCTCATTGACATGTCTTCCATCCGATGATCTTCTGTGAAGACCGCCTTTCCGGGCCCAAGGTGCAGTGACCAAGAAGCCCACATGTTCAGTCACATTCACCTCCCATCCCTGCTGGACCCCAGCTGCTGTGGGCGTCTTGGTTACTTGGAACCATAGCTAATATGGCCCCAGAGAGGGACTCCATTGTCACGTACCCAATACACACACAGACATAACACTCAGCAGATATGGTTTAGAGAGTCTGGTATCTGGTTAAGCTGGGCTTCCAGTCCTCTAGGTAACCTTGGCCAAGTCACATGTCTTTCTAGGCCCCAGTCTCCCCAGTGGTAGAATAAAGAGGTTGTTGGACCAGAAGATTGCTCCAGGCCCTGCCAGCTCCGGCAGGCTTCGTTTATTCATTAGTTTATTCAACAGCATTTATCGCACCTACTATGTGCAGGCTCTTCATAGTTCATCCTAATGGTCAGTCTATAGAATGAACATTGTGCTTCTCGTTCACAGGCAAGGAAACTGAGGGGAAATGCAGTGACTTGCCTATTATCACATAGCTAGTAACTGGCAGAGTTGGGCTTTGAACCCAGCCCCATCTGCTCTAGAACCCTCTCTGTAGGGAGAGTCTCTGTCTACCATTCAGTCGATGTCTACTCATCTGATCTCTACACACATCCTAATACAATCAACCTGCAATCATTTTCTGTCATCCATTATTTGCTTCTACTAATTTCTCCATCTCCATCCTCTCCTGGCTGTTTTTTATCTTAAAGGTCTTTGTGTCTATTCATCTACTTTCTTACCTGCCTCCCCCACTCAATTCCAACCATCCATTCCTCAACACACCCATCTCTGCATCCAACCCTCTGCCCATCCACTCATTCACCATCTCATACACATGCCCACTCACTCATTCATGAATCTCTCTACCATCTGTCTGCCTATCCACTTCATCCACCCAAACATGTCCCATCCACTTGCTCTTTTAGGAGTCTCTCCAGAGGACCTAGAGCCTGGAAAGTATAGAGAGAGGCTCTGAGGGCGTCTGGGGAGTTTCTGTAGATTCCCCTGGGTTGAAGACAGCTGTGGCCCAAGGTCCGGGTCTGGCTCTTGAAGAGACCCAGTCTCCTCTGAGAGCTCTACCCAGCCCCTCTTGCTCACAGGTATACTCCACTAACCAGCCCCTTCGAATTGGCTACTGTGAATCAGATGGCTTCACCCAGCCAACTCCTAGCATGGCCAGGGCCATGAGGCTCACCTCCAGGCTGCTCCAGGAGGCAGGACATCAGGTAAATTTGCTTAGCCCTGGATGGCGAGGGAAGCCAGACTGGTGAGGATGCTGGGCTGGGCCATTCTTGGAGAGAAAGGAAGTTACATCTGAGTCTGAGCTGTCAACATCACTGTGTTCCCCTTAAGCTTTCTGGAGAAAACTGATGGGCTGCAGGTGAGGGCAGGGTGAGCCCGCCCTGTGAGGATGGCATCAAGATTTTGCAGCTTCCCCCTTCAAGGGTGAGGACTCAGGGACTCACTCCTATAATTCCTACAGCTTGGGTTTCTGTTGCCTCCATCAAGTGGCTGTGAGGAGATCTCTGTCCTCAAAAATCACCTTCTTTCCCCCGCCCCCAGCCCCTGCCTCCCACATCCAATGGCTTGTCCTGGTCCTGCCTCCCCTCTGAGAATTGCTGGTTGGTGACACATGTACGCATGTAATCTTGGGCCAGTCCCCTAACCGCCCTGAGCCTCAGTTTTCTACCAGACAGGGTGGCTGCGAAGATGAAACGAGCTCACATACGTGAAGCACATGGCCCGGGGCAGGATCACAGGGAAGCATGCAGGAAATGAGGGCTGCTCGAACACCATGGCATCTCCGTGTGGGGTGAGGGGTGGCATGGCAGCAGAGGGGCTCAGGTGGGTGGAGATGAGAGGTGATGTGCTATCCTCTCTTTAAATCCTGAGGGATGCAGAGAACCCCGGGCGGGATGGGAGGCGCTCCAGGCCCTGACTAGCCTCTGTCTCCCAGGTCATCCCCTTCTCCATCCCCCGGATAGAGTACGCTGTCCAACACCTGTTTGTGGGAGGTGTGTTTGCCGATGGAGGGGCCACCTTTCTGGAGAAGCTGTACATTTGTCAGGACGTGGATGTAGGGCATGGGATTGGGTACGGGGCTGGTGGTGACCTGAGCCCTAGGAAGGGGCTGTGTGGGTCTGGGCTGTTCGGATGCCTCTGGTTAATTGTGTGACCTTAAACAGCAGGTCAGCAACCTGGGCTCCGTCTTCAGGATGTAGATGTTCCAGGGGTGGTGCTGGTGGGAACTGAAGTGTTTCTTTGGGTCTCACCTCCTTCCATGGCCTCCCTCTGGAGCGGGACAGTTGGGTGGGTATGAGAGCTAGTCGATGGCTGAAATGCTGTAACTAACCGGAAACGTGTCTGTGGTTCCTCAGTGAGGGGGACATTGTGGACCCTTGTATAAAGAAAATGACCAACATGCTCTGCCTGCCGGATGCACTCAAGGGTTTCCTGGCCTGTATCCTGAAGTACACAGTGAGTACGGGCCCAGGGGGGCAGCGCGCAGGAGGGGAGAAGCCCAGAGAGGAGAAGGACTCAGAATGGGGCCCAGAGAGTAGTGGGGGCTCAGAGAAGGGGAACGGAAAGGGCTGATGGGGGCCAAAGGAGGGGGTCTTTTTAGAGAGAGGGGTGCATCTCAGAAAGAGGAAGGGGTTTTAGAGAGGGGGCGGGGGCCTAGAGGGGGCTAAAGGTTTGCAGAGGAGTAGAAGGCTCCGTGTCAGTGTGCTGAGCAGAGTTGCTTTTCCTGGACCCCAGTTCTGGGCAGGCTGGTGTTGCCCTGTGGTTTCTGAATGGGCCTCACCTTCTCTCTCCATCTCTAGGATCCCCGAGTTAGCCAGAAGTTGGAAAAGTTTCATGGAGTGGGGTGAGTGCTAGTCTCCTCAGGCGAAGCTCAAAGCATCTTCCATGGGGTGGGGGGAACCAAGCAAGGGCCATGTGGCTAGAGTTGGCATCCACTGGGAGTGAGGGCTATTTAGATTTCGGGATCTAACTAGGTTTTTAGGGTCATGTCTGACACTGGTTAAAATGTAGGCTTTTGAGTGGGGTTGAGATTGGGGATACTTTGGGGCTGGGGTTTGAATTGGAGTTCAGCTCTGAGTTCAGGCTGGAATTCGCTTAGGCTGGGGTAAAGGTTGGACCTGAGTTGAGACTGGGTTTGGGTTGGGGTTGGGGTTAAGGTTTGCACTGGGGCTGGCTGGGGGCCTCACAGGCTGGGGGAAGAACCTGTGGTTTGGGGCGGAGCCTGTGAGTCCCTGTGGCTGGTGGCAGTGGTGGTGGGGCATTGACCAGAGGGTGTGGACTGTTGGGAGCACTGGACAGGCAAGGTGCTTTGAGCCGTGAACAAGACAGAGGGTCATTCCCAGCCCATCAGCTGATTTGCAGCCTGCATGGAGACTAGGCCCTAGCTCTTGGTTGTAATGCATAAAAGGGGGTCCTCCCATGCTGACCTTTGGACTTCCGTGTCTTACTTATTCCCCCAGGACTCCCAAGAAACTGTGGGAACGACACACAGCAGTGCAGGTGATATGTGCCTGAAGAGACCTCAAGGGACTACTGGAACAGGGATAGCAGAGACCTGGGTGGTGACAGGAGTGGCCAGACGGGGTTGGGGGTGGGTGGGGAGCAAAACTCTGTCCTGGCCTGCAAGGGAGGCCTGGCTACACCTAGACGGAGACTCTTGGTGACCTGGGAGGTTAATTCAGTCCATCTCTTTGGGATCAGGATGATGTGTTGGTCCCAAATAATTGCAACCTGAGACTCCCTTTCCATTCCTTTGCCTCAGCCCCTGGGAAGGCCCTGACACCCCGCCCCCCATATCTTAGTCTGCATCTCACAGCCTGGGAATTCTTCCCGATGTTTAATGCCACTGGGCTTGGTAGCACCTGACCTTGCCCTGCAAACAGTGACCTCTGCTGGTCTTACCCCTCCCACCCCTAACTGTCCCTACAGGAATATCAGCAAGACTTCATAGCCCAGTGAAGGTCCTTGGACCTGGATGTGCTGCTGACGCCCGCTCTGGCCCCTGCCTTCCACACAGGCTATTCTAGCATGGCATTAGGTGAGAGGAACTGGGGTCCTGGTGGGCTTGAGCCCCAGAGTCCAGATCTTCAGAGTTCTGCAACAGCGTCTGTGGCCTTGACCTCTGTCACCATTCACTATTTTTAAAAAATGTCTTAAATTGAGGTAAAATTCAGATAACATAAATTCACCATTTTAAAGTGTACGAATCAGTGGTTTTGAGTATATTTAGAATGCCATGCAACCACTACCACTATCTAATTCCAGAATATTTCCATTATCTTGAAAGGAAGCCCTGTACCTGCTACCAGACACTCCCAATTTCCATTCACTTTTAAAATGAATTTTATTGAGGGGCACCTGACTGGCTCGGTCAGTAGAGCATGCGACTCTGGATCTCAGGGTCATGAGTCCAAGCCCCCCTGTCGGGCGTAGGGCTTACTTAAAGAAGAAAAAAAAGAAAGAAAGGAAAAAAAATGAACTTTACTGAAATATAATTCACATGCAATGAAACCCACCAATTTTCAGAGTGTAATTTGATAAATTTTAACAAATGCATATAGCTGTATAATTACCATCGTAATAAAAACATAGACTATTTTTACCATCCACCAAATTTCCCTGATGGCCCTTTGCAGTGCACCCTGCCGTTGCAACCTGCAACCAACCGCTGATCTGCTTTCTGTCACTATAGTTTTGCGTTTTCTAGAATTTCATATAAACGAATCAGAAGGAAGGAGGCCTTTGTGTCTGGCTTCTTTCGCTTAGCATCTGCATTCACTCTTAACGGGCTTCCTGCTGCGTCACTTCAAAGAGTGGCTTTGGCCTAGCCCCCCTGCAATGAAGCCTGGGTGCAAGGCCCTTTCTGGGGCATTCCTGGGGCCCCTGCCCAGCACAGGCACACGCCTCAGAGGTGTTATCAGTGCAGAATGAGAACCCACCCCAAGCCTGGACTCCTCTTCCCTGGGTCCCCCCGCAGTGGCTGCCCAAAGACACACCCCACACCTGGCCCTGCACCTGCACCGATGTCCTCTACTGACACCACCGCCCCTTCCTTGTCACTCACTCCCTACAAACAGGCGGCTGCTGCAGAGGAGCTGCCTTTGAAGTCAGGGTGGCCCTGTGCGCCTCAGCCATCATCAGCTGTGTGGTCTGTGAGAAACCAGCTAACCTGTCAGCCACCCCGGTTTCCTCATTGTGCACGGGGAATAGTCAAGTCCACCTCACAGGGGTGGGGAGGACTCCAGGAATCAGCAATGGAGAGAGGCCAGAACAGTGCCTGGCGCTGAGTAAGGCTTCCATAGCGTCCCTTCTCCCCTCCCTTCCACTGTGGGGAGAGCAGGAGGCCGTTGTCAGGTGGATTCCCGGCCCCAAACGGGCCATATTGAAAGCCCGGAGGGCTGCCGTTCCGAGAAGGACCCCGAGGGGGCGCTCACCCAACACTCTTCCCCTCCTGAGTCTGGTCCGCCGCTGATCTCCCGGGCTTGCCTCGATCTTCCCACAGATGCCTCCTCCTACTTGAGCCTGTACAACGACCCGAACTTCCCCGCTGGCGTGGCTCCGGTCACCACTGTGACGCTGCAGGACGAGGAGGAGCTGGCCTTCTACAAGGGGCACTACGGAGATAGTTCTGACAAATGTTTGTGGGAGGTCAGTTTCCCTCTCCATGCCTCTCCCCCAGGGGCACAAGCCAGGACGGAGTCTTGCCTCCATCCCCATCAGGGCGAGTGGGGGTGGGGTGGGGCCAGTCATTCCTAGTGTTTATCCTTTATTACTTGTGCCTTGCAGTTAACCCCATCTCTGAGGACACACCCTCTGGGCTCCAAGTCGGCCTCTGTCCTTGTCCGGGAAGGATATTTTACAAAACCACTGGTCTTCTTGACACTTTCTTAGGGAAAGTTGATCCCAGAGACAGGAAGAGGGGAGCAAATGCCCCTGGTTAGGAACTTACTAGGTGACTGGACTGGACACTACTCTTCTCTGAGCTTCAACTTTTTTGCCAGGAAAATAGGAATTAAAATATCTACCCTGCAGGGTTGTCCTAAAGGTTCAATCGAAAAACAGTGAAGATATCAGTATAAGGCTTTGTATATAGCTACTACTAATTACTATTACTAATTCAGAGGTGGCTTCACAAAAGGAAATATTTCCATGTGCATATTTAATGCATGATCTAAAATAACAACCCTGTCTTGGGTGACAGAGAGAAAGAGAGGGAGAGAGAGACTGACTCTGAAAAGTGTGTACGTGTCTGAGTCAGACATTAAGTAACTTACTTTTTTTGGAAATTGATTTTAGTGCCAGAGTTACCCAGTGGAACTGCTGACCTGAATTCTGAGAAAATAATAAGACTGATACTGAGCTCTTACTCTGTTCCAGGAGCTGTTTAAAAGTGCTGTATATATATTAAATCATTAAATCCCACAACTGCCCTGTGAGGTTTTACAAAGTTGGAAATGGGGGCACACGTAGGTTAAGAGACTTGACCCATGCCGCCACACCACACAGGCTGTTGAAAAGGAGGGAGCCCGGACTTGAAGCCAGTTGGCTTGGCTCCAGTGACAAAGACAGATAAGGGCTTGTATCTCATCATCATAAAACAATGAAAACATGTTTGGATGCCTCTAAGTATTTTTGGATTTCATGGCAGGGACTCAGGTTCAGTCCCCATGTTCCTGAGTCTGCGTTTGAGGCCGAGGTACCTCTCTCACTGCAGAAGTATGACAGGCTCTGGAGCAGGGATTTGCACATGCTTCTTTCCTTTGCTGAGAACATCGGGGATACTCAGTTTTATATTTCATGATTACAGTCAGCTGTCTGCACAGGGAGCAAGTTTTACATCTTAACCCTGGAGAACTAGAGACAAAGTCAGAATAGTTTTTCTAGGTTTCACTGAGAGCTGAGGAAACCTGGGACTCTGAGTTCCAGGACCTCTCTACCTTAAAGACGGGCTGAGATGTTTGGACTAATGCATATGGGTGGTGAGGGAGGCGGGATGCGGGGCCTGTGAGCAGAAAGCAGCCTCTAAGTCCATCCACCCTCTCTCTGGGCAGGCGGTACAAGGATCCGTGGGACTTCCTGTGGCTGTGCAGTGCGTTGCTCTGCCATGGGAAGAGGAACTGTGTCTCCGGTTCATGAAGGAGGTGGAGACCTTGGCCAGGAACCACAGGGGACCCGAATGATAGGCCACTCCTTCTCCTGGAGTCCTTCCTACATCCTCACCCCAGTCTGCTCCTGATGCCCCTTCTCGTGAATACCGTATCTGCCTCATGTTTCCTCCTCCCAGAAGCCCACCAGATTCCTTTTCTTTGTTGTCCTTCTGTGTGGGTATTCAATCCATGGACCCTCAGATTGGCCCAAGATGGGGCACAGGGTGAAGGGCTCAATAAGCATTTCTGACCGGTCAGCCTTGTGACCCTAGTCTAGGTGGGGCCGTAGCCCCCTGGTGGCCTTCTACCTCCAGCTACTCTCCTCCAGCTCAGTCCCCCAGATGATATCCCAGAATGCAGCAGAGGGGAAAGAGCCCCAAACAGAGAGGCTGGTGACCAGGGTCCAAGTCCTGGCTCTGCCACTGGCTTGCTGTGTGGTGCTGCGCAAGTTACTTCCCCTTTCTGGACTTCAGTTTTCTCATCTACAGATTGAAGGGGTTAGATTTGATGAGGTCCATGGTACCTGTCAACTTGACTATTCTGTGACCTGTGACTTCTAGGCACTTCCCTGATCCGGAACTTGCCATGGCTCCCACTGTTGTCTAGAGAAAGTGCCAAAGAGCAGGCCCAAGGCAGTGAAACCCAGTCAGAACAGATCCTAGGTAGGGACCCAGACCCAAGCTCACAGTCCAGTGCTTAGCCTGGGAAGCGCCAGTTTCTTGGCTTGACACTCAGCAGCTCCCAAGATCCCCCACGGCCTCCTCTTCCAGGGCCCCACCACAGCGCAGACTCCCTCTGTCCCCTCAACCTGGAGCCTTCTTGCCACCACCAGCACACTTTGCACTTCTGCCTCTGTACCTCTGTCACACTGTCCCTCCACCCAAACACCTCCACTGTCTTCTTTGTCCTTCAAGCCCTGCATCAAATGCCACTTCCTTCAGGAAGCCTCCTTTGATCCCTCCAACTCTCCCATGATCTTCCCTTCATCTGAACTCTTTTGAGGTCCTTCCCCATTAAAACTTACACTTTCTGGAAATAAGTCAAGCAGAGAAAGATAATTATCATATGATTTCTCTCATCTATGGAACATAAGAACTAGGATGATCGGTAGGGGAAGAAAGGGATCAAGAAAGGGGGGGTAATCAGAAGGGGGAATGAAACATGAGTGACTATGGACTGAGAAACAAACTGAGGACTTCAGAGGGGAGGGGGGTGGGGGAATGGGATAGACCGGTGATGGGTGGTAAGGAGGGCACATATTGCATGGTACACTGGGTGTTATACGCAACTAATGAAGCATCGAACTTTACATTGGAATCTGGGGATGTACTGTATGGTGACTAACGTAATATAATAAAAAATCATTAAAAAAAAAAACAACAACAAAACTTACTTACTTACACTTTCTGTATCTCATTCCTCTTTACGGTCCTACTTCCAGCCAGCTTGGCAAACTAATGGACTCATTCCTGCTTCTGCTCGATAGCAGAGACTTTCTGGAGATAAAACCTCAGTGCAGAGACATAGACTTCATCCATCCTCCGGTCCACCTATGTAATCATGCACCCTACATTTGTTGAGTACCTCCTCTGAACACGAATGATGGCGTTCCAGGCAGAAAAAGACCTGAGAGTTTAATTAAGAAGGAATCACTCCAGAAGGGAAGCCCTGACTCCACCTGCCACAGAAGGAACCATTTGTGATGTCCAGGTGCAGGGGAGACAGGGCTGCTGCTGACCTCACTGGGGCCTCTACCCCTTCCAGGCTCTACCACGGAGTCTGAGATCTCCGCTGGAGAAAGAGCCTGCTGGTTTCTCCTCAGACAGGCTAGTAGGGCTCTGCTCTGTCTTCTCTCCCCCATAAGAGGGAGGTCTAAGAGGCCAGGAAGAAATGGTTGGGGAGGGGTTGCAGAGAGGTTTTCAAGTGCCTCCTGCCTCCCTCTCACTCCCACTGGCTGCAAACAGTTTGGGCACCAGGGGGCAGCATTGAGCTTTACTCAGCCCGGAAGGGACCTCGCCTTCAGCTTTCAGATGCACGGTCTCCAGGTCTTTCCCAGTCTAAACACAGATGGGAAAACTAGAGGCGGGGAGACCGAGATTGGGGAACATAGGAATAAGCTGGCGGTTTAAACATTAGTAGATTATAAGAGATAGGGGGCAGAATTCTATTTTTGTCTGAAATGAGCCTGGAGAAAGAGTGGCAGATACCAGCCCAAGGGGCCCAGTAAATGGGAAGCCTAGCTTCAGGCCAGATTTCCCACCAGGCTGGACTTTCTCTAGTTCCTCCTGAGCTGAAATTTGGGTCAACAACTGCCTACCTCCCCAGCTCCAGCTCCAGCTCCAGCTCCTGCGCTGGCCTGTAACCTCTTACACCTGCCAGCACCATCTTCTGCCGAAACCACCCCCTGGTCTGCGTGACTGTGGGCAGGTCATTGGCTTCCTCCGGCGCCCTTTCCCATGGTGGCTGAGGCCGTGGGTGGGTGTGGCTGGGATGGCCACGGGCAGGGCATGGCCTCCTGCTCCCCTTCCCACTCCTGTTACTTCCACTGCAGAGGGCTTGATCTGGGCGCACCGGTGTCCAGCTTCTGGCTCAGCCTCCCCTGGGGGTGGGGAAGTCTCCCAGCTTTTTGACCCTGTTTCTTCCGTGAGATGGAAATGAGTACATCTGACACCGCCATGGGATGAGACTGATCCAGAGAGGGTGACAGCCAGGTGGGAGAGGATTTAAGGTACCCTCCCCGGCCCGGGAGTCTTTGCAGGGTGTCCAGAATTCAGCAGGAAAAGCCAGCACCTCCTGGAGGAGCCTGAGAGCAATAGGGTGGTGGGTCACTCCAGGGGAGGAATTTAGCTCCCGAACCAGGAGAACTGCAGTGGGAGGGGGTGTCTACAAAGGTTGGCACTGAGGCCCCTGACTAGGACCCTCTGGGAAGGGGGTGCCTTGAGCTCTGGTCTTGCTTCTGTGCTGTGGGATGCAGGTAAAAGCTATCCTCTTTCTGGGCCTCTGTTTCCCGGTGGCTGCACGGGGCAAGGGGTGGGGGAGGTCCTCCTGTCTCCCCACTCCCCTCTTCATTTGGAAGGCTCTGCCAGCCCTCCCCGCGTCGTCCCACCGGCCCAGGGACCCCGGGGCCTCTCCACCTGAGCCACCGCACTCCAGTTCCGTCACCCGGCGCGGTCTCGGGAGGCCCGGCCGGCAGACCCCGGTCGAGGCACCCCCTCCTCTCCTGTACCGTGGCCAACAGAGTCCGGCTCCCTCCCCGGCCGCTCCGCCGCCCGCCCCGCGCTCGGGCCGCCCCGCCCGCCGCGCCTCCCTGGGCGCCCGCATTAAAGCGCATATGCAAGCCATGAATTATCAACTGAAAGGAGTCAATTACCGGCTCTAAAAACGAGTGTCTGCGCCCGGAGCGCCCGGGGCCATCCGCCTATTTACGGAGCGATTTCCCCCGCCCGGCCTCGGGAGGGATAGACGGGGAGAGCTGGAGCCCGAGACCGGGAGGGAGAGAGCCACGGGGAGAGAGACTGGGAGAAGGAGCGGGCCAGAGACCCGCAGAGACAGGAAGAGATAGAAACTGGGACGAGGGGCAGAGCCTGAGGTCTGGAGAAACGCGCAGAGACTCAGACCAGGCAAAGGCGGCTTGGGTCCCTCTTCTACAGAGAGTCAGAGGTGGGGGCGTGAGGGGGGTAGGAGGGGGAGAGCGGCGGGACCTCAAAGGCCCCGTTCCCCTCCCCCAGTCTGTGTGGGGACCCTAGCCCTCCAGGGCTGGGGGAGACTGGACTTCCGGCTGGAGCCCTGGGGAAAAGGTGGGGCACATAGTTCTGGCTGGAAACTGGGGAGCAGGCTGTGGCATTGTCCAGTGTGGAGGTCAGCTGGCCAGTGCGACCATGAGGAGAGGGAGGAGAGGTGAGGAACAGGCCCAGAGTGAGGATTAGAATCTGACTTGGGGGCGTCTGCAGCCCCAGCATGGAGAGAGGGGTGGTGAAACCAACCTCAGTGGGCTCTGGAAGTCCTGTCTGCCCCACAGACTCTCACCCAAGCGATTCCCTTCCCCGGAAATGCATTACCTGCTGGGCTTCTACTCACTCTTTGAACCCCTGCGCCTCTCAGCCCAGCACACATTCTAGTCCATGATCCAGGCCCTTCTTGGGGCTGAGCTAGAGGGGACCTTGGCTTGGATAGAGGCTGCGACCAAGGCTCAGAGTTTGGAGGGCAAGGATGAGTGTAAAGCACTCTGCAGATCACATGGAAAGCTCCCAGCCACCCTGGTGCTGGGTTGAGCTCACAGCAACTGAGTCCAGCCCTTGCTCTGCAGGGGTTGGGGGAGAGCAGGGGCACCAAGGCTAGTGGTGGGTGGGGTAAGGGGAGCTGAGGCCTAGCTCACCAGCACCAGTAAGTTGCTGCCAGAGCTCCCAGGGCTTGTACTTCCAGGTCCCTGGAATCCTAGGCCTCTCCCGGAAGGAGTGGGGACAGGGAACCCCCAGGAACTCTGAAGAAGGAGCAGGGTCTAAATTGGGCCAGAGGGAAGAGTCTGGGCTGGGGTATCAAAAAAGCCTTTCTCTTCTAGCTGTGTGACCTGGGGCAAGCCCCTTAACTTCTGAACCTCAAGTTCCTTAATCTAGAACATGGGGACGGTGCTCTCCACTTTCTAAGAATGTTCTCACATGTGCACAGCACTTTCCCAAGAGGGAAAGTAAAGAATAAGTGCAGCTACTATTTATTGAGGCTTACAAGGTGCTATGCTTCGTGGATTCTCCGTCTTCCTCCCAACTGCTTTCCCATGATGTGAAGTCACTTTGCAGAAAGGGAAACAGGAAGGGAGGCTGGGACTGGGAAGCAGAAGCGATAGTCTCAGGGTCGGGTCGCAGCCAGGTCTGACTCTGGAGCTTTCTTAACCCCTAGACTATGGAACCTCTCAGACTAGGCCCAGTGTGTCCCCTGCCCCGTTCTCTCAGCCCTTCCAGTCTGAATGAGCCCAGATCTACTGAAGGGACGGCTGCACAGTGGGCAGGACAGCTCAGGTCCAGCAAAGGCAGTCCCTGGGGTCCCGTTCCCCCCGTGGCGTGGGCTGGGCGTCTGGCCTGACAAGTCTGCAGCCCTGCCGTGCCATTAGCGGGCAGCCGGGGTGGGGGGTGTCTGTAAGCGCCAACGCCGGGGTTCCCGCGACCGCTCACCTATTAGTGGCTGGTGGCTTCACAATGATTTATTGGGGCTTCTTCATTTCCCCTTGGTCTGCTATAAACATATTTATACCACCAGAGTGACCGATAAATTTCCCTTATGAATCCCGTTATCTCCCCCATTAACCATCCGTCACCTTTTATGCGGCCACAATGGGCTGGGCCAGGGCAAGGGGGCTGGGTGGGAGGCCCGAGGCCAGTGCAGCCCACGGGCCCAGTGAACTCTTCACCTCCCCCACTGCTCCCCAGACAGTGGCCGCTGCTGCCTTGGAGCTGCCTCTAGGATGAGGATATGGGCCTTGGAACAGACTGGACGGGCCCTTTGAAATGCGGCTTCCCCCTGGTTCTCAGAATAGGGAAGTGCCTCTCGGGGCTCACCTGAGTCTCTCCCACTGTTGCTCTGGCTTTGTCTCTTCTAAGTGAGCAAGAGTCTTCTGAAGCTGCCGCCACCTCTTCCTCGTCTCCCTGCCCTAAGCTCTCGGCCTCAGCCCCCAAGTGCAGCAGAAAGCTAAGAAACAGATGTGGTGCCAGAGGGCCAGCTGCCAGAGCTGTGGCATTGGCTGAGCCCCTCCTCTGTGCTGGGCACTTTACAGGCACGATTTCATATGATTCTCGCCAAGGGTAGCCATGGAATCCTGGAGCCAGACCTTTACAGCTCCACTTGCCAGATGAAGCAGTAAGGCTCAGAAACGTTAAATGAAGAGCCCAAGGTCACGCAGCCAAGGGGCAGTGCTGTGATTTGGGCCCTTTTGGCCCTAAAGCTTGTGCTTTCAACTACTGCCCTCTATCTACCACCTGTCCAGATGCCCTGGGCTAGGAGGGGTGAATCCAAGAAATTTTTCAGGGAGAGGGCTACAGAGTAGGGGAGGAAGGAGAAGAGAGTCAAGCTGCTGGGAGGGGAGCAAGGTCTCTCAGAGCCCTAAGCTACCTGTTCTCCCCACAGCTGGCAGGACAAGGGGCCTGGCACATGGTCTGGGCTGGTAGTCCAGGGCCTGGCTCAGACCTCACCCTCTCGAGGCTTCAGCCTCCTGCCAGAGCCTGGGCATGGAGGGTTCTGCCCTTTGAGTACCTGATATATCAGCTTCCTTGGGGGATGGTTGTGTGTGTGTGTGTGTGTGTGTGCGCGCGCTCGCACATGGGGATGCTGGGGAGTCCTGTTCCTTCCACCTTCACCCACAAGGTCATCCAGAGCTGCTGAGAGCCCCTGGGCAGTTAAGATGACCCACATTCTCCAATGGAGAAGAAACTTAGGTGGACCAAAGTCTACCCTGATTCCTGGCATTGCTTCTCTGACCCAAGGAGAATGGGCACAGGTAGGTGTTGCTATCCCCATTTTATAGGTGGGGAAACTTAGACCCAGAGGAGGAAGGAATCTGAGCTGAGAACAGAGCCTGGGGTTAAGATATGGTGGCTAGGAGGGGACTCGGCAGACCTTAGGGCCAGGAGGTAGCAGAATGGGGCTGAAGGGGGGGGTGTGGTCTGCTGGGTCTGGGATAGCCACAGGTCAGGGTGGGGGGTTAGCTCTCTCAAGGATGTTTAATTACTTTTGTCTTCAGTCACATCCTGAGTGGTCTAGAGGTGGCCAGGCCAGAGAGGATTATGGGCTTAGTACCCCAAGGAGACAGATTCTCCTCTGACTTCAAGAGGATGTGGGGAGGTCATTCTGGCCATTCCCCTGCCTCCCATGATCCAGAAGGAGGAGTTGGGGAGGGTGTTACAAGATCTAGTCCATCCAATTCTTGGCTCCCCACACACCAGCACCTGCAGGGAAATAGCCCTGCTGCGGGGAAGGAGATCCGCCCTATAACCTGAAGCATGTGCTGGCCATTTCTGAGCATCATCCCTTAGACAATCTCCAGCTCAGATTCCACACTCCCTGCGACCATCTGCCAAGGGGACGCACCCCCCCCAGACCAGAGCTCCTGAAGGGGGCACCAGGACAGAGACAAACAGGCCCCACAGCCAGAGGAGGTCACCTCTCGTTCTCAGCCTTGATCTGTCTCCTTCCACCTGCTCTTCTTCCTTTCCCCCCATTTGCCCTCTGTATCCTCCCAACTGTCTGTCTGTGTGTCTGTGTGTCTTTCTTTCTGTGGGCTGGCAGCCCACTCCCCCATGTCCTCTCTTCTCTGCAAGGTTGGAGGGAGGGGGGTAGGGCTGGGAGTGTGTGTGAGAGAGCGAGCCAGCGCCAGAGCTCCCTCCCTCTCCCTCTCCACCCTCTCTTGCTCCTTCTGCCACACTCATACACACACTCTCTCTCAGTCATTTTCAATGTCATAAATTTCCCCGTCTCTCTCCTCCACTCGGCTATTACCTGCGCCTCCGTCACCAGCCGTGCGCTGGCTCCCAGATGGGCTAGGCCATCTCCGCTCCGTAAATGACTCAGGGAGAGAGAGGCAGGGAAGGAGGGAGAGGAAGGAGCAGGGAGAGACATGAAGAGAGATTGAGACATTGAGAGGGAAGGCAGCAAGCAGAAGACAGGAGATGGGAGCAGAGAGGGAGAGAGTAGCAGCCCCCAGAGGGCTCACAGCCCCCTCTTCTCACCGCCTCCAAATAGGAAAGCCGCTGCCAACGGGGTGCCTGCCTGCCAGGAGCTCTGGGTGCCGGGTGCAGGAGGGGGTGGTGCTGAGTCTGGGGGTGGAGTTGGGTCACCCAGCTCTGCCCTCCACCCAGTGGGACTTGCTGCAAGTCCTTCCCCTCCACACGCTTCCCACAGGCCTCTCCCTCAGCATCGCGCTGGCGGCGAACCAGACACCTGGGATTCCTTCCTCAGGGGCTCAGAGCCAAGGGGACAGACAAACAGCGGGGTGAGCCCCCCGCCTTACAGGGTACTAGGCCTTAAGGGATACACCGGCAGGAGGGGGGCGGTGTTCAGAGTTCCCACAACTCAGGGTAAGCTGTGCCTCTCCCTGCAGAATCTGAGTGGAGGGGTGGAGGAAGGGAGGCTGTCTCCAGGCCCTGGCTTCTTGCCTCCAGTGCGAAGCCCCCTTCTCCACTCCTAGCTTCATGGGCGCTGCTAGCTTTCTCAGGACTGGTTCTTGGGATGAGAACAAAGCAGGGAAGACTCAGGAGACCCCAGACGATGGAGAGTGAGGCAGAGGAGGGTACAGGTGGGGCTGGTGCGGCAGGACTGGGGAGAGTGGGGACAGGGAACCCGAGGCGCCCACACGCTGCCAGGAGGGACTCGGAGAAACCCCGTTGGTGCTCCTGCTGCCGCGGCTGGTAATGATGGCCCGTGTGGGAGCTGCCCGTGGTGCTGGGGGACGTGGACCCCAGGCCCAGAGCTGCTACCAGAACCCCCGGGAAGGTTTCCTGCTTGTACTCTCAACACCTGTAATTTCTTTTATTTTTTAAAGATTATTTATTTGAGAGAGAGAGAGTGAGAGAGAGAAAGAAGGAGCAGGGGGAAGGGCAGAAGGGACTCTGGGATCATGACCTGAGCCGAAGGCAGACGCTTCACCGACTGAGCCACCCAGGCGCCCCTCTAATTTCTTTTAAAAATGCAGACATGACCATGTCACTGTCTTGGTTCAACCCCCCCCCCCCATGGCGCCACACCCCCTGGAAGCGGAACCTGAACTCCTCCCTCGCCCTGGTTTCAGAGGCCCGTCTGTTCTGGCGCCACCCCCTCCTGCAGCTCCCTTGACGTCTCCCTCCTGGCAGGGCCTAGACTATGCCCAGGGCCTTTGCACTCACGTCGCACTCATCCCTCAGCTCAGATGTCACCTGCACAGAGGAGCCGGTGCTGACCGCCCCACGTAGTGATGGCTCAGCCCGTTAATGCTATCGTGGCCTTCTGAATATTTATTTTGCAGCACTTTTTACATTGTGTCATTATTTGTTTACTTATCTGTTCACTCCTTTAGTGTCTGTTTCCTCTGGTGGCCGGACCCGGCGTGAAGTCAGAACCACGAGGAACAGGACAGTTCCTCAAAGACAGTAAGTACCATACTGCGAGCCCAGGGACCGAAGGGACAGACGGTGCTGATGCAGATGCAACCTTCTCTCCCGGGTTTGGATCGGGGTGGATGTCGGGGTGGCTGTGGAGGCTGGGCTGGCGGTCTCAGGTTTGCCGTCCGCCCGGCAAATCTGAAATCCCAGTGTACGAGGTTCCATTCCCACAGGGAGACGCATGCTGCCCTGATGTTGGGCATTTAACGTGTAGACAGGGTCAGGCCTCATTGAAGGGTTTCCCTCTACTAGAGCCCACACCCCAGAGCCCCTCCTTGTGTGGGTCACGTATGTGCACCTTCTCTCTCTCACACACACACCCTCAGCACAGGCATCCTCACACCCCTGCACAGAGTGGCCTCGGATACGCCACACTCACATGCGCGCACAGAATCCGCCACAGACGTCTGGACACGCCAAGGCTTGTGGAGGGACAAGTCCAGTTACCCACGTGCCTGCACATACCAGACACAGCCCTGCAGGTATATTTGTGAACAGAGGCACCATGAACACACGTGCCCACAGAGACGTACTTACCACCGTAATCAAGCACTAAAATGGCATCAGTGAAGACACCTGTTCACTTGCTCACTGACTCCGGAGTCCACACCAGGGGGCAACAGACCGGGCTGCGAGCTGCCCTCCAGCAGGGGATGCGCATTGAGTGATCCACACGTTCCCGCCCCGCTCCTCCCCTCCCCTGCTCTACTGCCCCAGCCCTCTTGCTCTGGTGAGAGGCTCAGCCTCCCGAAGACTCAATCAGTGGCCAGAGGCAGGGCTCAGCTGGAGCTGGGGGCGGGACTTGGTCTGTGGCCAAGGTCAAGGTTCACTGGGTGACTGGGGTCAGGCTCCTCTGGGACCAAGGTCAAAGGTCAGTCAGAAGCTGAGATTTCCTTGATGTCCTGTGTCTCTGCTCACAGGTGTTGTCCCGCCAATCTGTGCCGTCCCAAGGAGCTGCCGGTGGCAACACGAGGCAGGGTCCTCATCGTGCGTGGGCCTCTGAGGCTGGCAGAGGGTGGGGGGTGGGCAGGTGGGGGCCGGCCGGGCAGATAGCTGTGAGGTACGTTTCCATCTCCGCGGGTCGGGCGGGCGAAGCCATTTCCAATCTGCTCTCTATCATTTTCAATATCATTAATCCCAGACACTCTATTTTCCATGCCTGCGCAGCCAGGCCCCCGAGTGTGCGCCGTGTAAAGTGACACATATTCATCACCGGCTCGTGGCGCCCGCGCCGACGCTGATACAATATTAGTGTTGCCCCCCCGCTCGGGGCCCGCTCCGCCCGGCTCCCCGATGGCACGAATCCATCACCTGGAGCCCGTGTCACTTTCCCCAGCAGCCACATTTGTTTGGGCACTTAGGAGGTAATTGTGGCACATTAGCTGGGGCGGGGAAGGGCGCTGGGCCCTCAGGAGGAGGGGAGGCGGAGGCATCTTCTTCCACAGCCTGAGCCCACCCTGGCCTGGTGCTGTTCTGGGCTGGGGCTGGGGTCCCAGGAAACTGGGCTCTTGCTCAGCCTGGGAGGATGTGGCTCGAGGAAGGGTCCCATATGGGGGAGGTCAGCTCCGGCCCTATCTGGAAGTCTCAGCAGGGTTCCTTAGCTCCCCTGTGAGCCCTGATACTGGGGCTTGGTCTCCATGGGGTCCCAAGCTTGGAGGTTGAAATCTTTTCTTGCCAACCAGTCCATATCCCAGCACTGAGACTCATGATGTGGTAATTCCCGCCCTCCTGGCTCCATTTCAAGTCACATATGGGAGAGGGTGGTGGGAGGGGGGCAGGAAGGAGGCGACACTGCCCAGCCCTTGGGAGCCCAACTTCGAGGGAAAACCTGGCCATGCCCTGGGAACCTGGGTCCGAGAGGGGCGGCTCTTAGTCTGAGAGGGGGTGACAAGGCCCAGCCCTCAGGAACCCTGTCTCTATCTAGGAGGAGGGGAATGTCACCAGCCTGAGCAGCGGATGGTGGCCCAGTGCACGGTGCCTTTGGGAAGACTGCCTGGAGGTGGTGAGCTAGACAGCTAGGGACAGCTTCTGGCCACCGGGAGGCCCAGAGTGGCTGCAATGGAGGGAGGAGCAGCAGCCAGGGTCATTGATCTGGGCAGAGGCCAGGCTGTGCTGGGGCATGGGTTCTCCCTCCTCAGTCTGCAGGGCTAACACCCATTAACCTCGTCAGCAGACAAATTGCCCGTCTTGTCAAATTCCCATTTAAAATGCAAACTCGATTTGACAGAGTAAACGGAGCGGAGGTGGGAGCGGATAATCCAGTGGAAGCTCATTAGCAGGGCCCAATGAGAGGGGCCTGCCGGGAGGGCCTAACAAACCTGCCCTGATGAACCTCCCAGCCTTTTAACATCCCATCACCTGCTGACGCCCGACTTGCCTGCCCTACTGCCTAAACCCCTGGGGAGCCTGGGCACCCCAGCTGCTTGCTACTGCCTCAGGAAGGGTGCATCCAAGAAGCGAACAGCCTCTGCATCTCCGCCTGTCCACTCAGTGGCCCGGGGAGCAACAGCAGCAGCCATGTGCCTCCCGACCTGGGCTCCCGCTGGAACCCTGAGTGTATGTTCTCCCCCCCGGCCTCCCCCTCCCCTGCCTTCCCTGTAGGGGTCCTGTGAGTTGGTATTATTTTATTTTTTATTTTTTTGGGTATAATTCTCTAAGCACATTTTTTTTTTTGACAGAGATAGAGACAGCCAGCGAGAGAGGGAACACAAGCAGGGGGAGTGGGAGAGGAAGAAGCAGGCTCATAGCAGAGGAGCCTGATGTGGGGCTCGATCCTATAACGCCGGGATCACGCCCTGAGCTGAAGGCAGACAACTAACGACTGCGCCACCCAGGCGCCCCTGTGAGTTGCCATTATTAACCTATTGACCAATGAGAGACTCCAGGAGGTTGCCCAGTTAGCAGTCAGCAGGCAGAGCGTGGGTTTGACCCCCAACCCATCAGGCGTCGCTGGTTACACCTGTAACCACTGCACTACCTTGCCTTCTGGGAGAGCGAATGACTGTCCTGCCCTCTCTGCTTCCCCGGTTTCAGTGCTGTCACTAGCTGTGTGGGTCTAGGAAAAGTGACTTCTCTTTGGGCCTCATTTTTCTCACCTGTAAAAAAATGGGCAAAGGACAGCTGCCCAGCCTGATGGGTAGGGTAAGGAGAATTTTAGTATGCGCTTGGTTTAATAAATACTCATTACCGCCCCCAAACTATCTTCAGATAACTTAGCCCTAAAGGGGCAGGGGAAGGTCCCACCCACTGGGTCAGTCCTGTTCTCTGCTGCAGCCCAGCTTCTGCAACCTGTTTCTAATAGTTGCAGTAATGGTTGTTAAGAGGCCCTGGAAGGCAGCGTCCAATAGCCAAAGGGCTGTGGCTCCACCTGGCCCCTGGGGCACCCCCAGATCACTCCCCCCCAGATAGTCATAGAGCCCCTGAACCAGACTGGGGCTGCACCTGTCCCCGCCACTACATGGAGCCCTGCGCTGTCTAGCTGTGCTGGGAGCCAAAGCTGGGTGACCTTGGCTGGGTGACCTCGGCTGGGTGTCTTCACTGGGTCTCAGTGCCTGTTGCTGGCATCACAGCAGGAGCCTTCTCACCCTCAGTCTCTGCCCCCCACCCCAACAGTCCTTCAGAGGCACCAAAGCAATGGCCCTAAATCCCACTGTTTTCCCATCATGACTCCTTACTCTTCCCGAGGTGAAGTCCACATTCCTCAGCTGGCATCCAAGGCCCTACACAATCTGACCTTAGTTTACGTCTTCAGTCTCTTTCGTGGCACAATGTGTCCCGATCTCTCCTACCTCTCTGCCCTTGCCAGGCTGTGAGCGACCCTCATACCCTTGTCTGACACCACCTCTCAGCACCCACCCTAGGGGGTCCTCTTCCTCTTTAGAACTTCTCCACCCCCCATCCTTGCCCGACTCCAGCAGCCAGCTGGAAGAGACCCCTGGGAGGCTCTGGACACTGTGTGGGGGTGGGGCAGGGGTAGGGGTGGGCTGCAGAGGAGGAGAGGCTGGGTGGGGGGCTGTTTTCGGCCTCCCTCCGGCCGTCTGCCGCACCATCCTCGGAGGCTGGCCTAATTCCCTTCGGATCCCGGCTCCCATCTTCAGGGTGGCGCTTAGGGAGCTGAGAGCCCAACGTTAATGCCTAAGAAAGTCGTGGGTGGATTAGAAAGCGAGGGGGATTAGGGCCAGAGCTGGCGGCTGATGCAGGCACGGAGCCCCTCCGGAGGAAGAGGAGGCTAATCCTGCTTAGTGACTGAGGAGCCCACCGTGCTGAGGAGGGGCCTTCCTTCTATCCTGGCCACCTCAACCGGCCTGCTCATGAGAGCCCTGGCCGAGCCCACGCAGGAGCAGCGTGAAGACCCCCTCGCCACCTCTGTCTTCCAAGCTTTTGGTCCACGGGTGTCCCCCCAAGCCATCTCTGCCCTGCCCCTCACACTGCCCCAGCCCTCTCTGTGACCCCAGACCTTTCCTCCCTGTGGTGCCCATCCAGACTGCCTTGTGTAGCCACCCTGCCAACTTCTATAACCACCCACATCCCCACAAACGGAGCCGTCCCCCCCAGACTCCTCCTGCCCCTCCCATCCGCACTGCCTGGAAGGTCCACAGTGGCTGCGGCAGGCCCGGCCTCCCGTTCCGGCAGCTACCGAGCGTTGGCTACCGTGGCTCATGGTCGGCTTCCTCACTGGGGACTGGCCCTCGGTTGCCTCACCCAAGGTTATGCCCTTTCCCTGGGGATGGTCCACGGGATGCTTGGTCAGTGCAGGGGCCCGAGTTCTGGCCCCTCGCCTCAGGCTTCCCGTGGGACTGGCTGAGGCCATTGCTGCCCCTGCGCTGGGGCTGGACCTCTCCCTCTGTCCTGTCCTGTCCCCGCTGCCTCAGAAGCTCGTGCCTCAGAGCAAGCCTCAGCAAGCCCCGCGCACACTCTCTCCCTGATCTCCTTAGGAAGTCTCACCCTTTGCTGGCTTGTTTAAGTCCTAAGGTTGAGGGTGGAAGATTAGGTTGGGTCAGGAAGGGCCTGAACTTAGGAGCTCCTGAACTAGACACCCACCGCTCAGCCAGGAAGGGCCAGCGGTCCCTTCCCTGAGGGTGAATGGTGCGGGGCAGGGGGCCTCTGGTTTCAATGGTGTAGGCAGTCCTATGGACTGAGCGGGGAGGGAGGTCCCTCCCGCCAGGGAGAGCCAGCTTGGGGTGTTGGCCTGAAAGAGGAGGCAAGCTCCTGTGTCTGGGGAGCTGACTGGAGAAAGAGAAGGAACCCTGGTCTGAGAGTTTAATCTGAGGGGGGAGGCAGGTCACTTCCCGTGAGCCTGGTCTGAGGGGAGAAGTAACTCGGACTTGGGTGCTGGTCTGAGGGGGAAAGGAAGGAAGGACAAGCGCTGAGTTGGAGGAAGCAGAGCAGGCTGTGGACCAAGAGAAGAGGCAAGACCCTACCCTGACTGCTTGCGCTCAGCGCCTTCCACGCTGTCCATCCACAGCTTCCTTTGCCAGGCCTGACTTGCCTTCCCCGGGGCCAGCCAGCTGGGGTGAGGCCTGAATGTGGGAGCACTGACTTTCTAAGTTAATGACCTAGGTGTGCGTGAGAAGAATAGGAAGGATGCCCACTACCTGGCCGCCTAGCTCCATGAGGCTTGACGCTGTGACACGTGGGGACGGAGAACATCCTAGATGTTGGGCCTCTGAAAAATTCTGGTCCTAGGGTAACTTGAGAGCAGGGGCAGGGACCTGGAACTGGATGGACTGACCTCTGAGAGTCAGTTTGGGATGCAAGGGTCAGTTGCAGGGGAACACGCCCACTCTGTTCCCTACCTTTGATGGACGAATGCTAATGACATTACCAGCGATTGACCAGAAACGAATAAATAATTCAGTCTGGCCTGAAAATGGGAGAAAAGTACTTAAATGCTATTGACAAGCCAGTCCCTGGCCTCATTACCCATGCAGACTCAGGCCTTCACATCGACCATGCCCCCCAATTCCTTCAAACCCCACTGTGGGCAGCCTCAGGCCTCCCTCCCACCCGCCTGGCCTAAGTTGCTTGTGTGGAGGGTGACCTGAGGAGACCAAGGGGAGGGTTGAGGTTTGTGGCTAGAAGCACCCCCGGAAAGGACCCCCAGCAGTCCCCCAAGTCCTTCCCCTTTCCCCGACTACTCCTCCTCGAAGTAGCTTGTGTTCCCAGGAAGGCCAGTCCTGGTCCCTCCACCCGAGCCCCAGGTGCGCATGCCCAGGGAGCACAGGCGTGTACTCGCATGCACACGCAGGGCCCAGCAGCTGCTGCATCCTCTTCCAGGACAGAAGAGTGGTGACCCCCGGGGCGACTGTCAGTCACTGCACTCTCGGGGGTACAAACTCATTAAACGTTTCCCTGCCTTGTCACGGGGGCCTGAGTCCCCGAGTCAGGCCTGGGGAGGAGGAGGCGAAGGAGGAGGAGGAGGAAACAAACGTGCAGCTGATCCTTTTAAAGCACACCCTGTATTTCTGACCCCTGAAGAAGAGAAGGGGATTACGGAGGGTGGGGATTACAGGGGGAAGGGCCTCACCATGGGTTCCTCCTGAGTCAGGATTTCCAGCTCCCGAGTAGCACACAGAGTGCCCCCCCACCAAGCAGTAACTTTGCAAAACAAAACCTCTCCATGTTCTCTAAGAGCCTCCCTCTCTCTTCCTGTGCTGCCTGGGCCTGACTGCCCTTCCTGGGGGCTCCTCTGACATCAGCTGGTCTCTTCAGGGAGACCTAGAGAGGCTACCATTCCTCTGGCCCCGTCCCTGCTGCCCACATGTTATGCTAGAGTCTGGAGCCTCCAAAAGGCTCAAACAGCCAGAAGCCAAGGATGTCCACTGCTCAGAGAATGGGGAGCCTCAGAGACCCTCCAGCCCAACAGGCAAGCTGCCTCCTTGCTGGAAGGCTCTGGAGCAGGAGGCAGTGATGTCGACGGTGGGAGGGAGGGTTGTGAGGTAGGCCTGGAAGTACAAGATGCTGGGTCATAGGGTGCCCTTCAGCACAGCCCAAGATTTAATTCTAAAAGGGACCCCATCTTCTTGTGAGCCAAATAATTTGCTCCTGGGTGTGGGCAGAAGCTCTGGTGGTTCCCCCTTGCCTATCACAGGTAGCTCGACTTACCCTCTCCCTCACTTTGGAGCCAGGAACCCCTGTGCTGCAGCGTGTAGGGTTCTGGCTGAGGTCACCAGTCCGGCTTCCCTCCCTGCTGCTTGTCAGAATCCTGCCCGGACTAGGGCCTGAGCCTCCCTGGACCAGCTTCTCCCTCCACTTCCCCCACTCCACAAAGTCCAAGGACTCCTCAGCTTTCCCAGGCACAGCAACCCCTCCCACACCCCTCTGGAGCGAGCTGAAAAACTCTGCTTCCTGCTCCCTTTCTCCTCAGTGTCTCTTCCCCCACCGGAGTCCCACGGGGAGTCATTTATCCGGATCGACTGGCTCTCCTCCATGCAAACATCCGCAGGGGCATTAACAAGCCTAAAACCCAATTAGCCTTCAATTACTCAGGCCTCAGCCAGATTTTCTGTAGTGGGGACAGGGGTAAGGAATGTGTTTGGGCATTTTGGGGTGCTGCCAGGTTGGGAGGCACCCTCCTTCCTGGAGGCCAAACACCCCCCACCATGTACCGTTACTCCTGCCCGGCCAGCCTGCTTCCCACCGCTCTCCCTCTGGCCCTGACCACCTTCTTTCCTTCCTTCATCCTGCCCACCTTTCTTTCCTCACCCGTCTTAGAAAATCATTATTCTTAAGTGTATGTAACTAATACATGGTTCAAAAAAAAACCTCATTCTAAAAACATAATGCAAAAGAATGCAAAGTGAAAAGCTCAGTGCTCCCCTATCCCTACCCAAAAATCCTCCCTGACAGTAATTGGGGGTTCTCCTTCCAGACATTTGATTGTATACATTTATGCACACACATCCCCCATAGTCTAACGTGCTTTTTTAAAAAAAAAATTTCCAATCGGAACCCTCCTATTCCTATTGTTTAACGACCTGCTCTAGTGGCTGAACAGCATAGGAGCCCATCTTCCCACGCCAGTGCCTGGCCATCTGGCTCCTTCTTCCTGGGTACCTAGTCTTCCACGGGACGGCTGCACCACGATGCATGCGGTCGGTCCTTGCTCAGTGCGCAGCATCCTGGCAGCAACTATCCCTGTCCTTACAGCACCCTGCACACCGGCCAGTGTGGCTGTGGGACACATGCCCAGATGCAAAATTGCTCAGCCTCTGGGGATGCATATTTAAAGTTTTGATTATTGCCAAAATGCCCTCCGCCGCCAGACCCTCCAAGCTTGTGCCGATGTGTACTCCAAGTGTCTGTGTCCCTACTCTCATCAACACTGGGTATTAGCTTTATAACATGTATTTTTTCCCCCTCAACCTAATAGGGACAGTGACATCTTGTTTAATTTGTACTTCTCTTTCCTCACCTACTTTTTCTCTTCACCTTTCCTTCCGTGTCTCACTCCCTCCTTCTCCATTCCACCACTGCCTGCCCCCTCCCTCCTTCAGCTTCTCTCTTTCCCTGCCTCCTTTTCCTTTTCCCCATCTTTCCACTTTCTTCCCTACATCTTCTCATCCCTCGCCTTCTCCCTTTCCTTCCCCCTCCTCCCCTGAGTACTACAGTCCTGGGCGGAGGGGCATCCAGAGAAGCTATTAGCTCTGCCCCCCCTAATACTCTGAGTCCCACTCGCCTCTTAACACCTCCCTGAGCCTGGGCCTCTAAGCCCCATCTCACTCGCGCGTCTCCCTCTAATCACTAAGGCTTATTTCTGATTTTCTGAAGTGACAAGGAGCTGGGTTTGGGGGGAGGGAGGGCTGTCAGCCAGCATCTCCCAGGATTGAGGGAGGGAAGGATGCAGGGAGGGAAGCCTGGCTCCTTGGATGTGGCCTGAGGGACTCCAGCGAGGTCTGTGTACAGGCCCCAATTCCCTAGCCCCTTCTGCCCTGGTTTATGGCTTCCATTTCTACCCTCAGGGCGCTCTTTTAGGCTCCTTTCTCTGGTCTCTCTGTAAAAAAGAAAGGGATGCCCCACCTTCCCCTAAGGGAGCCCCTGTGGCCAGAGCCTCAGTTTTCTAATGTCTCCCTCTTCTCCCTCCCCTGCCATCACCCTGCTGCTCTCACCTCCTTCTGCCCCACCCCTTTAACCCGAAGGTGGTAGATGCCTCTGTGCTTTAAACCCCTTGTCTCCTGCTTCCTACCCCATGGAAATCGGGTTCTCCCCTCCCCTGTCCCAAATCCATCTCTCCAAAAGCTCTGTGAATTGGCATAAATTTAATTAAGGACAGCAGCAAATCTCTTGTCATTTTAAAGACACTTAACGTTTAAAATATGTGCTCAGAGTAGAGGTCTCCAGAGAGGTGGGATGAGGGGGGCCAGAACTAATTTCGAGGAGTTCCACTCGAGCCCCAGTTCTAGCCCCACTGTGTGACCCTGTATGTCCCCCTTGGTGTTTCTGAGCCTTCCTCCTCGCCGTCGCCCCCCACCCCCCAACTTCTGGGAGGCTCAGCAGGAGGGATACCTTGCTCCCGCCTGGAAGTGCTCTCCGCCCGCTAATTTAATTACATGGCCTAACTGGGCCCAGGCTGGGGAGGCGGCTAATGGCAGCTGCAGAGACACTGGGTAATCAAGAATTAATTAAGCGTTTCTGGGGATTCCCGAGTCAGGGCTAGGGATTCCTGGGAGCTTGGCTATGGCTGGGCAGGGTATGGGGCCCCTCCAGCTCCACCCCCTGCCCTGCCTCCCGTCTCCTCAGGAGTGGAGGAAGCAGCAGGCTCCAATCCAAAAGGCTCTGGGTGCGGGGCTGCCCACCAAGGCAGTCTTTGATCAACGGGATGTGGAGGCACTGATAGGCCAATCCAGGAGCCGGCAGTGGGCTGTATGGAGATGGCCAGGGGCCTGTGCCAGGGGCTCTGGACCTTTCTGCTAGGGGCTCAGCCCGTGCTGAAGACGGTGCTTCGTCTAGGCTGGGCAGGTGGAAAAGGGAATGGGATTCAGCCTCTCGCCCCTGGAGTCCGGCAGCCTTGAGTGTTCCCCTGGGCTTCACTACCTGCTAAGGGCTTTCCCTTGCCTGGGGCCTTCCCCTCTGCACCAGCGCGGGTCCCCCAGCCCCTCGGGTGCTGGGCTTCAGGTTTCAGGTGACCCAGCCCCTCCTTAAGAAGCAGCTTTCCCTGAGCACTCAGGCTAGTTTACCGCCCCAGGCACTCGCACAGCCCTTTGCCTCGTTTTCTCTTCATGTATTTCTTTACTTGTTTCTTGTGTGGCCACCTGTCCCCTTCACTAAAGTTCCGTGTGGAGGCAGAGACGGGGTCAGTCTGGCTCCAGCTGGCTCCCCGGGACCGAAAACAGCCCGCAGAAGGTGTTCCGAGAAGGAAGAGCGCTCTCCGAAGCCGCTCGCTCACCTGGAAAATGGGGATGGTACTACTCTGCAGGCTCTGGCATTGGGAGGGGGAATTAAAGCGCGGGCTCTAGAAGCGCCGGGCACCGTGCGCTTCGCCGTCGTCGCCACCGACGCTGGCGAATTTCGCGCTCCGGCCTCCCGGGCCCGAGGGCAGGGCTGCGGGGTGGAAGGCGCCCGCCGGGCAGGGCCCTCGCCCGGCCCAGCCCGCCGCCCCACCGCGGACCCCGCTCCTTCCCAGGCGCCCCCGCGCCGCCGGCGCTTTGAAGTCCCAATCCGGCAAATAGAGTCAATCAATTATGAAGGGAACAATCTGGCGGCCCCTCGGGGAGCGGCGGCCGAGCGATCCCGGGGGATTAGGCCGCAAATCGCGCTGAGCCTCCCTAAGTGACAGCGAGAGAATCGCGCGCGGCGGCGGCGGCGGGAGCGGGAGGGAGCGCGGCCGCTAACCCGATTATGCAGATCCGCGGGGGGCGCGGATTAGGCCGCGGGGGCGGCTGCGCCCTAAGCGGCTCGGGGATTTGGGAAAAGTTTACTCGGGCGGAGGGGGCAGGACTCCCCCGGGCGGGCGGCCGCACCGCTCCCAGCTGGGTGAAGGAGGCGGGTCGGTTGGGCCGGGGAGAGGAGCCAAGTTGGGGCGTGCGCCTGCTGAGACGCAGCCACGGCCACACCTTTCCAGGCACACGCGCGCGCGCGCACACACACGCAGAGTTACACCCCACGGCCTCCAATAGCCCTAAGTACACACGCGCCCCACCATCACCCTCCAAACTGGCAAAAACAGTTGAGAGCACAGGGAGGCATGCTCACACGCTCACATACGCACCCCGGCTCAGCGGCACACAGAAGCCAGGCCCCTCAGTGCTCACACAGGCATGCAACCCTGGCTCCTGGGCACACTCACAGACGCAGGCTGACCCTCTGCCGCTCACAGACACACGACCCTACAGTCAGACGCGGTGCTTCCTGCCGTCCTAGTAGAAACCCCCACCACACAGGACTATGACTTCAGCTACACTGGGGCCCATTCGGAGATGTGGCTAGGTGCAGAGCCCCCCACTTGTGCTCTCTCAAGACCTCCCCCACCTTTTCCCTCTGAAGGACACTAGAGACGAGTGTGTGCTAGTGTCTGTGAATGCGCGCGCGCGTGTGTGTTTGAGTGTGAGCCTGCCAGGCTAGCCCGCGTCTCTGGAGTTTTGGCTTACTCTTGGGCTTTTGCCATGGAGACTTCTCAGGGCAGGCAGGAGGGAGGGAATGAGGTATGGGCTGGGAAACAGGCTGATTCCCCCTGATGACTCTGGCTGGTGAGGGGCGGAGGTGCTGGGATTGTCTCTGCAGGCTTGGGAGTCCAAGACCTTCCTTGCCCTCTGGGCCTACTGCTTTCTCGAGATGCAGTCAGGGAGACAGCTGGAGAGAGGATGGTAGCTTCCCCTTCCCCATCTGAGAAAAAGACACAGAACCTAGCTAAAAGCCAACTCAAGGCAGGATGTCAGGAAAGCCTCAGTTTCTTTTCATCTGTAAAATGTTCAATGTGTGTGTGTTGAGTGTGTCCAGGCAGCATACATGATTTCATGCCCAGTGTATGTCCACAGTCTTTGTGTATGTCTGTGGTGATATGTGTGCTTTTGGACAATGTGTGCTTGTGGTTGCTGGTATGGTATCCCTAGCCTCACACCTCACACAAATATTACAGCCACACATAATAACTGTAGACACACACTGTCCACAGACAGGTACTCATCCTGCATACACAAAATGACCATGGACACACAACACACACTTTAACACACACACACGCACGCACTGATCCTCTGGGAGAGGCCAATCCTTTGCATGCACAGTGAACACTAAATGGAGTCGCCTTCTCAGTTCCCACAGCTACTGCCTGGGTGGCAGAGGGGCATTGCCATGGCATGGAGGGCACCCCACCCCAAGCCCTAAGCAGTGATAGTGGGACCCTGTGGCTGACTCAGGCAATGGGGGTCAGGGTTAATGAGTCTTCAGCAAGCAGAGCACTGGCTGCTGCCCCTCACCCCTGTGCTGTATGCACATGTGTGGCTGTGTGTCCATCACACACACCATTGTCATTGGGAAGAGTGTATGTGTGTGTGGCTGGGGGCAGAAAGTTTTCCTCAGAATCTGGGATCCACCTTGAGGTAGTCTGGACTGACCCCTGGATCCTGCTCCATTGGGGGAGAGGGGTTTTATGGTAGGATGAAGATGTGCTCTGGTATTTCAGGCTGCTGGGGTTGGTAGGGGGATACTCCCCTCCCTGTGTAACCATAGCCAAGCCCTGGCCCAGTCTGGGCCCGAGTCCCTCACTGGCCTTCGCTGATTCAGGCTTCCTGGTCCTGAATCCATTGGAGAAGAGGCGGGCGGAGTCAAACCCTCAAGAAGAAATTCTCCTGGTCATTTCTGACCCAGTGGACAAGACCTGCCGGTAGGCCTGGCCCCTCACCCCCATTGAGGTGCCCAGCCCCCTGTGCAACAATCAGGCCCAATTTAATGCTTAAGAAGGATTCCTCTGGCCACCAATGGGGCAGATCTGATTCCTTGGCTATAGGGATGGCTTGATCAGAAATAATCAGCAACTAGGCTGTGGGGAGGGGCCTCCTCTCCTTGGCTGGATCCCGCCTCAGGAGTGCAAAGGAGGAGGCCTGCAGGACTAGAGGGAGTGAGGATAGGAAAAAGCCTCTCTGACTGCATGCACCCAGGCGGCCTCCAGGTGGGGGCTCGGTGAGGACTCAGTGGCACCTCAGTGGTCCTTAGCCAGCCTGCCCTGGTCCAAATCCTACTGCATGCCTGAATGGATATGTATCTTCGGGTCAGGTACTTAACCTTTGTCGGCCTCAGGGCCCAACTTTAAAATGGGGATAAAATAATCCCTTCCTCATAGGATCCATATAAAGAAATTATAAAGCTTGTAGCAGAGGGCCTAGCAGATAGTAGGTGCCCAAGCTGTGAGCACTGTGTTACTATTATTATTATTATTTGTTCAGAAGCGCAGACTGCAGAAGGAACCCAACAGCCGATGCTATCTTGACACCCGCCCCCCCAACAGGAGTGAGGCTGGGGGAAGGGAGACATGGGGATCCAGGGCAATTCCTCCCTCCCCCACTCAGGCTTATTACCTAGGAGAGCACAGAGGGGATGGGAGCCAGTCTGGGCAGCCTGCCCTGAGGGGAGGGAAGCCTGAACTACTCCCTTCCAGCCCAAGGACGTGTCTGAGGAGCCGTTGGGGAGAGGAGAAGCCAGTCTGAAGAGGCTCAGTGGCTCAGTTGTTTCAGGCCAGAAGCCATTACCTTCCCGGAGAGAGAAGCCCATGGCCCATCTGAGGCTAGGGGCAGGGGCGAGTAGAGTACAGATTGGAATGAGACTCCAGGTCCACCTGAGGCCTCCTTGCCTTCCCCCTTCCCTTTCTCTGACCAGGTGAAGAGGCAAAGTCCAGCTCGCTCTTCTCTAGTTTGGGCACGGGTGGAGGTGGGGATTGGCGAAGGGGAAATTGTCTCTGCCCACAGCACCTCCATAATTAATTGCACCTACTGTGTGCTAGGCCCCCAAGCATCTCCTGTTTCCTTTGTGCCTTTGACACAGCTGGAAACCAGTGGGGCCTTTTCAAGACAGTCATCCAATTATTGAGCCTGGGGGGCAAGACTTGGCAGTGGGAATCAGAGGATTTCCATATAAGGGGGTGCTGGGGTGGCTGCCTGGAGAAAAGGGGGGCTCGAGAGCCTGCCTGCCGGGTTGGCATAGCAAGCATGCTGTTTTATGAAGACTGCCTGCCTATTTGGGGTGGATTGGCATTGCTGGTGGTGAAGGAGAGGGCTAAAGCCCCCAACCCACCTAGGCACCACCCCAGGTCAAGCTCAGGGCAAGCATCTGTGTACCAAATTCCAGGCCCAGAAGCCACTTGAGTTCAAGGTGGCGATCTCTTGAGTCACCCCCAAGGGGGACAGAGGTGAGCTTAAACCCTGGGCTTGGGCTGTGCGCACATTCTCACCCAGGACTGTATCCGGCAGATTCTTCAACAGCCTGCATCCAGAGCATCCTGGGGAGGACTTCTTTTGCCTCTAGAGTAAGAGCCTCCCTCATCTTGGCCAGGTGCAGTGGAGCCTCTGAGTTGGGCCTGAACAGGTGTTCCTCCCAACTGATGCCACGGAGCATTCTTCCACCTCATGCCCTCCCACCTGCTATCCCCTGCGTCTGCTGCTCTCGGTCTCTGTGTCTCTATTTCCACCTCTTGGTGTCTCCCCATGTCTGACTCTACCTCTCCAGGGGCCTGTGAATCCGCGTCTCTGTCTCTGTCTAACTCTGTATCTCTATCTGTGTCTGCGACTCTATCTCTGGCTCTTGCTCGTCTCTCCTTGTCTCTGATTCCCTGTCTCTGAATCCTGGCGTTTCTCAGTCTGTGTCTCTCTATCTCTGTCTCCCCGCTCGTCTTTCACACTGGATAAGCCTCTGTGTGGCTCTAAGAGTCTTTACGGTCAGGTTGGAAGGTCACTGTAGTCCAAGAGCTGAATGGAGAGGGAAAGACGGCTTGTCCCGAGGCCGGGAGACAGGGTGTCCTGGGTGCTCAGTGTTCCCTCTGGGGAGCTCTGTCCTTCAGAGTTTGCACTTGTACTCAGTTTGAGTCAGGTCAGAGACACTCTGAAAGCTTTCAAAGGCTTGGCCTCCCACTTTAGACTGTTTCAAGGGCAGGGCTTTGTCTCTATTCAGACAGGTAGCCAGACTCTCTGTGTGCTCCAGCTTCCCTTTTCCTCCATTTTTACTGCATGAGAAGCGGTAGAAATGGCTTTTGGAGTAAAAACAAACAAAACCCAGTTCAAATTCTGGACCTGCTATGAATAAACTCTATGGTAATGGGTTAATTATTTGATGTCTCCCAGCCAGGGACATTCTCCTCAGAAGTGGGGATAGGAAGAGTGCCTAGCTCTCTGGATTGTGGTGAAGATAAAATGAGATCACGACTAAAGCACTTGACAGAGCCTGACTCAAGAACTGGAAGTCATTTTTTTTGTTTACAGAGCCCAACAGAAGCATCGGCCCATAGGAGTCTTGTTGAATGAATACAGATTTTCTCCTTGTTCATTTCCTTTCTTTCCTTCTGTCTTTCTCCGTCTCTAGGCGAGAGTTTGGCTCTGCAAATTAGGATGGTCTTTGTGAAGTCTTAGGCTCTGAAAATAGTAAGATGTGCTGAAAATTACGATGGGATCTGTAACAGTGATAGGCTCAGAAATCAGGGATAGGATGTGCTCTGTGGATGGTAATGGGCTCTGTAAACACTGATGAGTTTGGCATACAATCTCAGGCTCTGCAAACAGTGCTAGCCTCTGCAAACAATAATGGGCCTGGTGAATAGGGACAGGCTCTGCAAATGGTAACGGGCTTTGCAGATAGTGGTGGGAGTGTCAGGTTATGAGGGCCTTGGAAACACTGAAGACTAGCTCTTACCTGTAAAGGACAAGAGGGAACCCGTGGATCCCTAAAGAGCAAGACTCTGTCTCAGTACCATGGACAGCAAGATCCATCCCTTCCAGACTCAGCTAGGCTCCTCTGTCCATTTTTCCATTGTGTGTTGGGGTTGGGGATGGAGGTGGGAGATGTACTGGAGAAGAAATGGGACAAGGAGAGGAATGAGGCTGTGTCTCCACCCTCAAAGCTTTCAATAGGTTGAAAAGACAGACTTCTAAGTAGCTAAATGGTGGAGATTGTGTCTCTGTTGACAAATCTGTTCTCAGCCAAGCCATTTGTGAGGTAGGTGGAAGGTGTCTTTCCACTTCAGAGGCTCTCAGAATGCTAAAAGGGTGTTTAAACCATACTGGGCCTCCTGGGGAAACCGAAACGTCAGCTTTGCAAAGCACGTCTTACAGGCTCCAGCTGACCTTAAATTCTAGCTGGCGCCTGAATAGCCGTGTAGCAATTTAAATTTCTCTGTCTGTCTTTTCCAGGTCTGGCCATAGTAACAGATCTGTATCTCAGGGAACATTCACACCTCTTGGAGCACAGGGCCTGGGGGGGCAGAGCAAGACTGTTCTGGGTAGGCTGTGATGGTGCTGAGGATCTGATGGTGGTTGAGACTGGCATGGGGATGATGATCACTGAGCTGGGCAGCCATGGAGATGGTGGTGGTGCTAATGGAGGGGGAGGCAGAGGGGTGTTGATAATGGCGGAGGTGATGGGCAAGTGACGGCAATGGCCGAAAGGTGTCAGTGGCAGTACTCTAGGCAAGGAAGTAAGCCCTGGTGGGAGATGGCTTGGCAGAGAAGCTAAGAATTTGACCTGGCTTTGACTCCTCATTCTGACATGTGCTAGCTGTGTGACCTTAGGCAAGTTATTTAACTCTTCTGTGGACGTTTCCTTATCTGTAAAATAGGGATAATAATTGTGCTCCCTCATCGGGAGTTAAATGAGTTAACATGTAAAAGACTTAGAGCAGTGCAGGCAGGTGGTGAATACTCTGAAAGTGAGGGCTGCTACTGCTCTTAAGGCAGGCGGTGGGGGTGGGGGTGGTGGATGATGGAGACAGAGAGGGTGGCAGTGGCATTGATCACGGTGGGAGCAGGGATGGTAATAATAACCGTACAGTTCGTGGCGTGCTAACGATGTGCCCTGCACTATTCCAAGCACTTCGTATGTAGTAAATTGTTGAATCCTTTTTAACCCTATGAGGTAGCTGATACCATCCCCATTTTAAAGGTGATAAAATGTAGCCACAGAAGGGTGGAAACAGGCGATCAAAGGTAACACAGCTAGAAACTGGAGGAGCTTCAGAGCTATGCCCTTGACCCCTTGCTGACTGGAGACCATGGTACAGTTGGGGACAGCAAGAGCGAGCACTGGGTGCCCGTGGAGGATGGTAACGGAGGGCGCTGGCCACAGACATGAGGAGTGGCAGCAAGGCAGGAGGTCCTGAAGGAGGGGCAGGGGCAGTGAGGTTCTTACAAGAACACCCACCAGCCAAGCTGCGGGCAGGGCTTGTGGCTCCCAGCAGGAGGCTCTGATGGGCGGGGGGGGGGGGTTCCTCTGGGCAGAGGGTGAGGGTGACTGGCCCTCTGTAAAGTTCTGTTCTACAAGCAGGTGGGAGAGCAAGGACCTCCCCTTCTGCTCAGCAGCAGGAAGCTTTAGGTCCCAGGCAGTGAAATGGGATAGAAACAGGCAGAGTTTCGAGGGCTTTCCATGTTTCCATCCTGGTCCTTCTGGGATTTGGCATCCTCTGACCCCATAACTATCCAGTCCTCTCTACCTCCCTGTCTCCCTACCTGATCTGCACTGATGGCAGAGGCAAGCCACCCAGCCCATCATAGAACTCTCCCTGCCTCCCCTGCCCAGTGCCGGCTCTGGCCTGCCTCCCGCTTGCTGCTGCGCTGAGAGGGGGAAGCCTTAATAGAGAATCGGCCTCTGTGCCGCTGCTCTTCGCCCGCCATCCCCGTCCCTATTATCAGCACCATCAGCGGCGGCAAATGACACTCTCGGAATCTTGACTCCAATCTGATGCCTGGTCCCCGGGGCTGCAGAGAGGCGCAGGCCAGCCAGGCTGGGGGGCTGGGGAGGGGCTGTGCAGTAATAGGATGTGGCTGAGGATGGTCTATTAGCAGCACTGCTGATGAGCCCTCTTCCTGGCCCCTTGGCGTCCCCATCCCCACTCAACCAGGCACAGCAAAAGGCCTTGGGGGGAGCGAGGAGGAAGGCTGCTGGGAGGTTAGGCTGAGCCATCTTTAAGCCCGGACACCAAACTCCCTTGGGAACTTGGGGGTGAGGAAAGGGAAGTTGGAGAAATGAGGCCACTCAGACACTTCCCTAGACCACGTGTCTGGGGAGGAGAGGAGTAGGGGGCAAGGAGTTGGTCTGAAGGTGGATGACCTTTTCCTTTCCTACCTAGGAGCATCCCAGGGCCCAAGGTTTGGAAGGAGCCTCAAGAAGCATCCCACCCTGCCTCCCTTCTCAGCCTCTTCTTGAACCCTCCCAGGCATGGTGAGCTCAGCATCATTGCTTTAGTGCCCCCTCATTTGGGACCCTGATTGGCCTTTCTTGGTACCAGGGCCCTGAGGCCCCCTTAGAAGCACTCACCCCATGACCAAGACAACCTCACGGGATATGGAGACAGAAGATCTGTATCAAGGCTGCCTACTGGGTCCTCACCCCAACTCATGGCTATAGATCTTCTGGCATTTGTGTACTGTGTGTGTGGAAAGGTTCTAAGAGGCTGGGAGGCAGGTGGATAGACCCGCTCCTGGGCCCTGGAGAGGCAGAGGAGATAGTGGGCAGAGCCCTGGGTGAGGGCAGGACACCCAGGTCCTAGCTTGTCTGCTGGGTGACCATGGGAGAGTTACACAGTGCTCACCTAGCCTCCCTCCCCCACCTCCACCTCCAAGGGCCCTTGCTGACAAAGGGAAGTAATGAAGCTGGCTTTTCTCAGGGGGCTGGGCAGATAAATGCTTTGGGAGGCAGAAATCATGAATTTGGGACTGGACATCCGAAAGGATGGTCTAATTAAGACCCCTTCCACCTTCTCTTTCTTGGGCCTAGCTGTCTGTGTGGGGCACACCGTGAAGGGGTCTTTTCTGCCCTGAAGGTAGCTGGCAGTCTAGAAGCCTGAGTACCCCTGACTCCAGCCCAGCTGGAGGGGCTCCCATCTGGGCTTTGAAATAGGAGAGAGGCTGACCCTGCCTGAACAAGGACCCCTGGGCCAACCAGATGCTGAGGAGGGGGAAGGAGAGGGGCCCAAGGCCTGGCTCACAGCCACAGACCGCCCCCCCAGGCGAGGCCTTTTGACCACAACACTGAGTTCAATCTGTTCTGCCCACTGCCCCTGCCATGCCCCATAGTCCAGAGGCCACAGACATCCAAGCTCTTTGCCTTTGATGAGTGCCTGGCCTCAGTACCCCAGCAGGGGTCTGGCCATCAGTCACAGGGCTGGCTGGACACACAGGGTTGGATGTGACCCAGCAGATGGCAGGCGGCAGGGGGCCCTGACTCCTGCTCATGAGCCCTTGGTGGCCTCCTTCCACTCTGCTTCTTTCCTGCCCTGTTTGTGCTTCCCCAGCTCACCTGTGTCCCCACCTGTACATCGGTCTCTTTTTCCCATCACCTGTGCCCACCTCACCTGTTCTGTTCATTATGTCTTCTCACCTGTCCCCCTCTGATCTGCCCCCTCTCTCCTCCCTCATTGGATTCCTCTCCCCTGGCCCCTCCCTGCCAGTCTCTGGGTCAGTCTTACTTCTCCTCTTTTAGCCATTTTCCTGTTAGTCTCCCTCAGTCCCTTAGGGAGCAAAAAGCCAAGATTCAGCCTGTGGAACCCCATCTCTCTAACAACTGCTCCAACCTTAGCCAGGCTATCCCATTTTCCAGGTGGCTGCCAGTGGGAAATTAGGAGCCCAAGCAGGATAGGTGTTTTGATCCAACCAAGGGCATCTGGAGATGGGAAGTGAGAGGAAGAGGTCTTGCGTGATTGGGGTGGGGCAGGGTGGCTTACAGATGGGTCCTGGCTGGGGCGCCCTGGGGAGAGGGCGCAGTTCTGAAAGTCAGACAGCAGGGGGCGCCCAATCCTTTCTCTATTCTTGGAACTCATCTCTGAAATCGCTCATAGCTAGAATAATCCAAAGGGATAAGTGTTGAGTACACTGTGGGTGGGAACCCTCAGGAGGGGGCCAGCTTTGTCCTAGTCTGAAGTTGGCCTTGAATTGTTAGCTTTTTATTTATTTATTTAAGATTTTACTTATTCATTTGAGAGAGAGAGAGAGCACAAGCAGGGGGAGCGACAGGCAGAGGGAGAGGGAGAAGCAGGCTTCCTGCTGAGCAGGTAGCCTGATGTGCGGCTGGATCCCAGGACCCTTGGATCATGACCTAAGCCGAAGGCAGATGCTTAGCTGACTGAGCCACCCAGGTGCCCCTTGTTAGCTTTTTTTTTTTTTTAAGATTTTATTTATTTATTTGACAGAGACAGCCAGTGAGAGAGGGAACACAAACAGGGGGAGTGGGAGAGGAAGAAGCAGGCTCCCAGTGGAGGAGCCCAATGCAGGGTTCGATCCCAGGACTCTGGGATCACGCCCTGAGCCAAAGGCAGATGCTTAAGGACTGAGCCACCCAGGAGTCCCCCCTTGTGAGCTTTTTAAAGAAACTCTTGCCTGTTGCTCAGAATAACTTCTCTATTTGAAATTCTGCAAGGGATGAATGAAGCTGGGGCCTTAGACCTCTGGGGAGTGGGGGGGAGGAAGAGGTGCTGTCATTCCTCTGGGGAGGGCCGCCTCCACTGTCCTGAACCCTCAGGGAGACTGGCAGCACCTCTGCTCCAGCCCCCTTAAGAGCGCTTCCCTCTCATCTACAGGCAGTGTCCTCCCTCCGTCCGCCCCAGAGTCTCAGGCCTACATCAGCTGGGGGAGGGAGCAAGCCCATGCCAGCCCCTGCCATGTCCCCATGTCCCCAACAGCCATGTCTGGTGCTCAGTGGTACAGAAGCAAGGAAGGGGCTGGGATGGGTGGACCTTCCCTGTGTGACAGTGTGGTTGTGTCTGTGACACTTTAATAAAGAATGTGTGCGTGTCTGTGCACAGGTGTGAGAGCGAGCGAGCGAGAGATTCATCAGGTTCTTTTCTCAGTGAAACCTCCACCAAGGGCGCCCCCCTTCCAGAAGGGCCTGAACCTGGGTGTGGAGTCAAAGCAAGTGTGAGTGGGGCACCTGGGTGATGCAGTCGTTAAGCATCTGCCTTTGGCCCAGGGCATGATCCCAGGGTCCTGGGATCGAGCCCCACATCGGACTCCCTGCTCCACTGGGAGCCTGCTTCTTCCTCTCCCACTCCCCCTGCTTGTGTTCCCTCTCTCGCTAGCTGTCTCTGTCAAATAAATAGATAAAATCTTAAAAAAAAAAAAAACAAAGCAAGTGTGAGTGACCTTGACTCCAGTTCTTGGGGCCTGCCCCACCATCCTCTTCATCCGCAGTACCTAAAAGCTCACATAAACTCAGGAAGGAAGGCACTGGCTCCAGACTTGAATAACATCATCAATAATATTTATGGCTCTGGGTGGGACAGCATGAAGGACCCAGAAATGGCTTGGAGAGGACCCAGGCATCTAGAGACAGAGGGTGGCAGAGGAGACTTCCTGACAGAGACTAAGCTTGTTGGGGAGGGGTCTTTTAGATAGCTCTGCGACCTGGCGGGCAGAAGGGCTGGTCTGGCACAGGCATTTCAGGGCCCATAAACACCTTTCTGGGCCTCCCATTATGCTGGGAACTGGAACTGAGATCCTCGGTGTGACACCCCCCTCCGCCCTAAGCAGGCCATGGGAGGTTGGTAAATATCGTAATCAGATTAGTGGTCTGGAGGCGGCAGAGCCTGTGGTGGGAAAATGCTTTGGGCTGGCCAGGCCCCCACCCCTTTCCTGGGAATTCAACCCTCTTGCCCTGCCCAGTCCCTCCCTGCAGGCCCCAAAGTCATCCTGGCTCTTCAGTGGCCTCTGCCGGCCCGGGTGACCCCTGGCACCTGGCTCTCTCCCTGGATCTGGTGGAGATTTCTGCGTCCTGGGTCTCCCCAGCCTAGGGGAGAGGTGGAGCAGCAGAGAGCCCAGCCTGCTGACACCCCCTGCCCTGGGAAGCCAGGCCTCTGGGTGGCTTTCCTCTGCCAGCAGGGCTCCTGCCCTTTCCTCTGGCCAGGATGCTGTGCTCACCTGTGAGCCTGGGCTGAAGCATCAGGATTCCAGGATGATCGTGGCTGGAGGGAGTGTCTGGTGGGAGGCACAGGGTTTTGTCAAGGTTGGGGCAGAATCTTTTCCCTCCTCAGTCTTCTCCACGGCCAAGCTGAGCACCGGTCATATGGAACGGAAGGGGGCAGAGACAGCCAGACACACCCATGGAACAGCGGGGGCATCAGGTCAGACAAGGGGGGCAGGGCTGGGAGAGCAGGGGTTGGCAGGTCTCTGGAGGCAGGAGGTGGGGTCTAGGGGGGATGAGAGCCAGAAGGCTGTGAGGCTGGAGAGTTAGGGGTTGGGGGGGGAGAGGTGGAGATTGGGAGTCTGGGAGACGGTACTGGGGATGAGGAATTAGGGGACAGGGGATTGAGAGCTAAAGGATTTGGGTCTGAGATACTGAGAAATGGGATACTGGGGGACTTGGAGGCTAAAGGCAAAGAGCTAGGGTACCAGGGCCTGAAAAGAGGTTAAGGTGTTCGGGGCTGAGGAACTAGGGGCCAGTGCAGCTGGGCTGGGAGAGAGAGCAAGTAGAGGAACGCCTGCCCACAGACAGAGACAGGGACAGTCCGTGGGTGGACAGGAGGAAGTGCGGAAGGTCCCAGACCAGGCCTCCCTCATCCCCCATGGCCAAGCTGGGGCCACTGAGGCGGTGGCGGGCCTCTCCTTTTCGGGCTGTCAGAGTGGGTTAGGCTCCAGGAATTGGTTCCCTGGATCATCTGGGAGCCAGCCCCTCCTGGCAGCTTTGTTTGGCGAAAGCGCAGGGATTAGCGGGGCTGCCCCCACACCACCTCCCGGCAGCCAGCTCCTGGCGCTTTCATCCCTGAAGGTCGCTAAAGCCGCAGTGCTTTGAGATTAGGCCCCACAAAGGGGCCCCTTGTGCTCCAGCCAAGCCTTGGGGGCAGGGAGGGGAGGGGGTCCCAAGAACTCAGCCTCGACTGAGACCCTGAGACAAATCCTTCTCTCCCTCCCTGGTGCATCAGAGAAGGTCCCCGTAGCCAAAGGCTGAAGACCCCCCTCCCATCTCTGCCCCCAGCTCAGAGACTGTCTCCAGTGGAGCCTGGCAAAAGGGCATTCAGGCCAGTTAGAGGTGACTCCCCCCGACCAGGCCTGACCTGCTCTGCCCACATGTCAGCATCCACCTGTGGTCATCTCAGGTTAGGGGTGAAGGGGTGGAGTGCAGGGAGGGGTGGGGTACCCAGGTGAAAGGTCAGATTGAGTCGAGAATCATAGACTGAGAAAGAACATCTGCCCAACCGCCCATATAGCAGATGGGGAGACCAGCCAGGGCTGGGAGAGGAAGGGGCTTGTCCTGGGTCACTCCAAGTTGCTGGCAGAGCTGAGGCAGAAATGAGGTGTCTGAGCTCAGGTTAGGGGTCAGCAGGTGTTCTTGAGGAGGTGGGGACAGTTTTGTGCCTCTTGCACAGAATAGAGTGATATTTTTAAAATGTGGGGTCCAGCAGAAAGTTGCCAGCTATTAATTTTGCCATGTAAGGGCACTGATGGAAAGCTACCAACAGCTCTCAGCTTCATTTCATAAAAGAAAGGATATTTGAATGTCAACAAAGTTGCAAAGACATCATCTCAGAATGGAGAGGTTAGAGCTTCATATCGAACGGCTGTAGCTTTACGCACGGCTGCCTCCCAAAACTTTACTTTCCTCTTTTCTTGTTTGGGTGAAGCGTCTTGGGCCACGAGAGCAGGTCCGCTTGGAGAGGACCCCTGCCCCGAGAGGCTGAGGTGTCTCCGGGACCCGGGTCTGCCTACCTCTCTGTGCCAGGGGCGGCTGGGGACTCTGCTTGTTTCAGTCTGGCCCTGGGGAGGTTGAGGGAAGGGGCCCTGGGACTGGGCTGCTCTCCTCAGGGCTCTGCTGTGAGGGCAGTCTTACCTTGTCCCCCTCATCACCAAGGAGACCTATGAAGAGGAGGGGGAGGGAGCAGGCCTGACTGTGGTCCGGTCGATAGAGGAAAATTTCTTCCTGTCTTCTTGCTCATAAAATGTTTGTGGCGACATATTGCACAACATTCCCAGAGAGGCTGCAAAAGGCAGTGCTGGGCTGGCAGGGTCAAATGGAGCTCATGGAGCCCAGCCTGTCTGCTTAGCCCTCCACCAGGCCTGCCCGTAGGGACAGGGACAGGAAGGGGCCCGGAGTGTGGGGGGGTGGCTAGATGGGCTTCGCTTGAGGGACATCAAAGGTGCTCAGTAAATTCCTTGTGAGAAAGTGTCCACAGGGAGGGATCCGCCAATGAGTTAGGAACTGATAGTATTAGCTGCAACTCATGGCATTTAAAAAAGAACACATTTTATTTATTTATTTCACAGAGAGAGAGAGAGAGAGAGAGAGCTAGCAAGCACACAAGCATGGGGAGCAGGAGAGGGAGAAGCAGGCTCCCTGCTGAGCAAGGAGCCCGATGTGGGTGGGATTATGTCCCACTGGGATTGTGCCCTGAGTGGAAGGCAGATGCTTAACTGACCGAGCCACCCAAGCACCCCTCACGTGGCATTTATAACATACCAGTACCGTGGTAAACATTAACTCATTTAACCCTTAGAATAACCCTAGGAGGTAAGTACTATTATGTCCCTCATTTTACAAATAAGAAAACTGAGGCACAGAGGTTGAGTGACTTGCCCAAGGTCACACAGCTAGTCAGTGGTGGCAGAGCCTGGATTTGAACCCAGGCATGCTGGCTCTATGGTCGATGCATGGAATTACTGTGCAATTATACTGTTATACTGGGGTCCTGAGTAGGGGTTACCTGTGTCTCCACCATCACCTGGCCACGCCTTCCCCATTTCAGGATGCTGCATGGTTTTCCTGGAGTCTGGAGCCATCAAGAGATGCTTGCCATTCTGCAGATGCTGGGTAGAGTGGAAGTGTCCTCTCGCCTAGTTGTGGTAGTTTGAAAACTATGACCACAAATTCTTGGATACTTCTTCCTTTGAGTGGTGGAGTTTAATTGTCCTCTCTTTGAGTGTGGATTGGACTTAGTGACTTGCTTACCAGGACCAGAACATAGCAGAGGTGATGGGATGTCACTTTTGAGATTAGGTTTAAAAGACTACAGCCTTGGGGCGCCTGGGTGGTGCAGTCGTTAAGCCTCTGCCTTCTGCCTTCGGCTCAGGACGTGATCCCGGCGTTATGNGTTATGGGATCGAGCCCCACATCAGGCTCCTCTGCTATGAGCCTGCTTCTTCCTCTCCCACTCCCCCTGCTTGTGTTCCCTCTCTCACTGGCTGTCTCTATCTCTGTCAACTAAATAAATAAAATATTTAAAAAAAAAGACTACAGCCTCTATTTTTGACCTTTCTCCTTTCTCTCTCTCATCCCAGCCACCACATAAAGAAGTCCCAGGTACTGCGCTGAGCACCCCAGCTCGCAGCCAGCACCAGCTGCCAGCCATGTGAATAAGCACTCCCGGAAGAGGACCCCCCCCACCCCAGTCAAGACTTCAGAGGATGTAGCCCTAACCAATATAGCTGCAATCCCTAAGAGACCCCCAGGTCGGAAGGACCCAGCTAAGCTGCTCCTGGATTTCTGCCCCTCATTTTATTGAGCTTTGCTTTATTGCTCTTTGCAGATTCTGTGGGGGTTTTTGTTTTTTGTTTTTTTACAAATTGACGTTTATGGCAACTCTGCATTGAGCAAGTCTATCGATGCCATTTTTTTCCAACAGCATTTGCTCACTTCATGTCTGTGGCACATTTTGGTAATTCTCGCAAGATTCCAAATCTTTTTGTTATTATTTTATTTGTTAGGGTGATCTGTGATCAGTGAGTATGACCTGCTGAAAACTCAGATGATGGTTAGCTCTTTTTAGCAGTAAAGTATTTTTAATGAGGATACGTACATTGTTTTTAGACAATGTTATTGCTCACTTAGTAGACTACAGTGTAGTAGAAACATTAATATGCACCAGGACACCGAAAATTCATTTGATTTGTTTTATTGAGATACTGTTCATCGTGGTGGTCTGGAACCGAACCTGCCACATATTCCTGAGGTGTGCCTGTCAATGCTTGTTTTAAGCCACTGAAGGTTAGGAGTCATCTGTTATGCGACAATGGATAACCGAGGCACTTGGCCAATCTCACGGTCTGGAATCTCCCCACGAGAGCTTCCCCTATGGCTGGGTTAAGCCACTGTCTCCTCCATGTCTCTCCCCGACCCTGAGGTAAGTAACAAGTGGCTAATGCTGATTTGCTGAATCAGGTAACGGCCACAGGATGGTTAGGTGATGCCATTCTGGAAATGGCATGTGGCCATTTAATCATTCTGAACCCACCCAGGCCACGGGTGGTCACCAATGAGCAGTTTTGACAGAATTATGTGACTTTACAGCTCTCCTATACAGCGGCTTCCCAAAAACCCACCCCCTGCTTTAGTTGACAGCTGAGGTACAGAGCAGTCATGGGGATGAGGGCCTGAGGAGAGCTGGGCTGACTGGAGTAGGGCCCAGGTTCCACAGATCCAGTCTTTGGGCTCTAACACGCCTAGCCTCTCTCCATTCCTTGCCCAGTAGTGGCCATAGCTGCATTCATGAGACACCCGCCCCACCCTTCAGCACCTTCCAACTCCCTTTCAGAGTCCCCCCATTCTTGGCTGGTCACTGACCCAGAGTCACAGTCTGCACAATGTGATTGTACACATCTCAGGGTCATGGTGAGTACGTGTGAGTGTAAGAAGTGAGGTGGGAAATATGTGTATGTAGGCATATGTGCCGGTGGCTTTTACGCAGCACGCATTTGTGCACACGTGCATTTGATTTGTGGGTTTCTGGGCGGGAAGGAATGTATATGCTGTTATGTTTCTGTGTGTACCTGGAAGAGTGTATGTATACATAGATGAGAATCCGGGTGTCTGCATGATGGCTTGATGGGGGCCTGTGCACTTCAGTCAGTGTGTCTGTGTTTGCTGCAACTGGGATGTGTGCCTGTGTGTCTGGCTTTCCATGGCCTGGTACCAGCACTAGAAGAGCCTGGACTGCGGTCCTTAAAGGGTTAAGGGAAACAGGAGCCGCCATAACTCTTAATCATAGCTTTGCAAGCTTAGCCAGTGCCCCTGTTGAAAAATGTTTCAAAAAGCAAAATAAATGATCTTTTAGTTACAGAAGTATTGATTTTGCCCACATCTAGTAATAAAGAGCAAGTCACCTGTAGCTAAAACTCTTGTAAAATATATTTTATACTCTAATAGTCTGCAGATAGAGTCACCCGCTGAGCACAGATGACAAATCTCCCCAGCGCGGCCTGCGCCCCCCATATTTCACGTCAGGGACGCAGTGGTGGCGCAGGCAGCGACAGGGCTGGGTCTCCCTGCGGGTGAAGACATGGCCATGGCCCGGTTGGCTACAGGAAAGAAAAAAAGTCAGGTTCCTGGCGCATGGCCCATTCCCCTGCCCCCACCTGGGCACTCAGCTCCGGCCTGGGTCATGGCAGAGGTACAAGCCCTGCTGTCCTTCGGAGATAGTGCCCCCTCCTACATGCAGATCCTCAGGGGCTCCCCCAGGCTCTCAGAGCAGGGCCTCCTCTCTCCCTCCGTCTCCGCATCACTGCTACAGAGGCTGACGATTTGGGAATGTTGAGGATATAGGAGAAGTGTGAACAATGGGGTGGGGGCTCCTTCCTGGTTTTGAAGCCAGTTACCCTCGGTGTGCACAGACATGTTCAACCGAGGCCACGTGCCGGCCCCTCCCAGGCCTCCGTATACACTGAAAAAGACACACTTAGCTCCCCATGCATACAGATATCCAGAGGGACACACTTGACCAGCCCCATCTGTGCAAGTACACACCCCTTGGCTTTATCCGCGCATCCAGACCCACACGCCCAGGAGCTCACCTCATACACACCCAGTCCCTTCACAGGGATCTGCCATACATCTAACGGACCACATCCACTCTACCAGAGAATTTTCTAAAGGAGGAATTCTGTTGGAAATAACCGAACGGTCACTTTGCTTTTGGAGATCTGAAGGGGCAGCAAGCTCTCCTCTCTCGTTATCTATCATATACAGATAAATCTGGCCAAACACACCTACTTTCCTTTAGGGCGCTCCCCACCCCTCACTGCAGGTAGGAGATGAGTTGCTTTAAGGAAGGCACCCTGATCTCTTGGCCTCCTTTCCTTCCAGAAGGGGTGCAGCCAGGGATGAAGCCGAGGCCTGGGAGGCCTCACACCGGGTTGCAGTCCCTGGCCTGCACTGACCTGCCGTGTGATTCTGAATTTCTCTGAGCCTCTGTTTGGATAGGGACCAACATTTCCCCCTGGCATTCACGGCCTCCCCTCAGAGAAAGTCCACGTAACTCACCATCAAGCTCGCTCATCAAGGGACCCTTGGAGAAGGCAGTGGCCTCCCACCTTCACAGCTAACCAGCTGCCTTGGGCCACACCAACCTCCACGGTAAGGTTACCTGGGGGCAAAGTGGTCAGGAGGAAATTCAAAAGCACAATGGACGATCCTTCTCTCCCCAAAACTGGTAATTAATAGGGTTTTCCAATCCCTGATGGCAAGGGGGTAGGGAGAGGAGGTGAGGGGGGTGGAGAGAAGTGGGGGGATCCTCTGGGAGTCAGAAGGTGAGGGGTAATTCAGGTAGTATTGGGAATAAGGCTGAGATAGGGTGGGAAGCACCTGGGGATCGGGGAGCGGCTGGGGGCCGGAGCCGGTTGTAGGAAGGCAGCGGAACAGGTATGGACCCCAGCTAGGAGGCAGGAACGCAGAGCAACTAGCAGGATGAGTGTGTATGTGTGTGTGCGGGGGTTACTTTGGGGTGGCCCGAGAAGGCCAGGAATAGCCGGAGTATCTTTGCGCGGTGAGGGGCAATAGGCCATCGGAGGGAGGGACAGAGCAGGTAGCTGCCCCGCGCAGGGGTTGGAGCTGGGGGGAGGGCTCTTTAAGCGGCGGCCGCGCTAATAACCTGTCCAGGAGATGGCTCGTGGCAAATTGCTTTGTTAGTCTTGTCAGCGCGGCCGGGGCCGCCGTCAGAGCGCGCCATGGATCAAGATGATGAATCGCCGCGGACCGCGCAGATGCGGCGGAGGGGGCCGCGGGGGGCGGCCGCCGCCATTAACTCTCGAATTAGCTCTAAGCCGCCCACCACCTAGCCACTGCCCCGGGGAGCGCCAGCGGGGGGGGGCGCTGGGGAGTGGGCCGGGCGCCCCCCACGTGGAACCCCGGCTCAGACCCCCGACTCCCGTCTCTTCGGGACGAAGGGGAGAGTGGGGTTCCGGGAAGGAGCAGGGGGGGGCACGGTCACAAGTCTACCTGGCGAACCTCTTCCATCGCAGCCGGTGTTCGGGCAATTCGAGGGTCTGCGGGCGCCTACCGAGTGGCCTCACCGGGGCGTCTGCCCCCTTCCCTCTCTCGCTGAGTGGCCAAGGAGGCTACGAGTTCTCTTTCAGAATGTGTGTAAGTGTGTGTGGCGGGGGACTAGGGGGTTGGTTTGGCATTGCTCCTCTAAACTGAGCCCAGAGATGGGACTTTAGGGAACCTCGGACCCTCACTTCCCACTTGCCCAGATGGCTGGGACCCAGTGGTCTCAGAGTTTCCAGGCCTGTGAGCACCCGGGTTTCCCAAGTTCCCAAGTTAATCCATCTCTCGCCTACCCACTACCTTGGTCCACTTTAAAAACATCTCCCCAGCACACTCCCACACAATCCACATCGGCGCAGTCTACGCTCACATATTATGTACTTAAACCTGTGCACACATATTCGTGCTCAGATACGGGAGTCTATACACGCAACTACTCCTATGCACATAACTCACAGGATAACGAATGCACACAAACACACAACCACATCCCGAAATGCACTGCTTCCTCCACTCCCAGCCCCAGCAGCCCAGGAAAGTCTATTGGGGGCGGGTCCCCAGCCAGTCTGGGGACGCCTTCCCTTTAAGCCCTTTGAAGGTGTCAGCCACAGCCCCGGGGCGGGGAGGGTGGGAGGTTCCAGGAGCAGGCCAGGGAGGGAGGCCCTGAATCATTTCTACTTCTTAGCTCCTGTCTAGACGGTGGCACCTTTGGAATCATTTTGTTAAATCAGTAAAACCCACCCACATTGTGGCTTGCCAAGCTCCAGGCCTCCCTAAAGGACACCTTCCCCCACCCCTCCTCCCCCATTTTCCTCTCTGACTTTCCGTCCCAACTCTGGGCCAGGGGTTTTGCTCACCACCGCCCCCACCCCAGCCCCGTAAGAACCCACAATCAACCCAGTGGCCAACACTGTGCGGCAGTGTCTTCGGAAGTACACCGGGGTGGGAATGTGACAGGGATGATCCCCACTGTCTGTCCTTCCGTGGAGCCCTGCGTGTCCCTGCAAGGCTGTGTGGGATTCTCCAGGGGCCTGGGAATTCCAGTCTGGGGAGGCCCAGTGTGTACCATGAGGCTCCCAGGTATACTGGCCACCCAGCCACCACCTCCAGACCTCTGGGACTGGGACAGCTGGCCCTGGCGGGGGCCTGGGGTAATAGGGGTTTCCCCTGGGCTCTGTGTGGCAGACAAGTTCCCTCCAAGAGCAGGTGCCTGGGTGGGCCCTATCCCCCATCACCTGGAACCCTCCATAGCCCTCAGCTCACCAGCGGAAACTGTGTTATCCTCAACAGCCCAGCTCTGCAGGTCTGGGCCTGGCAAACCTGGCCCCAAGTCAGGCCCTGACTGGGTTGGGGTCCCTGCCCCTCCAGTCTGTCTGGCAGCCCTCTGTTCTGTCTGAGGAGGGAACTAAGGAGAGATGGGTTACAGTTGGGTCTCTGGGCAGAGCTGAAGCCCCCTCCTGCTGGAAGGGGGCCCCAACTGAAGCCAGGATTCCTCCTGGGGGGAGTGCCCTCAGCAAACCCTTCTGGTACCACCAAGTAGAGTTGGCTTGAGGCAGGGAGGGACTCCACATCTGTGCAACCGTGGAAGGGACTTCAGTGACCCTTCCTTCATTTGTGCATCTCTAAGTGGGGTGTTCCATGCATGCACCTGTATCTAGGTTTCTGTGTGTGACTGAGTGACTGTATGTGTGTGGAGAGGCTTACAGTTTTTCTGTGCACATGTGTTTGTGTGTGGAGGGCAGCCAGGTTGGGGCGCCCTGTCCTTCCCACCGTTTCTCCTGCTTGTGAAGCTTCTGGCCGAAGTCTGGATAATTTAAGCCAAAGAGACAGGCTTCGTTCCCCTTCCCTCCCTTCCCTCCTCCTCTCTCCCCTCCCTCACAGGGCTGGATCCCTGAAGGGGAATTAAAAGGTTATTTAAAGCCCCCGCCTCCACCTTTCTTGTCCCTTTAAATGGAGCCTAAACGGTTTTGCTTTGGCAGAAGAAATCTTTTCTGGTGCTTTGGGGTGGGGGTGGGGGATCCTGGTGGGAGAGAAGGGTCTAAGCGGCCTAATCCTCTTACCGCCCCCTCCTCTCCCCTCCTTTCTGAGGCCCACCACTCCCTGCCCCCCCCCAGGCGCTCAGCCCCTAACTCTGCCTTAGGATCAATCTTCAGATCTGTCCGTGGCCTCCTCTGCCCTGCCCTGGCCAAAATTCCTGACCTCCTTGACCCAGGCCAGGACTCTAAAATCTACTGGCAGCATCAGCCAGCCAACATCTTCCACCTCTTCATGCCTTTGCCCCTAAGGAAACAGCCTGGCTCTCAGGGGCTTCACTTACCAGAAGGAATGCCAAAACCAGGGTTCAGCTGCTCCAGCCCAAAGTTTAAGACCATGGCTCACCCTCTGTCTATCTTACAGGCAGCCACCTGGATTCACAATCATGCTCGGACTCCTGATTGCACAAAGATTGGTTATACACACAAAAGGGACTTATAGCCACAGTTACACATAGACTTATAGTCATGAGAGCACTTGTCACAAGGACACGCTCCACATTCGACTCACAGTTGCTACCACAGTGGCCAAAGGCAGACTACACAGAATCCCAGCCACACAGGGACACATACGTATGCGTCCCTAACACCCTACACACTCTTGGCCAAGTGCCTCTCCAGTCACCACACAGCCACACACACAGAGCCTCAACACAATCACTTGTCACTGGGGCACCACCAGCAGCGTGGGTGTTAACCTGCCCCTCTGGAACGTGCTTCAGACACATCTTTTAGGAGGCTGGCCCCAGAGCCAGCTCCATCTTCCTGTGAACAGGTCCTGCCTGGAGGGAGTAGGGCACTGGCAGGAATGTGAGGGTGAGGGCCCCGAGCCCAGGATTTTCCCCATGTGGGCCTGGAACCGCGTGTCTGTCCCCCTTGAAACAGGTGCGTGCGCTGCATGTGAAGCTGAGTCCTGCATCTGCAGCCTCTCCAAGAGGCCTACAGCCACCAGACTGGAGGCCAGCGCTTAGGAGTGCCATCCTGTGTATGGGCTGAGTGTGTTAGCGGTGAGTTCTGATCTTAGGTTGTGGGGTGCTGTGGTGGCCCATGGCGGTGGCAGGGCTGCCGGTGGTGTGGGGCCTAGAGGGAGAGACAGCGTGTGTGTGTGTGTGTGTGTGTGTGTGTGTGTGTGTGTCTGTGTGTGTGCGCGCGCGCGCTGCTCAGGACCAATCTTGGAGGGGCGGTGGGGGTAGGGGTCAGCCAGAGCGCCCCCACGCCATCGCTACTGATTCTGGTGCTAAGCCCCCAGTCTCGGGCGAGGTCTTGGGAGGGAAAGGTTTCTCCAGACCCCTCCTCGTCCCAGGAATTGGCCTGCGACTTTTGCAGAACCGAGAGAGGCAGAGATCCTGGGACTGGGAGACCGAAAGATGAAGATTTGGAGGAGGTGACGGATGCTGGCTGGGCCCACAGACCCACAGACTGTCGACTGTCGGACCCTGGCCGCCTAGGCCAAGAGTGGCTCCGCAGCACCGGCGGGGCGGGGAGGGGGCGGGAGCGAAGTGTGATTGGCAGCCACTGGGGCCATTAGGGAGCGTGTGGGCCCGCGCCGGGCGCCCGGGAAACGCCGTTTAAAACTCCAGCCCCGGACGCCACGCGCGTAGATGGCAGCGGCGGCGGCGGCGCGGCCGGGGAGACCAGGTGCGAGCGGGCGGGGCCGACGGGGCCGAGCCGGGAGGGGCGCCGGGGCGGGGAGGACATGGCCCGAGAACTCTGGGGACCACCTCCCCTCTTGTGGTCCTGCAGTCCCGTACCGGCTGGGAGGACTGGAAAGTTTGCTTGCGGTCAGGGACTTGGAGACAAGACAGACTGCGCAGGGACAGAGGAAGCAGAAGGGAAGGCCAGAGGGACAGATTCAGGCAGAGGTAGAGAGAGACACACAGAGTGAGATAGAGGGAACGAACCCAGGGCTGAAAACGCAGTCAGAGAGAACGAGCAACCCAAGGAGACAGAAAGCGCGCAGAACTCGGAATTCCGAGGCGGAAAGAGAGAGAGGAGAGAGCCGTGGGCAGAAACGCGCAGCGGCAGAGACGGAAGCCTTGGCCCGCCGAGACGCAGGCACCCGCAGAGAACGCTTCGGATCCGTCACGGTTTTGCCTCATTTGGAAGATATTACTTCGCCCCTGAAAAAAAATAAATACAAAAAAGGTTTGGATATTAAGCGGAGACAAATCCTTCTCAGTTTGGAGGGGATGGGGAGGAGGTGGCCAGGGTAATGCGGAGCAGATGCGCCCCGGGCTTCCCAAAGCCCGGGGCCCAGGCTGGGGAGGGGGCGCGGCGCGAAGCCCGGGTCCCCGCCGGGGGAACGCAGGGGCCGCCCACGCCTCCCCGGCTTCGGCGTCCATGCCGCCTGCGAACCCCTCGGTGCCCGGGACATTACCCGGGATCAGGCGCAAGTCGCGCCCGCGCGGCTCCGGCTAAAAATCCGCCGCCGACGAGTGCGCCTTTTCTCTCGGGATTGCAATTCTGCACGAATTTTCCAGGTGGGGGTGGTTCAGAGCTCAGCCTGCCTCTGTACGCGTAAACGCGGCCTTGGGCTGGGGTACCCCAGGTGGATGTTGGCGCGGCGGGCCCAGTCCCTTGGAATTCGTTTTGCCTTCTGCGGCCTCGGCTGGCGTGGGTCGGGTGAGCTCAGGCTGGGAACCGCAGGCTGGGGCCAGTCCGTGGAGCTGCTCTCGCGGTGAATCCGGAGGAGCGGTCAAGGGGCTGGGGGAAGCTGCTCTGCTCTTCTTGTCTTTGGGTCTCCCACCCCGGGTGGCTTTGACCGGGTTCTGGAGGGGAACAGGCCGTGTCCCCGGACACCGCTGGCTGAAATTCCTCGGCCGTCACAAGTTCCCGGGCTCTGCGCTGGGGCCGCGGCGGCCCTGGTGGTGCGCGCGGGGTGCCTAGGCGCAACCTCTCCTCCAAATTCGCCCCGAAACTGGGGCTCGAACTTTTCTGGATTTCGGCGGCGGCGGGAGGGGGTCTCTTTAGGCTGGTGATTTGTTCGATGTGGGGCTCTGGATTGGGGGCTGGGATCCGCGGCTGTTTCGCCTTCTTCCGGTATTTGGAATCCTCCCAAGCAGGGAACCCGCGGAGTCTCCAGCTCAGGCTCAGGGCCGGTTCCGCCGGGACACGGGGCGACCGTTTTCGTTTTAGAAAAGTCTGCAGAGGCCCTGGATCGGCCAGGCTGGTGGTGCTGGTTTTCTGAGGCTCCCCCGGTTTAAGGACGTCGGGAAGACGGAAAGGCTTTACAGACTTGGTGGGCCTTACGGGGCGGGAGGTTGTTCGAACTGTGCAAGTTCCCAGCTCGCCGCCGCGACGGTGGGGTGGCCGCTGTCTCTTCCACTCACTTGAGCTGGGCATCCTGTGCGCTGCAGGCGGGTTGGCCGGGCCCAGCATCTTCCTGGGAGGTCTTGTCTATTAGCTTTAGGGGGGGTGGAGTGAGTCGTTTTCAGTTTTGCTGGGATTCGCGTTTCACTTCTCCGAATTCCCAGTCCTCCCCAAAACGGAAAGCAGTCAGACCTAAGGATCAGTGAATTTAGTCCCTACCTCCCCTCTCTGCGAGCCAGCTGTGCTAATGTGTGTGTAGGCGATCAGAAAAAAATCGAATTTGCTACCTAGTGAGAGCAAATTATCCGGATAATTGTTTCAAATTTCTCTCCTCTGTGGCTGGTGTATACACAATCTTTGGACCAGAAGCAGGGAATCCCTACTCAGAATGGGGGTAAACACCCATCCTCCTCGGAGACCTTTCCACAGGGACTCCTGCTAGGGTGCGGGAACCTGGCTGCACCGAACAAACCCCTTGTGGAAATCCAAACGGAAGGGCAAAGGTGCAGAGGAGTGGAAACCCGCCCCGGGCGAAGGAACAGCCAAGGCGAGCACCCTGGGCCTCTGGATGGGTTCCGCCTGTTGGTGGGCTTGCCGGTCAGCTTCAAGGGCGTGGGTGAGTGTCCTGGGGGGGGCTGCACACTGTCACCACCACTTTCACACGTGGCATCATCCAATGTGGTCACGCAATTGGAGCCATTTCTCTGCTCAGATACAACTTGTTCTGGGGACCTGGCCCCTGCACACCCACTTACCGTCCCACGCTAGGTCTTGAGCAGGATACAGTTTCCAGAGGAGCCCCCAGCCAACAGTATTCTGGCCATGTGGGCTTGGAATGAGGGCTCAGTTATCGCCTTGGGTGCCCGCTTTCCTGAAGCCTGGTTCTGGGGGACTGGAGCACCCCGACCCCGCCCATAGGTTGCGGGGGCAAAGGGGTGAACCTGACCAAGGGGCACAGCCTCCCACCTCCATCTCTGAGCTAATCCTTCACACACACACATTTGGGGGCCATTCTGCTTGACAGATGCTGTCTGCCACACAGAGTTGGCTGCACGGGTTCACCTGGGCTAGGGGCAGCTCCCTAAGACAGCGGGTGAGAAGTTACACAGGTAGACGGACACACACTTCGGGGCGCACAGGCAGACCTGCAGGCCACACACTGACAAAGCCCCTCTGACAGACACAGTTATGTACACAGGTTAAACTCACAGGGACACTCACTGCACAGGACAGGCAGAGGACCCCGCTGGGAGTGCAGCAACCCCACTTCTTCCTCTTGCCCACACAACCCAGGGGCCCGTGTGTCTACAACTTGCCCTGGCCTCTGCGCTCCCAATTCCCGCCGCTCTCTCCGGGTCTCCGGTTCAAGTGGAGCCAGCCCCTCCTCCCCCACGTTCCCATTCCTCTCCTCCTCCCCGTCCTTTCCCCCCCCCTGCAGTCCCGCTCGGCCGCCCTGCGGTGCCCATGTAAATGACAGCAATAAATATCTAATCAAGGCCCCGGGCGACGCTGCCGCCGCCCGCCAAAGCCCATTACCAAGCGGGCGGGAAGGGTAGGGAGGGGTGCTGGGGTGGGGGAGTGGGGGAGCTTCTATCAGAGCGTGTGGTCCGGTCTGGACAGTCGTCCTGCTCTGAGTACCCCTCATCTCTGACCTTGGGCGAGTCGTTGCTCTTCCTTCGCCTCAGTTTCCCCTTCGGTAAGAAGGACACTGAGCTGGGTTCTCCATTACCCGTCTGGCCTCCCGTCACTCAGCGATCTCTCTTTATGTTTAAGTCACACGTCCGTTCTTCGGACAACTTATTTGACACAGCCCCACCGCCACCGGATGGGTGGACGTCCCAGCTCGCACAGCTCTGGCTCCGACTGTTCTTCGAACTTGAGCTGGGTTTCCCGCAGCGGCAAAGCGGAGAGTTGTATGGACCCGAGGCCAACAAGCAGGAGTGCCTTTCCCAGATGGGGTCACTCGTTGCGGCCAGTCTGGTGCCAATGTGGGCGCACTGAAGGGGCTCTGGAGCCCACCGGGACCCGGGGGGGAGGCCCACCGGGTCTCGCGGCCCCTTCCAGCCTGCACAGCTCTATTCGCCAGGGTTTGTTCGCATCCCCGGGCAGGGCGTCCCTCTCTGTGCTCAGACGCCTGTCCGCGCGCAAGGCGGGAACCAAGCTCTCTGAGCCGGCACCGCGCGCTCCGCCCCAAGTTCCTCCAGCACTCCGAGGCCCAGACGCGGGCCTGGAGCGGCGGCTCGGCAGGAACTCCAGTCAGCTCCCGGCGCGGGCACCGGTCGGAGTCTGGACGAGCCCTGGGAGGCCCACTCGTCCCCGCGGAACCCTGAGCGAGGGCGTCCCAGGCGAGGGAGACCCTCTCCTCTGCGCGGGCGAGAGGCGGGAACATGCTGGTGGCCGACCTCTGCACCACCCTGGCTCCGACCAAGTCTCCCCCATTTTCTCTGGTGTCCTAGCTGCATCTGTGCTGGAAAGGAAGTGGAGATCGAGCAATTACTTGGAGTTCTATTCCCAGGACCCACGCAGTCAGGCCTCCTCCACACCAGACTGTCCTCAAGTGCGTCCACGCTGGACGGGATTTGGGATAACAGAAAAAAGAACAAAAATTGGCCACTCTCATCTTCTCCCTCCCTCTGCCGCATTTCACTGCCTTAAAAAAATTAACTCCAGCCGCCTGATTTCTTTGCACCCCCCAACATTAAGCACCTCAGAAAACCAGAGGAGGGTAGGCAGAGTGGCCTCCCTTAGTCTCGGCCCATTAGCCTGCAGGGGGCTAATTACCCCAATTAGCTTCTGATTTATAATTAATGGCTCGGACCAAGGGATAATTGGATGTTAATGGATAACAGTTTGTGTAGGGAACTAAGCTCCTGGGCTCCTCAAGAGGGCCATGGGGGTGGGGCCTGCCCTGAGACCCACCTCTGACCCCAGAGCTCTCCCTACTGGGGAAGGGGGGCATCCCTAAACCAAGAGAGGAGGTAAGAATCTCCTTTGAGAAATTGGTGAGCTCTAGGTGCCAGACCAGTGCCTCATCTGAGCTGACCCTTGCAAAGGTACACACCCTGAGGCCCATCTGAGGTCTTTGGCTCCAAATCCAGACCCACTTTGGGGCCCTCAGCTGAAGGGGGCTGCTGGAGTTTCTGGACCTCAAAAATAGCCCATTCCCTCCCTTCGTGGATGAAGCAGTGTGAGGTTAATGGTAGCAATGTGGGGTCATGGTACCTTTATCAAATGCCACTGGGGGATGGGGCAAGGCCAAGGTGAGAGTACTGGCCCGGGCTTCATGGGGGACAGGGTAAGGGCTTGGTCTGTGGCCAGGTCAGGTGGTGTGGCTTCTGGTGCGGACATTCGAGCTTTCCTGCTAGGGTAGGGCAGGTCGGGCTGGGGAGGAGGAGACTCTGGGCTTTGGCTCACTCAGTTCTGGGCTCTGCTGTTCTTGTCACTTCTCAAGCTGGTCTCTTCTCATCCAGGACATCTGACCATTCCCCTAGAATCTGAGCCCATTGGGGCTAGAACTCATTACATTACCCCAGAGTTCACTGCCTGACAAAGAGTGGCTCTCTTCTCTTGAGGAATGAGGGCCTAATGTCCCCTGTGCTAAGTCCTGAGAATTAGCTCTGGAGCCAGATCCTGCCCCCCAGGAGCCCCCAAACTGGTGAGTTCTGGTGAGCACTGAGTTCACACTGTGGAGTTAGACTCCCTGGATTTCCTCCTGCCTAAGCTGCTTAGCTGTGTGGCTTTGGGCAAATGACTTTACCTCTCTGAGTCTCAGGTCCCTTATCAGTTAAAAGGGAATTATAAGATTGTTATAAGAATGAAATGAGATGCTGCCTGTCAGGTCTCTATCAGGATGGCTGGTAAAGATAGTTATTATGTCTTGGGTGAAGGGCAGGCAGATGGGCAACTAACTATAATCTGGTGAGGTAATGCTATGATAGGAGTTCAAAGAAGTCACCTGACCCAGCCTGGGGTATCAGGGGAGGCTACCTGGAAAAGGGGGTGCCTAAGCCTAGTGTGAGGGATCAGGAGTTCTTCAGGTAATGCTGGTGGAGGAACAGTATTCCCAGAGGAGGAGGCAGCGATGCAATGACTTTGGAGAGCTCTAGCTCAATGGTGGGTGAGAGGGTGGTGGTCAGGGGGTTGGTGGGAGCAAAAGAGGGAGAAGTGGCAATGATGAATTTGGAAATGCCTTTCAAGAAATTTGTCTCTGAAGGGACCGGGGATAAAAACCATTTGTTTTAAAAGGGGAAAATGGAAACAGGTTTGAATGCATACTGATAGGAGCCGCAGGGCCAGGGCTGGCCATGTAGGGGATGGGGATCGGTGTGCCCTGGTTCCCCAGCTCTTACACACCTAGAGGCAAATGATGCCCGGTTTCCAGCCATCAGCCCTTATGTGTATCTCTAACATGTGTCCTTGGCCATGTCCTGTGGCCTTGCTGGCCACATTGAATCACGGAGTTGTTGGTGCCGTGGCCCACCCCCTGGGGAGGGGTGCCATGGGTGGGGGAATCTGCCCCCAGCCAGGGGAGAAGTGTCTGGTTCCTGGGCTCTGTGCTCCTTCGAGTGCCTGATACGACAGCGGAGATTTTCGGAGTTGGAGGGTTCAGAGGGAAAGCTGTAGAGAACAGCATCTGAGAGGGAGCCGCTGGGGACATGCTTATCTCAAGTCTGCCCTCGGGCCTGGTGCCTGCGGGGCCCTTGCTCAGGGAAGGGCAGGGCTCTTGCTACCCCCTTACATCACATGTCCCCACTGCTCTTTCTTGGCAACTCAGGACTAAGGACACTTGTGGGAATAGAGGTACTTACTGGGGTTTTCCAGTTCTCAAACAGGTCCGCCAAGGGTAACTCACTTTCCTTGAGCCTCAGGTCCTCCTCTGTAAAGCAGAGGTGACAACAGCGCCCCGCTCATGGAGCTGAGGGGAGAGATTAGTGAGGTTACCGCGCCTGAGTATCTGGCACGTGCCAGGCACAGAACTTCTCTTAAAATTTTGGACCCACCTGCTCAGAGCTGGAAGTCTTCTAGGTCCTCTTGGTCAGCTACCTACCTCCCCCCGACACACGTGTGTGTGCACACATATGTACCCCCGTGAAGGAGTCTCTCCTCCTCAGCCTCCCTCAGGCCGCTGGCCAGCCCTGGGTTACGCACTTCTTGTGCTGTGGGGCCTTAAGCAGGTGGTTTTACCTCCCTGAGCCTCAGTTTTCTCATTCATATAATGGGGATAAGAATTCCTCCCTAGCAGGGTTGTGCTGAAGCTTGTGAGCGAGAAGAGGGCTTGGCTCATGGTCGGTGTGCGTGGTAAGGTGGCTGTCATGGTTAATGAGATAATGGGTCTGGCCTCGCTTGGAACAGAAGAGGCAAGGCCTCAGAGAATGCTGGTTCCTCCTGCTTTGTTTCCTTCCCTTTAAACAAAGTTGTTCCGCCTTGCTCCCCACTGTGTGTAAGAAACCCAAGGGGGAATTCTAAGTTCAGAACAGGAGAGGAAGAGGTGAGGAGAGAGGGCGTGGGCCTGTGGGTGTGCAGAGCCGGGTGTGACTGAAGGAAGGGTCCACTCTCCTGGTGATCAAAGACGCCTCGCGTGCAGTTTCCTAGCAGTCCTGCTGTTAATTTATAAAAAATGCCCCCTAATAAAATTCTGCTTGATTCTTCGATTGGCTGGGCATTAGGCCGCAGCCAGCAGCGACGCAGGGACATAACGGATGCATTTGCAGATTTGGAAAATTAAAGCCATCTATATGGCGCCTGTGGCGGGAGATCCGCCGATCTGCTTGCTTAATGAAATATAAAGATTCTTTTAACCAATGTAAGCACAATTCGACAGCTTGTGAAACGCGGCCGCGCCGTGATGGATGGCTCTCCTGGCTCGCCAGGAATTGCGGGGCGGCACCTTTTAAATATATAATTGATTCTGTTTGGAGTGTGCAGTGGGCTGAGCCTGTGCAGGGCCAGGCCTGGGGCCAGGAGTGCAGGGCCCTGTTTAGAGGCTCCCGCAGGCCCTGCAGGACTCCAGCCTGGGTGGCTCTTGGCCTTGCTATAGGACCCAGGCACTCTGAAGTGGACGGGCATGGGGTTCCAGCGGCTGGGTATGGCTGAGGACCCCAGAGGCAGGTCTGCACTTCCCTGATTGCTGGGAAAGGGCCCACCGAGCAGGGTTCTCCCCAAACCCTGGCTTCTAATTCTGGGGACAGAGGAAGGTGGTGGGACTGGAGCTCTGAGTGTCCATTCTGCCCTGAGGACCATTCTGGACCTCGGTGGCCCTGCTTCCTTCAACCATTCCCTCACCTCTCAGCCTGTGGTTCTTTCTCATCCATTCAACATTTATGATTTACTGAGCATTGGCTGCGTACGAGCCTCCGTGCGAGGTGCTGCAGAAACAAACAAAAAATGGATAAGACAAATCTGCTCATTTTCTCTGTGTTGATCTATCTCGGCATTGACTCCATCTCCTTGGTTTTTCCCTTTTCTGCTCCTTGTATTTCCCTCTTGTTCTCCCTCAGACCTTGTTCTGAGGGTACCGTTTAGTGTATGTTCCTCTGGCCACACACACGCGCGCACACACACACACACACCCATCCGTGCATGCACACGAGCCCGCAGACATGCATATGCACAGAGACATAAAAAACTGCAGATACACACGTAAACACAGACACACATGCCGCTATGTGGCCCGTCGCGGTCAGGCTGATCCAAACACGGGCACATGTGAACACTGAGAGGTGCTGTCCCATGTGTGCAGCTCTGGTGGTGAGTGGCACCCACAGACCAGGGCCCCTCTGTGGCCTCCGAGGAGACCTGGGCCCCGATGTCCACCTGGAGTGAGGAAGAGGAGCATGAGGCTGGGGAGAGAGGAGCTCAGCTGGGAAGATTTGGGCTCACAGCCTCATCTCACGACACACACGTACACGCATGCACACAAACACACGTGCCTGCAGGAGCGCATGCACCGGGGAGATGTGCTTTTTCTCTGCTGCCATCCTCTTGGCCTCGGATCAAATCAGAGCTGCTGGGAGTCGGGGAATGGAACATGCTGGAATAAGTGCCTGCGTGACCGGGGTTAGGAAACAGGAGTTGGTGGGAAGAACCTCACCGTGGAAACCTGTTCCACCACTTCCTAGCAGCTTGCCCTTTAACAAATTAGTCTTTCTCACCTTCCGTTTCTGCATCTGATAAACACAGTCCCCACCTGTGTTGGGAGGATGGACTGCGATGGAAATTACTTTATTCATCCGATCCTCATCCCCTGAGCCCTGCCTCTGTGCCAGACCCTGTGATCCGGGCTGGGGTGGGGAGTCCAGAAATGCATGAGAGGCGCCTTTCACCCTCAAGGAGCTCGGTCTGGTGGGGGAGGCAGAAGCGGCCGCACACGACCCGATTCAGATGCTAGAGTTAAGGGGATCCACGCAAGGCGCTGTGTGTGGTGAGCTAGGGCCAGGCGTCCTTGCTGTTGTTTTCTTGTTGTTGTTGGCGTCATCATTTCTGTGACCTGAGCTTAGCCATCTGGAACCTGGAGAGTGGAGCGATGCCTTCTTAGGGACAAGTTGGAAAAGGCCCTATTTCCGAGGAAGTGTCAGTTGAACTAGGCCTTGATGGAGAAGGAGGAATTTGGCAGGTGAAGGGGGAGGAAGGGAATGGTGTTTCAGGTGGAGGGCCCAGCAGCAGCAAGGGCATAGAGGTGACAAGAGGGAGTGGCAGGTAATCTGAGACTGCTGGGTGCTGGGGAGACGGAGGGCATCAGGCTGGAGGGGTGGGCAGAGGCCAGACTGGGAAGGTCTTGGAGACCTTCAGAGGACCAGTGAGCTGGGGCAGTTGTGGCGCCGAGAGAGGTACCTCTTTTGGCTTTAGTTAATAAAGACTTGTCGTGCATCAAAAACTGTGAGATCAGCAATAATTAAGTCAATTAAAATGTCACCACATCAACAGCAATGAGTATTAAAGCAACAAAGCCCTGCAGGGGTGGGGGAAGGGGATGGATAAAATTACGTCTAAACTCTGTTCCCTCTTCCCCACCTGGAGCTTGTGACCCCTTTTGGGGCCTGGCTCCATCCCCACATCCACGGGAACATATGGATCACCGTCCCCATCCCCACCCTCAAAAAGGGAAAGAAAGAAAGGATATAAATGTGAAAATCACCAGTAATCCCATCTGCTATCTCCCAGAGATAACCTCTGTTAACATTTCAGGGTATAACCTTCCAGACTTCTTTTCTATGCATATTTATACATACATTACAAAAATGGGATCATATCATGCATACTGTTACCTATTTCTTCCACTCAACAATATATTGTGTGCATCAGCACGTACAGACACACATCATTGTTTCAAACTGTGGCACGGTATTCCACTGCGGGCATGACTGTCCCCTCATTTACTGAACCAACCTCTCTCGATGGACAGTGAGGTTTCCAGTTGTTCGCCATCATAAGCAGAGCTGTGATAAACATTCCTGTACACACATCTCTGCATATTTGAAGGATATGTTTCTGGAAATGGAATCGTTGAGTCAAACGATGTTCTTTCTAAAGGCTTCTGATGCAAGAACTAAAGCTCTTTTGTCAGCAAAGTAGGAGAAGGACCATTTCCTACTCCTCTAGATAACCCTGGGTAATATGTTTTTTTCACATTTGCTAATCTGATTGGTGAAAAAATTGTATCTTATTGTTTCTACTTTTATTTCTTTGGTTACAAGGAAGGCTGAGCTTGTTGTCATAGTCAGATGGCCATTCGTGTTTTTCCTAATAAGTTGTCTCTTCACTTTGCTGTCTTTTATTAAGGTGACCATCTTTGTTTTGAGAGAAGAAGAACTCTTTATATATTATGGACATTCTCTTATTTTTACTTGTGCTTTTTTTTAAAATCGATTTTGCTCTGTCATATGTATGGTAAAGATTTCTCCAGGTTTGTTGTTTGCCTTTTAGCTTGTTTATGGTATATTCTACTCTACAGTGTTTAAACACTATGTTGTCATGTCTATCCTTCTTTTCTCTTAGATCTCTGCCCTTGGGGTCATGTTTATAGTGCACAGAGTGGGCCTCTGTAAGTAAATGTTGTTGGTAGGTGTTATGTGTGAGTGTTGACTCAGAAATCTATAGATCCAGCCCTCAGCTCCTGACTTGTATATCCAATTGCCAATTCAATACCCTTTCTTGGAAGTCAGATCCGTATTTCACACTTAGCATGTCCCCCCCAAAACCTTGATTTCTATTGCCTCCTCCCCAGACCCCCTTCTCCCTCAATGCTCCTGACTCAGGAAAAGATCTGCCTTCACTCAATTGCTCAGGCCAAAAATTTGAGTCATCCTTTTTTTTTAAAATATATTTATTTATTTATTTATTTGAGAGAGAGAGAGAGAGCGAGAGAGAGCGCATGAGTGGGGAGAAGAGGCAGAGGGAGAAGCAGACTCCCCGCTGGGCAGGGAGCCTGACTCAGGGGTCTTGATCTCAGGACCCTGAGATCATGACCTGAGCTGAAAGCTGATGCTTAACTGACTGAAACCCCCAAGCTCCCCCCCACTTTTTTTTTTTCACGTAGGTTCGACACCTAACGTGGGGCTTGAACTCACAACCCTGAGATGAAGAGTCACATGCCCTACCAACTGAGCCAGACAGGTGCCCCGAGTCATCCTTTTATGACCTCTTTTCCTCACATCTTACAGCTAACCCCTCAGCAGTCATGTGGGGTCTTCAAAATATGTCGTGAATCTGCGCACGTCTGGCCACCTCCCCCCCACCGCAGAGCGGAAGGCCTTGGTTGCTGGCCTGGCCTTCTGCGGTGACCTGGTCTCTCCGCTTTTCTTCCTGACCCTCTGCAGTCTGTTCTTTTCTCTGCAGCCAAAGTGAGCTTTTCATGACAGATTGTATCACCTTACTCTTTATTCAAGACCCTCTAGGAGTCTCCCATTACGTGGGGATAAAATTCAAACTCTTTACAATGGGTCCCTGAAGCCCTCTGGAGTCTGGCCTCTCCTCTCCCTCCAGCCGCATCCCCTTCACTTGCTCCCTCCCTCTCCGTGCTCCGTGCTGCCCTGGCTTTCTTTCGGTCCACAGGCACACCAAGCTTCTTCATGCCTCAGCTCGCGCGGGCCTCCGCGGAGGTTTGGTTCCGTGTAGCCTGAGCGGCTCCTTCAGAGAGGGTGGGGAGCCGAGACCCCTGGGCCGGCTCTTCCTCTTACCAAATGGACCTGCTGTTGCCCCAGCCCTCCCCCTTGCCCTCCACACCACACCCGGGAAACAGGAAGCACCTGTGTGTCTTGGGAGCCTGCGACATCCAACAACGGCCTTCCAAAAACGCCATTTCAGGTTGACCCGGGGCGGGCAGTCAGATGCGGACCGTGAGGGTCCAGAGGAGACCTGGGGCTGATAGGACCTCGTGCGGAGCTGGGCCATCTCAGTAGGAGGGATGGTAACTCGGCCACCAAAGAATGACGCTGAAGCAGTGGGGGCAGGCTGGGCCCTGGAGTGGCTGGGTGTCCCTGCTCTTTGCCAGGCCTTAGTAGACCCCTCTGTAAATGGGGTTGGTTGCTCTTGGGGAAATGGTAGACAGAGGGAGGTAATGGTAGTGAATACGTAAGGGTCGTAACAATAAGTGTTCTTACGTCTGTGCGGCATGTGAAGGTCTAATCGGTGATCTCGTCAGAGCAAATGCCTCAGCGTCCCCAGTGCAGCTCTGGACTTGGCCCCATGGGAGCCTCAATGGGTGTTTGTTGAATGAATTGGTGTGTCAGTGCATCCATGAAGGTACAAATAAGAAAGTGCCTGGGTGGGGACACCTGGGTGGCTCCGTCATTAAGCGCCTGCCTTCGGCTCAAGTCATGATCCCAAGGTCGTGGGATTGAGCATTGGGCTCCCTGCTCAGCGGGAAGCCTGCTTCTCCCTTTCCCACTCCCCCTGCTTGTGTTCCCTCTCTCTTTGTGTCTCTGGCTGTCAAAGAAATAAAATCTTAAAAAAAGAAAAAAAGGAAAAGAAAGCGCCTGGGTGACTAAGTGCAGACATGGCTTCAGAAAGCAGCAATGGGCTGATAAATGACAATGACTAACGGTCCTTAGCACACGCTATGTGCCAGGCCCCATGGTAAACGCTGCTCTTAATCCTTACAACAATCGCCTGTGTTAAGTCCTATGATTTGCCCCATTTTGCAGAGGGAGAAACTGAGGGTCAGAGAAGTGAAGTGACTTGCCCAAAGTCACAAAGCTCTTGAGTGGCAGTTAAGATTCTGGCCCAGGCAGTCTGACGCCAGAGCCCAGAGTAGGGTGCTTTCCGACGGAGGGGCAGAAGCTCTCAGGAGTGAGGCGGGCATCCCAGATCTGGGCCGGGGTGGTGTCTTCCCCAGGGCAGAGTGCGATACCCTTTCACATCCCCTCTCCTCCTTCCCGGTCTGCAGGCGCAGGCCGCGATGCAGCACTACGGGGTGAACGGCTACTCGCTGCACGCCATGAACTCTCTCAGTGCCATGTACAACCTGCACCAGCAGGCAGCCCAGCAGGCCCAGCACGCCCCGGACTACCGGCCCTCGGTGCACGCACTGACGCTGGCCGAGCGCCTGGCTGGTAAGGGCCCTGGGGATGGGACTCTGGCGACAGAACGGTGGGGGCTGGCGATGGAGGAGAGGTCTGGGTGGGGAGGCTCTGGGAGTGCCCGATAGGACGGAGGGAGCCCTGGGCCGGTTTACTCTGGGAGGCTCTGGAAGTCCCAGGTCACTCAGCAGCACAGAGAGGTGTCGATTCAGAATCTCTGCATGACCATCCAGAGCATTCCTTGTCAGCCGGCACGGTGCTGGGCACTGGAGTCGCCCTAAGCCTTCAGAGCCCCTTCACAACCCTGTGCGCGGGGCTGCGAGTAGCCTCTCTCACAGATGAAGGCTGAGGTAGGAGGGCGAGGGAGCCGCCGCGAAGACTGGAGCTGGGAAGGAGCCGCGAGAGGGCCGGAGTGTCCAGGGGGGTATTTCAGGCCCAGGGAGTCACGTCAAGTTTTGAATGCCGACATGTGCCGGGTGCTGTGTGAGGCTTTCTCTGTGCATCAAAGTATTCAAGGCCGATGAAGAGAGGTTATTATCTCCATTTTATGGACAAGGAGACTGAGGCTCAGAGAGGTTAAATCTAGGTGGGGCTGGGGCTGGGGGGTTGGAACATGACGTGATGGCTAAAAACAGAAGCTTTGATGTCCCGGATCCGTGGTCACTGCAGATTTGCCCATTCATCTGGCCTCTCTGAGCCTGCGTCTCCCCTTATAAAGAGGGGGACAATAGGCTGGCTGGGAAGTTATTTGAGGTAACGTACGCAAAGTATTCGGCAGAGACTGGGATGTGTTCAGAAGTCATTATTAACTCAAGTCGCAAGTAAGTGGGCACGAGGGAGCTGCAGGCTTGTGTCCCCCTCCACCTTCAATGGAACGTTGCCCCTGCCCTGCAGCCTCTCACTGGCTGTGAGAAGGTGTGACAGCATAGGCCAAGGGCCTGATCCCTGGGAAGGGTTGCCACCCAGGCCAAACCTTGAGCAGCTGGTGAGCCCATGTGGGCCCAAGGCTGTGCCAGGCAGTACTCAGAGGGCTTGAGAGCACCCCCAGGGAGATCCGGTGCTCCGAGGCGCCTGGGAGAATATGGCAAGAGTGTGGCGAGGATCAGTGGTGGGGCAGCTCAGAGCAGCGGCGGCTGGTGTAGTCAGGGAGGACTTCCTGCAGGCTGTGGGGCAGGAGCCAGGCCTTAGAAAGGAACGACTGGTGAGGCCACCGCTTGAGCAAAGGCACAGAGAAGGGATGAGATATGAGGACCCTGCCTGGGAGAGCTGCGGGCCCGGAAGGGAGGGTGAGGCAGCCATTCCCACTCCTCCAGAGCCTGCCAGGCCTTGGGGCAGGGCTCCGTGGATAGAACGGAGCCCCTGTTACCTTCTCCAGACCAGTGCGGGGCACAAGTCTCCAGTATGGGGTGTGGGTACAGTCCTATCCCGGCTCTGGCTGCTTCCCTGGTTTGGAGTGAATTCCTGTGTCCAACCTGGTGGTGACATCAGCTTCTCACTGTGTCCAGAGAGGAATCAGGGAGGGGGCTCCCCTCCGCTGGAGGGGGTAGAGGAACTAGAATAGTTATTAGCACTCTACCCCAATTCTCCAATTCTCCATAAGGAGGGACAGGAGATCCGGGTGGGCCTTCGTTTGGAGGCCTCACTTTCTGGCAGGAAGTTCTGCTGACAGTACAGACAGCCTGGCCTCCCCTTATGGTCCCTGGGGCCAATAGCAGGATGCTGAACTTTGCTCCCTCAACCAGGGTTCAGCTGACTGAGGGGTCCCCAGTCCCCAGGTAACCAGAATGAGCTCAGTCCAGGCTGGGATTAGTGCCAACTTGCGAGAGGTTCAGGGCTCTCTCTTGAAGCTGAAGGAGCAACCCAAAGTCTGAACCTTTCTGGATACCCAGTTGCCTCCTTCCCCATTTTGAGTGTTGTGGATGACTCCCCAGGCCCTGGGGTACAGGAGAAGGACTCTGGCAGCCCCATCAGAGCCTGACACAGCTCGGGTTCTCTTCAATGCAGGCAGCCCAGGATCCATTTATGGGCAATGGGAGGCAGGGGAGAGAGGTTCCTGTCCCTCCACCTGGGTCTAGCAAAGCAGAAGGGCTGGATCCTAGACACCAGCCGTAGGCAGACCTCTATCCTGAGTTTTATTTCTTTCTCTTTCTTTCTTTCTTTCTTTCTTCTCTTTCTCTCTCTCTCTCTTTTTTAAAGATTTTATTTNATGGGAGGCAGGGGAGAGAGGTTCCTGTCCCTCCACCTGGGTCTAGCAAAGCAGAAGGGCTGGATCCTAGACCCCAGCCGTAGGCAGACCTCTATCCTGAGTTTTATTTCTTTCTCTTTCTTTCTTTCTTTCTTTCTTTCTTTCTTTCTTCTCTTTCTCTCTCTCTCTCTTTTTTAAAGATTTTATTAATTTATTTGAGAGAGATTGAGCATGAGTGGGGGTGGGGCAGAGGCAGAGGGAGAAGCAGGCTCCCCACTGAGCAGGGAGCCCAACATGGGGCTCAATCCCAGGACCCTGAGATCATGACCTGAGTCCAAGGCAGATGCTTAACTGACTGAGCCACCCAGGCGGCCCCTGAGTCGTTGTCATATTACCAGCGTGTGGACAGGACAATAGAAGCAGTGGTCCGCCAGCTCTGTCTCCCCTCCAAACCTGCGGTGGTTAGAACTTAGTCTTTTTGTCCTTCCTTGAGGAAGTGGCCAAAAGAGTCAACACTAGATGCAAAAACTTTCCTGTGCTCTGAGGGCCCTGCCAGAGCCAGGTTTTCTGTTGAGGAGACATGAAAGCAGGAGCCTCAGATCCTGCTCTCAGAGACTCATAGGCCAACTGGAATAACGAGAGTCATACCCGGAGAACATAGAATCAAGTACAGCGAATTACGTCTACTGGTCAGACCTCCCCTAACTAGACTTTGCACATACGTCCCAGCTGCCTGCTGGCTCCGCATAGTCAGGGCCAGTGTTCTGCTGGTTGGTATCCAGAATCTAACGGTCCTGGGATAGTAGAGCCTGTGTGAACCTTAGTAGAACCCTAGCATCATGTAGCCTTAGAATATTATACTCACAGCATCCTAGGACTTTCAGGATCTTAGAGCAATGTCCACCTACCTCCCCACCCACCACCAAACCAAATGAGGAGGATCCCTCTCGATCATTCCTGACAGCTCTTCATGGGGATGAGTTAGATTTCTGTGGTCCTTATAGCGAATGTGGGTGTGGGGAGATCTTGAAACTCCAGCCATATGGAGAGAAGATGGTTGATTTCCTAGGGGAGAGGGCCAGGACCCGGCTCTGCAAGGGCCCGGCTGTCCACAGTGGGTCAGAGCAAAGTAAGATTCAAAACCTATTTCCCATAATTAAATGGGCCCCCTCTCCTTGCCCTCCAACGGCTGTACATTTCAAGACATCATCTTGGAGGCCCGCTATGGCTCGCAGCACCGCAAACAGCGCCGCAGCCGCACGGCTTTCACCGCTCAGCAGCTCGAGGCCCTGGAAAAGACCTTCCAGAAGACCCACTACCCGGATGTGGTGATGCGTGAGAGGCTGGCCATGTGCACCAACCTGCCTGAGGCCCGGGTGCAGGTAGGGCCCCGTTTTCCTCTAAGGAGACCTTGCAGACAGGCCACATCATCAGTCTGGCTTCCCACTGGCCCGGAGCCGGCATTTTCATCCCCGAGTGCCAGTGGAACTGCTGTCTCCATGACTGCCTGCAGTGACAGCGGGGGAGTTTTGGAAGGGATTGAGGGCGCGTGTTTCCTGGGAGGTGCGGGGAGCAATGTTATTGTGCACCTCCCCTCCCAGAGTGCCCAGCGCCACAGCCCACAGTGCCTCTTCCATCCCCAGGTGTGGTTCAAGAACCGGAGGGCCAAGTTCCGGAAGAAACAGCGCAGCCTGCAGAAAGAGCAGCTCCAGAAGCAGAAGGAGGCCGAGGGCTCCCACGGGGAGGGCAAGACAGAGGCCCCAACCCCAGACACCCAGCTGGAGACTGAACAGCCCCCAAGCCTGCAAAGTGGTGACCGTCCCGCTGAGCTTCACCTGAGCCTGTCTGAGCAGTCGGCTAGTGAGTCGGCCCCTGAGGACCAGCCAGACCAGGAGGAGGGTCCCCGGACAGGGGCCGAGGATCCCAAAGCTGAGAAGAGCCCTGGGGCTGAGAGCAAGGGACTGGGCTGCAAGAGGGGCAGCCCCAAGGCAGGTGAGGCTTGGCAGGGGCTGTGGGGGAGGTGGGGGCCCAGCCCAGGGAGAACGGCCAGATCCGGCAGGACAGGGGCCTGGGTAGTGAGGTGGGTCAGAGCAGCGGGGGAGTCAGCTTTCAACACATGGCACTAGGGCGTGCCCCGTGAGCAAGGAGCGGGCCTAGCAGGCCTGTGCCAGGTCCTCACTCTTCAGTTGCTGAATCCTGGGAAGGTCTTGGGGGTTCTGGGGCGGGATTGGGTGGCAGGGGAGGGGACTTGAGGAGCTCAGGGCAAAAGCTATTAATCAACCATGGAAATATGATGATATTTTAACAACCAGCACAGACATACTAGTGCCTATGGGTGAATACCACATTGATACCAGGGATTCTCACAGGTGGCACTCAGAGCCACGGTTTTGAAGGACCAGAGCTGTGGCATGAGGCCTGTCTCAGACACAAACCTGAGCCCAGGCAGAGAGCTGGTGGGTGGAGGAGCCATAGACAGGAGAGGGGAAGGGGAGGTGACAGTCCCTGAAAAGAAAAGGAGTATCCCCAAGAAGTCAGACATGGGGGCCTTGGCAGGGTCCCTGCCCCCCCCCCAAAGCCTGGGTCCCTCCCTCCCGGGATCCTGAGGGATGCTTCAGAAGGTGCTTTGGCTGAGATGAGTGGATATGGTCTTAGCCAACACCTGTCATGTCTGCAGTGCCGAGGGGGTGGGGAGACTGAGGGAGCCTCTCCTGGCCGACCTCTGTCCTTGTCCTGAGTCCTTGGTTCTCGGTTTCTCTGCTTGCAGATTCCCCAGGCAGCCTGGCCCTGGCTCCTGCAGCCCCCGGGGGCGGCCTCCTGGGCCCCTCCCACTCTTACTCCTCATCTCCGCTGAGCCTCTTCCGTCTGCAGGAGCAGTTCCGCCAGCACATGGCGGCCACCAACAACCTAGTGCATTACTCATCCTTCGAAGTGGGGGGCCCGGCCCCTGCCGCCGCTGCGGCTGCTGCCGCCGTGCCCTACCTGGGCGTCAACATGGCCCCACTGGGCTCACTGCACTGCCAGTCCTACTACCAGTCCCTGTCAGCCGCCGCGGCTGCGCACCAGGGCGTGTGGGGGTCCCCCCTGCTGCCCGCGCCCCCAGCAGGCCTGGCACCTGCCTCGGCTGCCCTGAACAGTAAAACCACGAGCATCGAGAACCTGCGGCTTCGGGCCAAGCAGCACGCGGCCTCTCTGGGACTCGACACGCTGCCCAACTGACTGCTGGCCTCCAACCCAGCCAGGGGTCTTGGGTGCCCCCTCCCAGCCCCAGGGTTATCCCCAGATGGCTTGCAAGGAGTCAACTCTATGAGCCCAGGGATCCTGTGGCCTTGGAGTCCTGCTCCCTGTCCTCCTCCCCAAGTCCCAGCCCTAGGTGAAGCCCACACTTGCACACCCTCTGCATGGCCCTGCTTGGATCCCATGGAGGCCAAATGGGGGTGGGAGAGGTGAGGCCCGGGTGCCTGCGGCCTTCTGCAGGGGAGTGAGGCCCTCAGTGGCTAGATCCTCACCCCAGCACGGCCTCCTCCCTGCCTGCCCTCCCTCCCCTCTGCCCCCTAGTAAGTCGATGTGTGGAATGTGAGATATAAATATAAATACATAAAGCTATATTTTCAGGCCCCCGCCTGCCCCAGGCCCCCTGTAGCCCTTGCCTTCACCTCCGGGGTCCACATCGCTCTCTGGCTCTCTTCTCTCTGTCTCTCTCCTCCCTGTCCTTCTTCCCTGACCTGCCTCTGTCCTGTTGCCTACCCCGCTCTCCCAGCTTCCAGCTTCCCCGCTCTGGACCTTTGCCCATGTCTCTTCTCCCCACTCCTGCTTTCTTTCTTTGGTGCTGGCCGTGTGGTGTCGTCAGTCCCCAGACTTTGTTTTGTTTGGGATTGTGACTTTTTAGTCTTAGTAATTTTGCTTCTTCCTGTTCCTCTCCTCTTGCTTCTTCCCACCCGCCCATCTCCTCCCTGCATGGGCCCTCTCTAGGCTGCTGTTCCTTTCCTCCCGAGTGGAGGTGGGAAGGCCCCAGCTGGAGACCCTGCTGCCCCTGGAGCTGCCGGCAGGGGCTGGCACTGGCCCCCTTCGCTGCCCTCCCTCAGGCCCGGCATCTAGAAGTGGTCACCTTCTCTTCTCTCTTCTCTCAGCCTTGAGGCCCTATTCCCAAGATCGAGGAGGAGGGGAGTGGAGGCAGGAGTCAGGCTGAGGCAGGCAACAAAAGGGCAGCATCCCTGCCTGTAAGAGCTCCAGGAAGAGGCCTGCTGCCGGCGTCCAGCCAGACTGCCCACAGGGCTCCAGATCTCTCCGGTGAGACTTCTCTGGCTGAGGGAGGCAGCGGGGGAGAGGTGCTCTCAGAGAGAGGTCTCTCCAGAGGAACGGGGGCAGGTTCTCCTCTCCCACCGCCTGGCTCCAGGTTTAGCAGTTAAAGTCCATCGCAGGGCTCTGTCTGAGCCGGGGAGGAAGGCAGAATTCTAACTTCTGATCCCAGTAGGTGCAAACAGCACAGCAGTGTGCAGTCTCCGCCCCCGCTGGGCCCTTGTTGCAGCAAGGGCTTGTGTCCAGCTGGTCGCTGACACGGAGCGGTGTGCTCCTCTTCGTGGCCAGGAACCCAGCTCGGCAAAGCCCCTTCCAAGCGGTGTGGCCTTGAGTCGGCCTGTAGCCTCTCCGGCCTGTGTTCCGGATCTGGATGAGATGGCCTGTAACATCCTGTCCTGTCGAGCTGTAACCTTCTGCATGTCAGTGCTCACAGCCCTTGCAGGGCAGAAGTTTTTAGTTAAATGAACAACAACAACAAAAAGGCTTTCAAAAATACAATGGATAAGTTGGAAAATTACTGTTACCTTGCTGTGGACCAAGGAGTGGTGCACGTACAAGCCTCTGCGTGGGCACTGCCAGTCTCTGGGCCTCAGTTTCCCAATACATAGAATGGGTCCCTTCTAGTTGAGAAAATCTGGATTTGATCCTGATTTTCTTGTGTTCCAGTGCCAGCTTCTGTGGCTGCCCCTTCGCTGTGCCTTCACCTAGTGTCGGGCTCAGGGTGAGCGGAGGGGAATGGCATGCACAGATTCCGAGTCACGATCCCCAACCCTTTGTGGCTCGTCACTGAAGCCTCCACCCCCTGCTTAGAGAAACTGCATCTGGAAAGCTGGGTACAGATTCCTAAGGTGTGTCTCCTCTCCCGGTGCAGAGGGGCAGGGGGCTGTCTATTGGTGCCAGGTAGGATTGGTTTGCACGGTAGTCGGTGGGGGGAGTGGGTTGTCTATCTGAGCTGGGGCAGATGGAGAAGGCTTTGGATGGGAAAATAGTGAGGGGGATGGTAACCTGGGCCAGGAAAGCTATTTGGACAAGGCAACAGAGTGAGGCTAGGTGGACGGTGGGGCAGGGGGCCCTGGTTTATGCGAGGCGGGGCTGAGGGCCTTGAATCCAGGTTAAGACCTCATCCTGATTGGGCAAGCAGCAAGACAGGCAGGTGGGGGTGGGGATCAGTTGAACCAGGGTCTAGGATCTGGGATTTGGAAGGTGAATCCAGCAGCCACAGGAGCATCAGAAGAAAAGAGACTTAGGCAGGAGGACTGAAGGGTGGTGGAGACTCTAGGAGACAGAAGGGATTTTTGGTTTGTCTTCTGGGATCAGTTCCAGGAAGGTCTGTTTCTGAAATGAAAACAGTCTTATCTAGACCGGGCACGGACACTGACGCTTCTCACAGTCCCTGGATGCAGGTGACTGTCACTGGGCCTTGGAATCCAACAGCTCTGGACCTCATCACCTCCTCCAGAAGCCTCCCCTGACCTGCTGAGGGGCAAGTTCACCTGAAGCCATGCTCTGTCGTGGCTGGAGCCAGGCCCTCCTCAGGTTCAGCCAGCTTCCCTCAGATCTTTGTCAACACTTCCTCATCCAATGGAGCCAATTGCACGAGCCTAGAGAAGGCAGGGAGAGTGTGTATGAACCCTGGCCCCGGGGCAGATGTCAACCTAGTTTAGGTGACCAGTCTGAGTTCCTGAAAGCAGCTAGAGAAGAGAAGAGAGCATACTCTCTCCTACAGGAGCCCGAGGGTGTGGGCTTGGGGTGGGCCCCTTGTCTCTGAGATGGAGGCCTTCCCCAGACCTGCTGGCTCACCCATCTCTGACTGTTCCTTCCAGGAAAGCCTCCTTCCTCACCTCTCCCTCCTATCTGAGGTCTCCATTTCCCTGCTTCTTCACTCCCCCAGAGCATGGTCCAGGGGCCTGGGCCCCCACCCCGACTCTGCAGCTGGCAGGCTGGACAGACTGCTTTCCACACCAGCTGCTTTGTGACCATTTGTGCTTAGAGGTCGTGCCAGGCCGTGGCAAAAACACTGTGTACCGTATTTATTTATTCTGTTAGTTGAAAAAAACAAGACTCAAATTTCCCCCTCCCTGCCCTGCCTCCTGCGTAGTGCCGCATGACACTCTGTCCTGTGATCCGTCCGTCTGTCTGACTTCCTGTGATGTTGTGACCTGTTCTTTGTCCTTCTTGGCTAATAAAAGAATCCAGCAGCACAGCCCTTGGTCCAGGTTCATTCCCAGAGATGCCTCCTGTGGGCTGAGCGGGCAGCGTCTCAAGGTCTACTTACGCTTATCCAGGGCTGTGGCCAGTGGGAGTGGGGGAGGGAGGCAGGTACGCCTCATGCTGAACCACTCCTGGGATGGCCTCGTGGCTCTCTCCGTGGCCCTTCCCAATCTGTGGCTGCGGTGGTGGGGAACAGAGGGACCGGGATGGGGGCTTCCATCTTCCGTGGGCTGCTTAGACCCCAGCACAAGTGGCAGGGGCAGGGACACGAGGGAATATCCAGGGTAGCCTGGGATGATGGGTCTGTAGGGTGGAGAGAGGCAGGGGGTTCCATGGAAACAGCAAGTGAGCCAGGACCAAAGGGGGATACAGGAAGGCACATCTGGACCTAAAGCCTGAGCTGTTCTCCAGTGGGATGGGTGGCCTCTGGAGGGAGTGAGCTCTTTGTCCTCAGAGATGAACAAGCAGAGAAAGAAGAAGGGATTCCTGCTATGGGTGGCAGGCTGGATTCGAGACTGAGGAAGGTCCTTCCAGCTCGGGGTGAGCAGTGTGTGTGTGTGTGTGTGTGTGTGTGTGTGTGTGTGTGTGTGTGTGTGATTATAGCCCATAAGTCTATATGTATGTCTGAGAACCTGTGCCATGAATTTCTAAGTGTGTGTGTGTGTGTCTATGCATTTCTGCTGCATTTCAAGAAAAAGATGACAGGCCAGCTTCCCTACTCAGCTTTCACTGCCCTTCCCTGGGGCTCCAGAGTGTCTGCACAGGGCCCCTGTAGTGCAGTCCAGGGCTGGGGTTTGGGGATGGTGAGAGTCCCCTCCGGAGATTTCCTGGTAGAACCCCAGCAGGTCCTAATAGTGTGAATGGTGTGCAGGGAGCTGCCTGCTGCTTCCAGAGGACAGGTGCCTCAGGCCACGGGGAGGACCCTGATCTCCCCACTTCCCTGGTCGGTCGCTGCTGACCCCAGGAGACACATTCCTCTCTCCCCAGTGTGGCTGAGGATTAGGGCAGGGGGTACCCCCCTTCACCTTGCCTTCCTACCTCCCTAGGAGAGGCTGGCAGATCAAATATCTGCCCCAAATCTCCCAGCGCTTCCTCCCTGACCCGAGCCATTGTGCGTCCTCCGTACTTCGGCCCCACAGTACACACATTCCCAGGTGTAGAAGGTGCCCCGGCAATCCTGCAGTTCGAATCACTCATCCACTCAACGCTTACCAGCATCTGCCCTATGCCTGTCCCTGGGCTGGGGGCCGGGGACATAGAAACGAGGGAGGATAACATGATCAAGACAGTTATGACACAGGGTGATTTGGGGTTCAAAAAATAGAGAGCTCTGGGAGTACAGAAGAAGGGTCCCCAGCTCAGCCTGAGGAGGCCAGGAAGGCCCGTTGGGAGAAAGACTTTTGAGCTGTGCTTCCTAGGTCCAGTGTTCCCCAGGAGGGCAAGAGAGAAGGGGGTCCTGGGAGAGGCGGGGCACATACAACGTTGCAGGACCGAGCTGGCTGGGTGAGGCCCTGAACCTGGAGGAGCAAGGGGACTGTCTGGGTGGGGCTTGAGGATGGTGGGAGGTAGTCCGGGGCTGAGAATGGGAGGAGAAGCTGGGAGCTTGGACTCCAGCCCAAGGGCCGTGGGGGACATTGGAAGTTATCGCCAGCAGGGGAGTGGGGCGATCAGACTGCATTTTAGTAAACCCACCCTCCCGTCTCTTTGCAGTATGGTGGTTCATGAGGAGGCTGGGAGACCAGAGGGGAGGCTGTCATCATGTCCTGGTGAGAGGAGGGTGGTGACCATGTGGGCTGGGAGGAGAGGGCAGGGGAGAAGGGTCAGATTGGTGAGAAATTTAGGAAGTAGAATTACTGTGGTGACTACAGGCTCGGGAAGGGTCAAGGGTGCTCCTGAGTCGCTCGTTTGGCCACATGGTAGATGGAGACCTTGGGCGGGGGTGTGTGTGAGGAAAGGAGCCTGAACCCAGTCCGGCCTTGCTTGCGGCAGTCGAGGAGCCTTTATTTATTCAAGGGAAGATGTTGGAGTGTACAGGGCTCAGGAGGGCCGTCTCCCGGCACTGCTGACCTAGACTTTAATTTAACAGATACTACATAGCACTTTCCCTGGGCCTGGTACTTGACAAATATTCAGTCCCGCAATCCTCACACAACTCTACATGGTAGGTACTATTATCTCCATTTTATAGATGAGGAAACTGAGGCACAGAGAGGTTAAATGCTCGCCCATGACCACGCAGCTAGTAATAGGTGAACCAAGGTGTGACCCTGGCTAACCTCGGAATCCACGCCCTGAACCTCGGTGGTTGTTAACAGAGACACAGAGAGACATGGCGAGTGAAGCCTCGTTACTACGTGAGATCAAACAGAATGACTCTGAGGATGGGACCTCAGGGAAATGCAATGAAGAAAAGAAGATTCTATTATGGAGTCGGGACAAGCCGCTCTCAGCTTGCTGTTTACTAAGGACTCGCTCTGGTCCTCAGTATCCTCTTCTGTTGAATGGGAATCATTAACTTGTCCAGCCTGCTTCCTGGGAGGCTCAGATGAGGTAAAGAGGAGAAAGCCTTGGAGGAGGCCGGGGGCCTGAGTGCCTGGCATGTAGCAGGTGTGGGGACAGCAAGTGGTGGGTGAGATGAGAAGGCAGCAGGGGCGGGGGGGGGTTCCCTGAACTTCCCCCCAAATCCTGCTTTTCTTAGGCATTGGCCCCGGTGTTCTTTGAGTCCAGGGGTCTGGTTCCTCAGGGGCCCAGGGGACAGAGAACCTTCTGAGAGGTCGTGGGGGATGGACCCCTTTAGGGCCGGTAGGTCTAGGCCTGCCCCTCCCCCCCTTTCCCACAGAGCTGTGGGGACTGGAGGGCCACTCCCCTCCACCCCCAGTCTCTCATTCTCTTCTCCCTTCAGGGAAAGCCGATTAGGAGGTGGCCTCCTGCCCGCCCCCCTGACAAGTTTGTCTGAACTTCCAACAAAGGCCCTCAGAGGGCTGCAGAGGGAGGGCCTGGCAGCCCCGGGAACCTGACACCACCGGCCCGGCCCAGGATCACCCCAGCAGCCCAGGAGGCAGCTCCGTGGCTCTGCCCACCCTATGGCAGGCTGGAATGTCTCTGGGAGGTTCTGGCCCCACAAAGCCTGGGGGCGGGGCTGGGGGACATCTTCACCTGGGAGCCCCCCTCACCATAGGGAAGGCAGCACAGGCCCGTGCCCAGGAGGGTGGGTGGGGACACGCATACACTCACACGCACACTCCCATACACTCACAGTTACTCACGTACCTTTTCCCTCACAGCCACACACACACACATCCTCTCTCGCGCGCACATGGGACATGCTGACTTCTGCACCGGACTCCACAGTTTCCGGGTGTCTGTCTCTCCCCTACTCGTGGACACAACTCCCACACGAGCCCTCGGACACGCGGCCCACAGTCTGTTGCTTGGATGTTCCCCACACACTCACCCCACCCCCAGACATGCGCTCTTCTCCGTGAACGCGCAGAGAGTGGCACCAACTCCCCTGGCCGCGCCGCCAGCCCGAAGACCGTGACCGCTGCCTCGTGCCTGAGGAAGATGTGCCCAAACGCCTCGGCTCTAGCTGCTCCTCCGGCACTCATGTCCCCCCATCCACACGTCCATCCTCACACTCCGGCCTCCCCGTCAGGGCTGTCTTCATGGGCGTGTGACCTGTGGTCAAGCCCTCAAGCCCTAGAATGTTCTGAAGTTGCCATCCTGAAATCCTTAGTTTTTAAACAAGGGGCCCGCACTTTGATTTTGCACCTCTCTGCCTGCAGCCCTCACCAGGCCACCGAACGTGATGGATGAGGGGACTACTGAAAGCATCCTGTAGTTGTATAACCCCCCCTCCTAGTGGGACCTTGGGGCTCAGTGTCCCCATCTGTAAAGTGGACTCAGGATAACACCCACCTCAGGGTTCTTTGTGAGGGTTAAATGAGATAGCATCTGTAAAACACTTAGCACAAACCCTGACATTTAGTAAATGCTCAATAAATACTTGTTATTTATCGCTGTTACTATACTAAGGGCTGGCAAACAAGACAGACTCAGCCCCTTGGCCCTATATATAGTCTAAGAGGTAAAATAGAAATTACTCGAGTCGTCACACACAGAAATGTAAAGTAGAGGGGTGAATAGAAGCACAGGCCTCTGGCCTCCTGAGGCTTACAGCAAACAGGAGAGGCAATCTGAGGCTAGGATCAGGGATCCCTCGGGGTAGGCTGCAGTTCTGTTAGGGGCCGGGGTCAAAGCTCTCTGTGTAGCTGGGATCAGGGATCAGCTGAGGCCAGCGGCAGGCTCAGTCTAGGGCAAGTCACAGCTCAATTAGAGGTCAGAGTTGGGGCTCAGAATGGGGCCAAGGCTGAGGTAAGTCTGTGACTGGAGCCAAGTCAGTTTCATTTCTAGCGTTAATTCCCTGCGGGGACGTTTAGTAAACTGTAGGCTTCTCTGAACCTCTGTTTTATCACTATAAAATGGGGAGATCTCTGCCTACCCCCAGGCTTGTGGGAATTGAGGGAGCTAAGAAGGGAAGTGAACAATTAAAGCTGCCCTACCGCTCAGGACTCCAAGCTGGGCCCCTTGGGGCTCTCCTCCCCCTGCCAGGCCTGGGAGGCCGAGCAGTCCTTGCCTACCTCTCCAGCTGGGGGGAAACCACCACCTCAGCCCGGGATCGGTTCCAAGAGGAGTCTGGAGATTTCGCAAAGCCCTTTGAACAACAAAGGCCGCAGGAGCGATATTTCCTCCTAGGGGCTGACCGCCCAGTGGCTCCTTTATCTTGGCAACGGGGCTTGGAGAGCTGTTCTTGGAAAGAGCTTGTGTGGGGCGTGTGCGGGTGCGTGTGAGTGTGAGCGTGCGTGCACAAAGCCTCTCTTTGTTGCCATCTCCACCTGAGCAGCCTGGCAGACCTGGAAGCCTGGATCCATCACAGGTCACCCCATCCCTCCCCTGGCCTCCATGCAGATGTGCTGGGCAGCCGGGGGGGGGGGGAAGACACTTTGGTTTCCACTTTAAGATTCTCTTGGAGGAGAGAACTTCCGGAAACAGGAGCTCCATTACCTCAGGAAGAATCCGGGTCAGGCTGAGGTGGATGCTTGACAACATGGGACAGATGCGAGGGAGTTTCAGTTCTTTCAGAAGGTACAGGACATCCTCAGACCCTGGGGCTTCTCCCCCGTACAGCCAGGCCCTCTGGAAGCAGCTTGGACGGGGTGGCCTGCTAGGCTTCCCTCATTCAGGCTCCCCTTCAGTCTGCTCTCCGTAAGCCACCTAGAGAAAGACTGGGCGGCCCCCATCTGCCTCTCGGACTGTGGCATATGGGAAAAGTCCTGCTCAGGGTCTTCGTCCTGTTTTTAAGTCAGGCTTGGACTAAAGTCCCTTAGACTGGGCTGGGTGGAAGATACACAGGCAGGACCCGGGGTTGCTGGAAGAAGAGGCTCTCTGCCTGCATCCTCATCTCCTTCTCCCCCATTCCAGCCATCAGAACGCTGCTGCGCCCAGGGGAATGGATAAGGGTGGGGGTGGCAGGTTGCCTGCTGGAGGAGCGGCCTTCGGGAGGGTCTGGAGATCCCTGCTGCAGGTTCTGAGAACGGACATCAGCAGGGGGCTCTAGTTCAGTCCCCATCTGGGCAGGACTCACCCACACCAGCCCCTGCTCACCAATCTGCAGGGACGGGAAGCTCATTACCAGGTCTGACTATCGTGAAGTTCTTCATACTGAGCCAAAATCCGCCACCCTCTCATCAGGCCTGGTGTGGGGTGGGGTTGGGGGGCTGTGCCCATAGAACATATCCATTCGTCCTGCTCCGGGACATCAAACTAAACCATGTGGTACCTCACACACTCATGCTGCCCTTTCCCACGTGTTCGCTTCTGCTGATCCCCCTGGGGAAAGCCCATTTGTTATTCAGAACCCATTCACAAGGCACCCTCTCCAGGGAGCCTTGCCTGATGACACCAGGAGAGAGGAAGCCCCTTCCTCTCATGAGCCCTCTCAGCCACAGCCAGATAGAATGCCCCGAGCAGGACTTGGCACGGCCCAAAGCCTGGCTCAGAGCTGGTGTTCAACCTAAACACCATTCTTGTCAAAGACTGGGGCTGCAGCATGAAGGACAAGCTCGGCCTCGAACCTCAGGCACCTGAGCCCTGCTGCCCTTGCTGTGAGGCCTTGGGCAAGCCCTGGCTTTCCAGGGGCCTCCGTGTCCCGTGCCGAGGTTGGAGGGTAGTCTATACAGGCTGCCTGCCTGCCTTGGACAGTCTTGGTTTCTGAATGTCCTGCTGGGTTTTCTCCCTTGTGTGATATCACCCCCCCCCACCGCGGTTTCCTCAACTGTTCCATCCGGGACCTCCCCATGCTGGGTGTGCCCAGCTGTAGGTGTGGGTGGGGCTTAGAGGCACTCGTGTACCAAAGGCCTAGCAGCAGCCCGAGGACGTGGGTGCGAGGGTCTCCAGGGATGGCACCCAAGGATGAGTAAGCACCCTCTGGCCACGTAGGACCTCTCCCTTCTCCCTCTCACTCACGGCATCCATAAGAGACGCGGCCGGGACGCGGCCGGGACGCGGCCGGGCCTGAGGCCGAGCACCAGCACAGCCCCCGGTCCTTCCGGAGGCCACGGCCCTGGCCTGGCCCAGGCTTCTGCTCCTACCTGTCCATCTGGAGTACCGACGCCCAGAGTTTAGGGCCCACAGCCCAGTGTTCATGAGTGGATGGGAGGCACCTCAGTCAGCTCATTTGATGGAGCGCTGTCTACCAGCCAGACAGGGCCGGGCGCTGGGGAGACGGTGCCGAACAAGACTGGCTCTGCTCCAAAGGCACCGAGTGCTAGTGGGGAGACAGATGACACACAGATAAGCAGTGAAACAAGTACATCTGGGGGGCTGATTGAGGGTTATGAAGAAACTAAAACAGGGAGTGGGGTCAAGGCTCAGTGCATGGGTGGGGTCAGGGTTCAGCCAAGGAGACTGATGGAATGACCAGACCAAGGGTGAGCCCAGAATGACCAGACCATCCATAGCCAGGTGGACGGTGGGTGAGTAAAGAGGTTGGCCCAGGCCTGGAGGCAGGACTGAAGCCTCCTGGGGAGAGGGGGTAGGGAGGGGAGGTGGGATCTATTAAACTGATGACTCCAGGCCCTAATCCTGTGCCAGGCCTAGGCGGGTAGTTGGGGGGGGGCACCCCTGCTGGGGTGTAATTTCACGCTGAAGGGTCTGATGGGGCGTCCCAGGGACTGATCCTTTCTGGATCAGAAAACTCACTTCCCTTTGTCGCACGCAGGGCGATTAATGCCTTAACCCTTTGTGGGCTGGCCCAGGGCCAGTCCTCCCTCATCCCACCTCCAGCTCCTTGGTGTCTAGTCAGAGCCCTCTGCCTCCAGCCCAGCGAAGCCCTGGACTGGGTCACATTTGCAGGGAGGAAGAGGCTGTCACTGAGGAAAGCCAGAGGTTGGGTTCTAAAACAACTTGCCGAGTGGTCTGTTTCCTTTTGCGCAGCTCCCCCAGGCCCTTCCTTGTGCCCCTAGAGAAGTGAGCTCACCACCCCTTTGTGCAGGCTCTTCGAGGTCAGTTCAAGTCCAGTCTCCCCTAGGAGGCCTGGGGTCTAGTGTATGCCACCAGCCCAGCCTTCCCACCTGTGCCGGGATGAGGTGCTCGCAGCCCCCCAGGGGAGCCCCTCCCACAGGCAATAAGCGGTAAAGCCTTAAACTCAAGAGTCCCAGACTGTCAGTGAGGAATGAGCACTGGGTGCCCCAGGAAGCCCGGGCCCCTGAACATTCCCGAGCCATGGCTCCAGCAACACTCCAGGGACATCCCTGGCCACTTTGTCCAGTGGTGGCATCCCAGCCTGGGCAGGTCATCACGGTCACCACCACCCAA